>NC_051183.1:73074526-73414526 GCF_013339695.2 Rhipicephalus sanguineus | reverse complement strand
TGAGATGAGCGTGCGCCTTTACAGGGAGTGGTCGCTCGTGTGCGCGCGCTTATCTTGTACATCTTGCGCTCTCACCGCAAGTTTGCGTTGAAGTTACAGAGAGCACGAAGGTCACTTCGCTGACTGCAGCGGCCGCTTTTGCGAAAGGAGCAAGCTGCTCACAAACAAATAAGTTACAACTGTGACAGTTCACGCACATCTGGTGTGTACTTGTGCGTTCGTTTCGTGCGTCCTTTTGCATTTGACCAGCGCCTTTTAACTGTGTGCAGCTATCACGCTAATAAAGCAAGTGTGTAAATTTTTGCGTCTCGTTTTTTTATTCGTCAATGTTTAACAGCGGGAAATACATTTCAAATGTCCACGCGTTGGCCTTGATATTTATATTCATGGCCTACACATTAAATGAAGTTCAAGCAGCTGCATTAACACTTTAATTAGGTTTTTGACCTGCCTGCAAAGAAAGTCGTGAAGTACCAGAAGTGCCGATACTCATACTGCGGCTGCTAAAAATATTTCGCCTGAATGATTTCAGAAGCTGATTCTTCATGTTTAGTTGGTGTGAAGTCTCCTGTCATAGCCTCATAACCTTCCAGTGCATCGAATTAATTATGGATTTTTATTACAATTATTTTGGTCCCCTTTCTGTTGGGTTTCCTTTAGATCCGAAGTTGCTGAGGGCTGTAATGCATCTTTGAATGCAATGAACCTTTTGCATCCTCATCATTAAGAGCCAATTTTATGTTCTCAACAACACGAAGGCAATGACCTACGTTTACCTTATCTTGGGCCAGCTGATTTCATTGCATTTCTGCTACCATACTAACATTGTCGCTCAATCTAATTCACTGCCACCATCAGCTTCTTTACCCTTCACTTGGTATTCATTCCTCTACTCTACCTGACCATCGGCTGTCTGTCCCACCCATTACATGGCCTGCCGAGCTCCATTTCCGTCACGTAATGTCCACTCTAATGTGCTCTACCCATGTGTGTTGCCGCATTCTCTCTGCTGTTTTCGGACCTGTTTACGTTACGTCTATCATTTTCTGTTTATTTGCGCGCTGTGTTGTCGTTGACGTTTCGTGGCATTGTTATGTTATCTTACAAGTTTGCGCCTGATACTTTAGAAGTAGCAGTATGCATTATTTCGGTATTTTTCGCTTTAATGATAGGGGCAGAAAGCGTGTAATGATTTGTAAACGCCTGCCGTACGTGCTCCAGCCCATCTTTATTCCTTGGCGAATTGCCATTTCATGAGTGGGCTTTCTTAAATTACCTCGTATTGTAAGGTAAAATAATTTACCTTAGTATCCATACACTTATATAGGCTCCAATGCTTCGTTGGCAATCGTGAACTGTTATTGCGAGCTACTTTCTATAGACAGACGCATCGAAGATTCGATTACTTGATCAATCGGACCTTATCCGACGAGAAACCAACAAAGCAACCGCCTGTCGAGTTCAAAAACTAAGTCCTATAGTTCGATTCCTCGTTTAGTTAGGGATCGATCAAGTTCCTATTTGCCAAAGAAGTAGCCAGACCAGCAACGGTCACAGAAGACTATGGAGGTTAGACAAAGGAAGCCCTTTGCTTGAAATCCAAAAACATTGTTCGAGAAACCACATTATTAGTAAAACACGGGTGCGCAGAATGCCAAAGACTTCCAAATGTTTTCAGTTTTAATTTGATCTCTGTGCTGCCACATAGTCAAGGTTAATGGCATTTGCCGTAATGTCATTCGAATATAATGCGCTCTCCAGAACTCATGGACTGCGAAATACTTACTCTCCTCGTCATGGCTTGCGCAGAGTAGATGAATTTAGACATTTTAAGAGCAAATATTATATGAAAACTTTTTCATGCTTGACTTTTAGCAACACTGACGTGAGGAGTCGGGCGTGGCGAACTTCTTAAGGCCGGCATATGAGTGGCTTCCACAGGGCTGGCGTCACAGTGTTCCTAAGCCTCGGTGTCAATATACAATGGCAAAAGTTGCTATGGAAGACAGAGCACCATACCCAAGTTGAGTCACAGTATGCTTATTTCAACATTTTACTAAAATTGAATGCAGAATGCAGAATAAAGTTGTAAAGTTGTAAATTTTTATGGTCCTAGGATATCTTGGGGTCAGTGCCCGCTAGAGTAAAAAAAAACGTTTATTTGAAAGCTTCAGCTGCGTTCAGTCTTTTTTAAATGCTGAAATACTCACAGTATGGCACAGTTCAAGACTTCATTGGTGGGAGAGCGAGGAAGGTAATGGCGACGTCTGCACACGCTCTAAAACATAACAAAACCAAGTTGGTTCCTTAATCACAGATTGTGCCATCAAGAGGAGACTAGCAATTGAAGCATGTGTGTTGATACCGGGATGGAAGTGCAGTAGACTTGTTTTAAGCTGCGGAGGTTACGATGTCCTGTTCGCTCATCTATCTATAGTCGGTTACACCCTAAGAATAAATGTTAGCGCAGCCCCCTACTGTCGCCTTTTTCTACAATGCGTAGATATCCAAATTCCATTTGTTCATTTCGGTGACGTCAAACATATTTCGGGGAGGTCGTTTTCTTATGGAGACGCGTGGTCGCCTCACGGGTTTTCGGTTGAACAATTTGAACTTCCAGGCAAATTGCAGCAGAGATTCCGACATCACTTCTCAGGAGGACGCAACATTCTAAATAGGCATGACGAAGTTTTCATTATTAGCATGCGTAGTATCTGTTCATTAGCAACGCATAGCTACGCATGGTTACAGCAGAAACCACATAGCCTGACCATCTTGCACATATGAATGGCAGGCACGCCTATGTTCTTAGGTGGTGCTTGCATTTATTCGTAGGTTGCAAATGACTGTAGTTATTTCATAACTAGTGTCATAGCATGGATGGCACAATGTGCACGCAAGCACGTGCACTAGAAATTATATACACAATAAAAAAGGTCACAGTTTCGCCGCAAGGGCGAAGCAATGAATGCGATAGCACGAAATGCTGCCCGTGATGGACGCGCTGCTACGCTGCTGAAACACCACGGGCCCCGGCCGCAACTATCACGTGAGCAGTGAGCGGAAGGGCAAGGTTCTCCCTGCGCAAATATTAGATGAAGCTAGCGAGCTGGCCGACGCCTTTAAGAGCGCCCGTGCGCCATCTCCCTGGTAATGAAGAAACGCTTATAAGCGCCTGCCGTCTCCGAGTACTGCGGTAAAGAGTGTGTATGTAACGCTCGCCGTTAGCTACCTGAAGGATCGGCGTTTTGTGGCGTAGTGGTTAGCGCCTCGCGCTGCGGAGCGAGAGGTCACTGGTTCGATTCCGAGCTTCGGAAGCATTTTTCTCAATTACTTTTCTTTGGGACTTTCATATATGTATATATATATATATATATATATATATATATATATATATATATATATATATATACTTATACAAATACGGTGCGTGACGGCGGCGGCAAAAACCAGCCGAGACTGTCCATATAATTTCTATCGCAATAAAAACTCTTAGACGCTGTTACAGTGACGGCCCTTTAATATAAACTTCCCAAATTATTCATTTCTAATTCACGAAAGGTTGTACGGGCAGGTGGCCTTCACTGATGCCTAATTAGTGTTCGGTGATCTCCATTTATATGAATAACCTACACTTCAGTAGCATTTGTCGTCTTAATCTCACCTCAAAACATTCGGTAGATCCCACGCAGTGGAGAAATTGGTTTCATGCGAATCAGTCAGCGCGTAGCAGTCTATGCTGCATTTTTCGGCTTTGTATCAAACGTTACAAGGTGCATAGACCAATTTTTGTAAATGGAGTAATCGTGTGGGCGCCCTGCGCTTACCAGAACGCCGACTACACTGACGTTTAAATAGCAATTTATGGTCTGACGTAACGTCAGCACCACGGAGTAAGATATATAGTGGTCGCCACTCATGTTAGAGCTCAGACGTCAAAGAGTAATTTATGGTTTTACGTGGCGTGAACGCTCATATTAGAGCACAGACAGACAGAAAAATTTTATTAGCAAGTGTGTTTGAACCCTCCGGGTCCATGGACCACCGCGTGGTCCTACGCCACGTCTACACGGTCATGCCTCTCACCGCGATGACATCGGCAGCCCGAGTCACCGCAGCAAGTTGAACGCCGGGTCCGCAGACGAGAGCAGGCCCTCACAGTCCAACCAGCTGGAGATGGCAGCCTGTCCCCGCGGGGGAGGATCATCAGGGCAGCCGAAAAGAATATGGGAAAGGGTGGTGTGAGGTGCGCCACACAGGAACATCCAGGGAAAGTGCCACAGTAGTGGGACAACAGCTGAGGCGAAGGAAAAATGCAGGTCTGGAGACGTCTCCATAGGATTTGTTGGGAGTGGGTAAGGGAGGGATTTGGAAGAGGGTATGTCCGACGGTTCAAACGGGGTATTTGTGTGAGCTCTCCAAAGTGTGCGGTCGCTCCTTCGAGAAGCCCGAATCGAGACTGTCCTGAGCCCGGCATATTAATCCTCGGGCTAATTTATCAGCAGCCTCGTTTCCGGGGTTCCACGATTGAGCCGGCACCCACTAGAGCTATACCGTGCGTGGTAAATTTTGCATGGAGGTGTTCGGCAACTGCCAGGCAGGGGGGTGTATCCTGACCTTGGCGTAGTTGTACAGAGCAGTTTTTCAGTCAGTGAAGATGTATTGTGCGTCTGTTTGCGCAAGGGCTAGGTCAATGGCCACCTCCTCTGCCTCCTCAGCTGTAGAGCCTAAAGGAAGGCGATGATTCAGGGGATGTGTTAGAGTAGGGTTGCAGGCAACTGCTACAGCGTCTGATGCTGTACAAGCAGCGTCTGCCTAAATGGCATCCTGAGCTTGTGCGTAATTCTGTTGAAGGGTATTTGCGCGAGCTTCGCGGCGCGCGATGGGATGCTGAGGATGCACATTGCGAGGCATGGGTTTAATTACGAGAGAGGTATGAATGTGTCGAGGAATGGGTATAAAGGTTGTCTGTTTAGTGGGTATGTTTATGCGAATGGAAGCGAGATACTGGCGGCCAGTGGCGCTCGCGGAAAGTCTTAAATATTGCGCCTGGAGATGTGCCTCAACTATCTCAGAAAGGGTATTATGCACGCCCAGTTCAAGGAGTTTGGCTGTGCCTGTGCTGCGAGGAAGGTTCAGGGATGCTTTAGTTGCGAGGCGGATCATGGCGTGCACGCGTTCAGTTCCACGCGCGGAAAGCTCGGCGGCGCTCTCGGGCGATCCGCGCGTGGAGCCAGTGGTGACGTCCGAGGAGTAGGACACGATCAGCGTACTCACTGAGGAGAGACCCTTGTCCGAGGGAGCTTGGACAGCACCCCTAAGCGGCTCGGGTGCCGATGTAGTGCCGATGTAGTGCTGAGTAGTGCCGTTGTCGCTGCGGGAAGCGTGGAGGGCATTCCCGGGCAAAGGTAGGCTGTGTGCTGTCTTGGCGGCGCCGGGGTAAGCCTGCCCTTGAGCCACCGAGGAGGCCTGGACGCCGTCCTTGAATGGTGGCACAGGTGCTTCCGGCCGTAGTAGCGAGACGGGCTGCATAATCGCTCCTTCGAGCGAAGGTCCGCAGCGCCGATGAGCCACGAGGACGCACTTACGGTTCATAGTTCTAGACTGCGCCATGTGCGGTTCCGCTTGAGATATGGGGTAGCGTATAAAATTCGGCTAAGCGTGAAAGCATGTACAACTTTCATGTTGTCTGTTTCGTCTACACCCTTGTACATGGAGGATACGCGGCGTAAAATGTGCAGCACATATAGCGTGGAAGCCTTGAGTGTTTTTAGGTTGTGGTCATTTCGTCCGGAATCCTGTAAGCAGAGGCCAAGGATGCGCAGTGTGTGTGTATGAGGGGGTGAGCGGGATAGCGGTTCCTTCTAAAGTGATTTCAATAGGCGAGTTAGCGGCTGATTCTCGTCTCATGAGAGGGAGCGCGGATTTAGAGGCGAAGCATTTGAGCCCAATAGATGACGCGTGAGATGAGATGGTGTCGGCTGCTAGTTTAAGAATTTCCTCAATTTCCTCGTCAGAACCACGAGTAGTCCATCTGGTAATATCATCGGCGTTAGTGGAGTTTGTGGGCTAAGGGGATGAGAGCAATATTAAAGAGAAAAGGAGAGAGGACCGCGCCTTCAGAAGTTCCGACCTCGCCGAGCGTATAAGGGGTGTTGCTCAGGTAATCAATGTGCACGGAGGCAGTGCATCCTGAGAGAAAGGCACGAACGTAGTTATAAGTTTTGGGCCCTACCTGCAGTGCCTGCAGTTGCCTTAAGATGGCATCTTGTCGAATTCTGTCAAATGCCTTAGTGAGGTCTACCGCCAGGATAGCTTTAGTGAGGTGGGGTATGGTATCGCCTTGCACGTCGTGCGTAATTTGGAGCAGGGCATCCTGCGCAGAAAGATGCGCACGAAATCAAATCATACTGTGGGGGAAAAGGTGACTGTCTTCCACGTACGTGGTCAGGCGAGCAAGAATTATGTGCGTGATGACCTTGGCAAGACAGGTTGTCAGTGAAATGGGGCGAATATTGTCGATGTTTATGGGCTTGTGAGGTTTAGGGATAAATATTTTTTGCGTGCTTCCAGGAGGCAGGGAAGGTAGCAGCTTCCCAACATTCGTTAAAGTAGTTAACTAGATAAGATATGCAAGCATCATCAAGATTGCGGATGGTAGCATTGGTAATTTTTTCTTCACTGGGTGCTGGTGCTCTTAATTCACCGGTGGTCTTCAGCGGGTAATTTCAATAGGGCCGCACGAAATTCTGATTCTGTATTAAGGGCATCAAGCTCGGGTACAGACGCCAGTTTTACCTAAACGAAGCACACACTATAGTGCGATTCACATTTCGCGTGCGATGCTCTGAACATAACACGTAGTAATCGTTCGTGTATTCCTCCGGGGTCGAGCAACGCTTTGATATGGCTTGATGAGTCATAGGAATAAATATGTAATGTTTATTCGACTCTTATAAAAGCGGAGCTAACACTGGAACCAAAAGTGACGTTAAGCCGAGGTTACGTCTAGATCATAGGAGTACATAAGTAATGTGTATTACCTTGTTATGAGATTAAATAGCGAGAACTGCAAACACCATTGACTTATTTGCATTCGCGTGTCAACGCGGCTGATGGTGCATTATCTTGACGCTCACCCGTTTCAATTACCAATGTCTCCTCTCGCCATTCCTGACCCGGTGCAGCTAGTAGCCTGGTTGACCGAGCCCGGACGGCAGCAAGAGCCAATGGTGTCCCGGTCCAGCACGTCCAAAAACTAGCGGCAAAACTTGTTAGAAAATTTTCGGCAGATACTATGCACTGCGGGAATCGGTTTCATGCGAAGCAGTCAGACAGTAGCCGTCCATGCTGCATTTCTTGTTGCTTTGAGCCAAGCGTTATGAGGTGGACTGACGTCTTTTTGAAAGCGTAGCAGTTGTGTATACATTGTCAGCTTACCAGGCACGTCGACATCACTGGGGTGGAAAGGGTAACATGCACTGGCGTAACGCCAGCACTCACGTTAGAGCGTACACATCAGTCTTATCGAAACGAAGTGCACTTCACGATGCGAAGATGTGAATATTATGCGAAAATTTCGTTAGCGTTTTCCCCTGGGGTCGAGCAACACCTGAATATATCTTGCTGAATCATCGGAATAGAAATGTAAAGCTTATTAGACTGCTCTGAAAGCGAAGCCAACACTGCACCACAGTTGACAACCCCACATGACGCCTGCATCATAGGAGTACATACATAATCTTTATCTCCTTGGTAGAAAATTATATAGCCAGCACTGCAACCGCAATTGACTTTTCACCGTCATGCCTGCTTAGGGCATTTTTCCAAAGCAGTTTCAAGAGCTGGCGTGGCACTAGGGTAGAATACCTGACTGCCACGAGGAATGCTTGGGTTCGACTCCTGCTGGGATCATGATTTTTATTGTTTCATTTGTAGGGTCAACGCTGACGATGTCGGTTTTTCTTAGCGCACTCACATTTCAATTACCAATGCCTGTTCTCGCCGTTCCTGGGAAGATATAAACTGTCAGTCACTTGTGGCGCATACCCGCTTACCGTGGCCCGTGGCATACGGGCATGTGCCACACGTGTCTAGAGCAAAGTGTTTGACGACGTACGCGACAGGATTTCCACGTTACTCATGCCATGACGAGACAGTCATATTCGTCAAATCAACTTACCCTGCCATGCCAATTTTGGTCTACACCAAGTGAAGGAGGCGATCACGGGAGCACCCAGATGTAGGTGGCAAGATAGATAGATAGATAGATAGATAGATAGATAGATAGATAGATAGATAGATAGATAGATAGATAGATAGATAGATAGATACATACGCTGAAAGTGCGAAAGGTTCCCTAAGAAATGCTTTGCATTTAATGACGCGGTCGTTCGTTGTATTTTGTGAGGTTTTTAGAGGTCATTTATTGCAAAACGCTTATATGGCTTATGATTCCAAAAATCTGACGTCCGGTGGCGTCGTGAACACGAAGCGAGAAGTGTGCCGATTTTTTAGGTAGTGCGAGATCGGATGAGGTGCATAAATCATTAAAGAGAGGGGAGGGGCGAGTCGTAATTTATTCTAATAAGGGTATGGCACGTGACGGAAAGCAACAATGCGGGACTCTCTCAGAGAGGGATCCGAATAGAGGTCAAAGCAACCATTACCTAAAGTCCTTTATTAGTGCGGGTGAGGGCGTATGCTTGCCGTCATAAGTGTGAACCGTAGAGCGGCCTAGTCGAAAGGACAACAGTTTCAACGTGGTGATGGTAAACAACACAAGCAAAGGTCAGCCCATGGGGCAACATTTTGAGCACAACAGTGATACTTTGGTTTAAGCAAGACGCCGATCAAGTAACGAAGGGGTGGCTTGAACGTAGCCAAGTCTGCAAGTGCTGGCCTACGTTCCAACGCGAGTTCCTTGACATTAAAGAGACATAGTACTGCGGCCTCTGAGAACTCTCACGCTGTTGAACTTGCCTACAGGTCGGTGTTTTAGATCAAGCCCAACATGTCACCCTCGCTTCAACCAAGTACAACTTATCCATTAAGCTGACGGCTACAGGTGCGCAGTATGTGTAAAGATGGCTGGTACAGCATGACAGCATGGTTTGCTGCCAGTGCCGCTCCGAAATTGCCTTGAATGAGCACGGAAGGAGGCGTTATGCGGTGATACGAGCGCTCCTGCGCGGAAAAAATGTGGAGGAGTCGGGGGCACGAAAGGTATCCTCCAAAAGGTATGAGGATGCACGTTACACTGCACTTTTAGATGCATGCTCATGGAGTGCTGGCAACAGTAAGCAGAAGTTAGTAACGACTTGTGTTAGTACATAATAGTGAGTTAACTCTTACTAGTTAATTAGCAACACTACAGCTCTATATCCGATTGAGGCGAACTTGCACAGGCTACAACCTCAATTTCATAGTTTTACTTTGAGCTGAAGACGGTAACCTCTGCCCAAACTAAATAGAGCATTCATTTTATTCCTTTGGATTAAAAGTTGCAGTCAATGGTTTCACATCACTCCTTTTATCTATGGGAAAAGCTTTTGGAGTTATTACCAGAGGGAGCCAGTTGTTGAAGCTTTTTCTCGCGCGGGGTAGTGCGAACAGAAACCATCATCATCATCATGAATGGCACGCGCTCTCTTCGTCCTCTTCTTCATCTTCTGTTTCGCTGGCAAAAGACGTTCACCCATTTGTCCGGCCGGGGAATGTAATAACTATGATGGGCGAATATGTTAAGTGACTGCAAATTACGTAACATCACGAAACTCATGCTACAAAATGTCCCGTAACATCTAGTCACGTGACGTAAATCACGTCACATTTATTTGAGGAGCTAGATCAGTGTAGCGTCGGCTCACAACTAGTCAGACGACTAAACATCAGTTAACGTGACGCAACAACTAGTCAAGTGACAAAAATCCCCTGACATCACACAGCAGCTATTACGTCACACACGTTCCAGCCATAAAGCCAAGTAGTCACGTAAAATCACGTAACATCCCATAACATCTAGTCACGTGACACGTTCCCGCTAAGACCACGTCACGGCTATACACGTCACATGTTCCCGCCATAAACCACGTAACAGCTAGTTACGTCGCTGAAAACACATAACATTTAGTCACGTCACTAAAATCATGTAACCCCACGTAACAACTAACCGCGTGAGTAAAATCAGATAACATCACGTAACAGCTCGTCACTTGACATGTCCCTCCCAAAACCAAACAGCACGTAGTGACGTGACTAAAATCATGTAACATCACGTAACATCCAGTCACGACTATAATCAGAACACATAATGGCTACTCCCGTGACTTTCTCGACAAGAGCACGTAAGAGCTATATTCTCGTGACTAAAATCACGGGCCTTTAAAATCACGTAACAATTAGTCACATAGCTAAAATCATGTAACATCACGCAACA
The DNA here is from genome assembly GCF_013339695.2 of Rhipicephalus sanguineus. Taxonomy (NCBI): domain Eukaryota; kingdom Metazoa; phylum Arthropoda; class Arachnida; order Ixodida; family Ixodidae; genus Rhipicephalus; species Rhipicephalus sanguineus. The sequence continues at coordinate 73,404,088 of NC_051183.1, read as the reverse complement.
ACTGGTCATGTGACTGAAATCACATCACGTAAAATTTCTCCAAATCAAGAAGGGAGCCGACAGATGGATACACGGAGTGGTATAGGATGTCAACCAGGAGAAAGTGTCTCAGACAGGCTGGCCGACGTTTCGATAGGAGGACCTATCTTTGTCAAAGGCGCCTTGTCATCCTTGGCGTGTTAGTTTTAAAGGGTTAGTGTTGACGTCATGTCCAGCGGTGGCGCGTATCGCTTATGGTAATTGCTGCCTGGAAAGAGAAAACTAGAAAACAGAGGAGTGTAGCCATTGAAATGATGTGGCAAGGGCTACACTCCTCTGATTTCTAGTTTTCACTTCATGCAACCTTCAGTAGAAAGGCGATGGTTCGAAAAGCTCTATCACGTTGATGCGACAACCACGAGGAGCCACTTCTCTCCAAGCACAAATGAGCTGCGCATGGCAGGGTGTTTAGAAGATTCAAACGAATGAGGTGGGTCTGTGGTTTGGCAACCCACCTAGCTGATTCAGGCAAGACGCTCTCGGGTGGAAATAATCTTTACCTTAGGCATGCGCTAATAAGATTTTCATGTTTTTAATGCATCTGGAAATGGATCACACAAGTCGAAAGACCATTCGTTAAAGTGAGATCTGTCGTGATAACTAATTTTCAATTACGCATCCTTTGGAAACATTTCCCATATATTCAGTCACGTTAACGCACACTTTCTTGTTGTCTTCGTCGTAATCATATGATGGGCGATCGCAATAGTCATCGAACTGTAACTTGCAATTTTCACGCTCCTCGGTTGTAGACAAGTCAGTCACCCATAACATGCAAATCGGATGATCTGAAATAGGAGATCAGTCTGCGTTACATGATGGCAGGCAAGAAATTTATTAGCGGGCTTGCCGTTGGGTGGACTTGAAAAGGAGGCAGTACTTTTGGCAAACGTAACCAAAGTAGCCACGGAATTTAATAGTATCGCCAAATTTGTAGCCAACTAGAACAAAAAGCGGTATTATGAGTAGAGTATGTAGTATTGATCAATAAATATTACCATTTTTAATAAGCGAGACCTTAGATACCAGAGCATATTTATTCCGCTGTTGCTCGGTCTTCAAGCAACGGATAAGTTGCCTATCAACGAGCAAATTATAATACATTTATTGCGCGTGCATGTAGTTTATGTAGAAGATAGAGTTCTTGCCATATACAGAGTAATTTTCGAACATTCCAGCCAGCAAAAGAGTAGGAACATTAAACATTCAAATAGTTTTTTCCTTGAAGCTGCAGACCGAATTCGATTAGTGGAGTTTATACAGCACAAGTGCAGCTTCAGATATTGAAAACTCCTTTAAGATGAATATACAAACTTCATTTTGTTCCGTATCCCACTTCTGGTATGTTTACTGAAGAACACGCACTGCCCATCAGAATTACTCGTAGAAATATGCCTGCAGCATGACCATAGATGGCGGGCACATTGAGCAGCGTGCAGGCCACGCGTTCGCCAACATGCACACAACTTCGCAACTCTGCATTTCCAGGCGCACGAAGAGTTGCGTAAGAGTTACTCGATGCTCACCATCGTGCTCGTGAGGGGAGGATACGTGCGTGCATTGGCTAAAACGACAGGGAAACTTAAACACAATGTATTTTATCTTCAAAAATGAAAAAAAAAACATTTCTCCTAATAAGCAAATTCAAAAGTTTCAAAGTAACCAGAAAGTCGCCATGGAGCCAACAGCAAATTTATGTTGCCAAACGGGGTAGGAAAGTAGCCACTTTGGCGTAAAGTAGAGATAACAAATATAAAAAAAACACAATGAAGACTTCATACGATCAAATCTACTAAGGTTTGTAATGGCGTCACTCAAACTTGAGAGGAAGAAGTGATCATAGAGAACAGCTTCAGTTTCAACCTCTGAGTTTTTAAATATTTTGCATTTATTTTGGAATCAACGAGAACTCTGAGGAACGTTGTCCGTTGTAAGTGGGGGACCAAGACCCCACCCAGGAACAGGGCCTGCAAGACCACAACATTGTGCTTCCGATACGAGTCACCGCTTCGACCCAAGCGTGGTCTACATTGATACTTCTTATGGCTCTTCCGCAGAAGATATAGTCACGGGGTCAATATGGCCTCGGACAGAGACTACAGCGTCGTTTATAGTTGCCGCCCGAAGAGGAAAATCAGAAGGACATTGCCTTCCGGTCGACAGGCACCGAAGAAAGGCGAGTATGCTGGCGTACATGATCTCGTATGTGCCGACATCGACGACAGACGTCTTGAACTCTCTGAACAGGCAAAGCACGCCGGAGTTCTTCGAGCTTGCCGCCGATGGCCAAGTTGCAGAAATCCACATAAATGCTCGAAAGAACATACTGTCTGTGGTGGTCACTATGAAGACCATACTGGGCACACTGAAAGCTGATGTTCAGTTGGGAAAGATCACCTTTCGCGCATTCTCGGCGTACAAGAGGGAAACGACAACTGGACTTATCTACGATGTGCAAGAAGAGATCAGAGACTCCAGCCTCGAGAAACTGCTCTCATCGTCGGCTCCCGTCCTTGGTTTTCATCGCTTTGGACGATCCCGATCTGTGAAAGTCGGAGACATTGCCTTCACATGGAAAGGTGGGTGCGTGAACAACTCTGTGCGTCCTTAAGTACCGAGGCCTCTGCAATGTCATAAATGCCCAAAATTGAGGCATGTCAGTGCAGTTTGCAAAAGAGCAACAACCTGCAAACATTGCGGTGGACCTCATGATGGTGATAACTGCAACGCTCCAGCAAAATGTCGAAACTGCTCGGGCGCCCACGACGCAACGTCAAAGGAATGTCCCCGAATGAGGAATGAAATATTGATTTTGAAGATGGTTCAAGACCGTTCTACTCACAGAAAAGCTGCGAGGGCTCTGCGGCTCCATAGACACTCCGACGCAAGCGAACCAGCAGAGCTCATCGCGTGGAAGAATCGACATACAAAGCGGTGCCTTCACCACCTCCTCGCCTGATTTTGCGGCCGAAAGGACGACACAAACGCTTCAGTACCATCACAGTCCACGCAAGTGCAAGGCAACCAGTCATTGGCTCAGAGCATTTCGGAGATTGAGCGGCCTTCGCTACCATCAAGAGCCGCTTGTACGCCATCACCGCATAGTGCTGCTGCACGCAATGAAGGAAACAAAAAGGCGGAAAACGCAAACGTCAAGAGTATGCTGAAGAATTTGTTCGGTTCAAAGCACAACATCCTTGGTGGCCTAAACAACCCCCGCTATGGCTACCGTACAGACACTTGAGGTTCCCGACCCACTTCTAGTTGTTCTTGAATAAGCGAATATGACATTGATGTTCGCAGAACGCATACGCCAGTCGCTTGTTATGCAATAAAATGCTCGAGGTCTTCGTGGCCGACTGTCAGATTACAGACAATGGGTTCATACTTACGTTTTAAAATGCATTAGCTTGACGGTGCAGTTTCTGTTTCTCGGCGCTCATCGGCACCAGGACCTGGCGGAATCACGTATGCTGCACTGCGCCATCTTGCGACAAAAGCATGACATATCCTGTTGTCCCAACACACCTCGTGGGTGCCGGGTAATGCCCCAGCTAATTGGAAATGCCGTTGCCTAATTACGTTGCTTAAATCGGGAAAATATCCTCATGCACTTTCCTCCTACAGGTCAATTGTCTTAGCTAGCTGCGTCGGGAAAGTAATGCGAAGGATGGTACTGTCAAGATTTGAGTGGCTTCTAGATAGCAATAACTCTTTCCCGACATTTATTAACGGCCTTAGAAAAGGCCGATCTGCCATTGCCGGTGTGGACGTCTTGATCGCCAACGCCGAAGAGGAAAGAAACCGACGCAGACTAGTGGCGGCCACCCCCCTAGACATTAGATTGCTACGATAATGTGCTGCTTTACGCGATCCTTGACGCACTGGAAAACTTAGACATCGGCGGACGACTGTGCGCCTGCATCGTCAGTTACCTTAGTGGCCGTACCATATACATGGCGACAAGCGACAGAGAGACCGATCGATATAATTATCACCGCGGTGTTACGCAAGGGTGAGTTCTCAGCGCGATTTTATTCAACGTTTCGATGACTGGACTACCAGCAGAACTTTCCAGCAGCGGAAAGGTCAGCGCACATGCGGATGACATGCCTATGGGCAGCCGGAGTTACTCGTCCGCTATTTCGTGCTCAAATACAACGTGCAGTGACGATCACAGCCAAATATCTACGACGTCAGGGGTGCACTCTTCCAATCGACAAATGGGCAGTGATTACACTCACGCACAAACATATGTCAAGATACCCCATATTTATGAAAGGAATATCGATACCACCTGTAATGCACCACAAGTTCTTGGCGTAATCAAGACATTGTAATACTTGGTGTAATCGTGGTAAAAACACGTCGCAGCGCTTAAATGAAAATTGAAGAGCTCTGTTCTAGTTATACAGACTGGTGCAGGAGCAAGATGGGGCCCGTCAGAATCGTCCCTTCTTCAATTGTACAATGTTCTATTCGTTGGATACACACGTCAAACCATGCCCGTGCTATCAAACATGATACCTAGCTGTATGAAAACGCTAGAGAGCAAAAATCCCAAGGAAAGCGAACGTGCTTGGCATACCACGCTGCACGTCAACGAAGTGAACTATCGGGGAAGCTCGGCCTTGTTCCATCAGCGTATGCATGGTCTGCGAGCCACTTCGATTGCATCTTCGCTTCTTGACCCAAAATATGCAGCCTGCTCTGTCAGTACTCTCCGCCACATAACCATACTGCAGTTCTTCAAAAGCAATACCACGGCATGCAAATGTTATACCATAAAGGTTTTCTTCACCGAGTGATTCTGGAATACCCCCGTGGGTCCTGACTAAACCATCTGTTGTTGTTACGATTCGTGGGATTACGAAGAAATCCCTCGTTTCATCAACTGGCATCAAACAAATGACCGTACATCACATTTTCACAACCTACGGCGGTACTGTGCACGTGTACACAAATGAATCTGCCACGCTGTATACCTGCGCTTGCAGCATTTGTCATCCCACAAATGGGTAGCGCTCGACGGTTCTGCCGTAGAGCTCGCAGCTGTCTGGAGGTAATTAAGACTCTTTTTGGAGAGCAACATCATGCATGGACGATATTCTGCGATGCCAAACGAGCTGTGAAAACCGTTAATTGCGCCATGAGACAAGGTCGGTATAATATTTTAGCTAAGCAAATCGCACAGCTTCCACGCGTTCATTCAACAAAATGCCACCTTGTCACCTTTCAGTGGATTCCTGCGAATGGCGGAGTGATAGGAAATGAGGAAGACGCTGAGCCCAAAAGCGCCTTAAACAGTGCCTCTGATGTGCGCATTGCGTTTTCACGACCAGACATGAACGCCTTGCCTGGCTGAGTAACGCGCAGCTTCACACTGGACCACTGGACAAAACCGGAACGACGCCACCGTCGATTGCACAAATGGGACCCGGAAATTAGGTTTTGCATGCCTCCTAAATTAATGCAACACATCGCAAGTGGGATTCACCGGATTCGTCTTGGTGTGGCGTTCACAAGACGTTACGCACATATCATCGGCTGCAGTGACACCGGTACCAATTGTGATAACTGTCTAGTGCCAGAAACACTCGAGCACATATTTCGTAGCTGCCCGGCATATGCAACCGAACGAGAGAAGGTGATTTCCTGTACTGAAGGACGCATAACAGGCCAAAGGCAGATGAGGCGGGCTCTTGGACTGAGACCAACAGTGCAACTGTGGTCGTAAGATCGGTCGTAAACTTGCTGCAAGCAAGTGGATTTGATAAACGGTTACAGCGTTTTGTCAACTTCGCGGGGCTCTATGTACTCACCTCTGTAACTCACCATCATCGTTCATTATTCCTTTTCTTCCCATTTCATATCTTCAGGTGTAGAGTGGCAGGCTAGAGCATACTAACGCTCAGGCCAACCTCTCTGCATTTCTGTAAATAAACCTCTCTCTCTTTGATGCACCTAAATATTTTTACAGGAATCTGTCACGAATATTTCCCATAAGCTTTGCATGAAAAATACTTCCTCCACAAAAAATTTCTCATCGCCTCAACATATATTGGAACGGTTTCTTTGCGTTTATATTTTCCGCTTACTTTACTCTGTTGTCTGAAATATTGTTATTTTGTTGTACTGTTTGAACAACTGGTACAAATGAAGGTATGCAGTCTTTTGTGAAAAATTGCGGGCAGTTTGCACAAAGTCGTGCAGTGCTTGGCACAGCGAAGTACGATCCCGTCGCCACTCGTACTACCCGTCGACCAACCCGTCTAGCTTCGAGATGCATGTCTTCCTCCTCGGGAGTACGTAGCCAGGCATTGCACTATAGAGCGGAGGTTGCTCGCGATGTCTGTTGGTGAGCGGGGCTTAATTACTGCGCATACGTGGATTGGCCAGGTGGTGGGGCATCTCGCGGCTAGACGACGCAATCCTTGTTTCGTCTTTCTTTCTATCTTTTTACAGCGAGAGCTGTTATGAGATTACAACAACGGCCGTTTTTGGAGCCGTAGTTGTCCGCCGCCGCCGCCGGTATCCGTAAACCCTATCGCTCGAAATGGGAACAAAAACAAAAAAAGAAAAATATCCGGGATGGAAGGAGGTTCGAACCTGGGCCCTCTGCGTGGGTGCCCAGTGTTCTACCTCCGAGCCAAGCCGGTACTTGAAAATGCTTTGCTAATTGACCCTTTACAGGCTTGATGTCGGGAAGGAACCACATTAACATAGGTAATGTAGTGTGGTAGAAGAGTAAAATAACAACCAGGAGTCACACAACGCGAATTCTGTAACCAGGCGTGACACATATCGAATCGCGCAACGATAGCGTTATTGAATTCTTCCAATAATGTCTTAGAGGTATTTAGCGGGTACCACGGTTCTCTGCAGAATGACGAAAAATTGCATAATGGCTGCTTCCCTTCTTCACAAAAATTGTGATTTATGGCGTAGTGGGTTCCTCGCAGTGCACTTCTATTGGTTGCCAAGGAAGCCCATAAGGCTCCCATGATCAATTTCCTCAAGGTCTCAATAAAGTTAATTCCCTTTCTCTTAACTTTTCTCTCTTTAACGTATGTTATAAAGCGTGGTGGGAGAGTTCAATAACGACCGGGCGTCACACAACGCAAATTACGTAACTAGTGGGTCTTTTAAAGCTTCCAATCCATTACGAAGGGCTCAGCCATACTTCTGCATCCTTATCAACGGTCACCCCAACAAAGTGCACATGATGCCTTACAGATGGTACCTCGCTTCTCCGCAGAATGACGAATAATATCGTGGTGGGTGCTTCCCAACTTCACAAAAATTATGATTTGTGACGTAGTAGGTACGTTGCTAGTGTACTTGTATTAATAGCCACAAGAGAGTTTATAATGGGGTCTAGAAATGCCGCTCTTTCAGCTTTCGCTGTGACTGTACTGCGCTAGTTGAGCAGGCCTGGCGTTTTTGTCTCTCTCTCTACTTCTTTCTCTTTTTTCGTGGATGTTTCCTCCGTATCCCTTTCTTTTTCTTCCTGCATTTCTTTCTCTCTTTTTCTCTCTGTCATTTTTTCTGTGCTACGCTTTATTCTCTCCCCTCTTTCTTTTCCTCCTCGCCAGCACAGCTCTCTCATGTATTGTAGTAATATCTATTCTAGTATTAATAGCAGACTTTACTTTTGTCCGAGGGGGAGTTCAGGAAGGAGGGGCGTAATTGTAGCATAGCTTTATTTCTTACGCTTTTGGTTTTATGGGACTGTTATGCAATCATGCGTATTTCTTGCATATGTTTATAATATGCGGCCGCTTGAGCAAAATTTGTTCTTTAAGAACAGAGCATTGGTTTTTTTTTTTGGTGTCACGTCACTTTCGTTCGAGCATTAACAGACTCTTATGTTATAACTATGGCTATAGTTGCTCAAGCGCGTACCCCAGAAAGGCAGGTTTCTGTCGTCTTGAAATACACTATTTAAGTTCATCAACACTGTGCCACCACGTAATACTTCCACAAAAATGAAAATGCTTACCGTTTCGATTCCACACAGTGCCATTGGACTGTTCTCTGATTCTGGCAGTTTTCTTACTTTCTGTGAAAAGAAATAAAAATTATGCAATTACGCGTGGCATTTGTATTTTTACTTCAACAAGCTCCCTATTTATTCACGTAAGGAAACACAACATAGCATCCCGAAATCGCCGTATTAATTGCGATATACATAAAAATGCAGAAACTAACCAGTGGCATTGCCCTCGTCAAGCAATATCATGCATGACTTATCTGCATAAAGTATGGAGTATTTTTTCTCTACGCCAAAAGGGAGGGACTCCCCTGCAACGAAACATAGTTAAAGCCTTCAGCTGCAAATAGAACAAATGTACACACATATTATCCAGAACAGATCGCTTTCGTTATTATGTATTAAAATACAAACTTAAATTTTGCAGAATCACTTTCCAAGAGAATAATGTGCGGTGCGCATTCGTTCACAGACACGGTGCATAGAATTAGAACCCTTAGCAATACGTGTACGTCAAGGAAGCACTAATCGCGCATGGGTCGCGGGAAAAGCTTGCCATCTAGGTAGGAGGTGAGACGCTTGCACGACTGCGGCATATCTCAAGATGCTTTGTATGCGTATAGTGGCCGATACGCTCAAAGTGATCCGGTTTACCAGGAAAACAGGCAACATACGTTATACGTTATTACGATTGTAATTAGATACTCTCGGCTGGTTTTTGCCGTCGGCGTCGGTGTCACCGTTATATCCTGTATATATATATATATATATATATATATATATATATATATATATATATATATATACCACCAAGAAAACTATTTCAGAAAAATATTTTCCGAAGCGCGCACACGAACCTGCGTCCCGGCGCTCCGCAGCGCGCGCCGTTCGACGGCTCGGCCAGGCAGCGTACTACGTCCTTCAGTGTACTAACGGCGAGCTATTTATATACACCACTCACGGCGCACGCAAAGCTCGGGGTTACTACAGCGTGTTCTCTGCATTACCAGTGAGACCGCGCGAAGGCCGCGCTTTAAAGGTGGTCGCCCCGCTCGTTGCGATGAGCGCGCTCCTCTATACATTGCTCGAGAGGGCCTGGTCGGCAGCGCGCCAATTTCGTGATGTGGGCAGTTTGTACTTCTTGTGCTTTCACCGAAAAGTTTGCCTTGAAGTTACAGAGTGCGCGAACGTCACTTCGCTCGATGCAGTGGCCGCGTTTCCGAAAGGAGCGTGCTGCTCGAACACAAAGAACAACTGCGACAGTTGTTAGTTCGCGCTCGTCCTGTGTATACCTGTGCGTTCGTTTCGTGCGTCCTTCTTTGCGTTTGAGCAGCGCGCCTTAAGTGTCAAGCTGTGAACGTTGTTAGTCCGTGCTCATCCTGTGTGTGTTCTTCTCGCGCGTCCTTTGTGCTTGAGCAGTGCGCTGCATGTTTCCAAGTGCTTGCCGTTCTTCGCGTGAGATTCAAGTGTTTTTCTAGCGGATTCATTGCATCGCCCTTGCGGTGAAGCTGTGACTTCTCATGCTCGGTGAACATCACAGATTTGCCATAAGCACCGAATATTAGGTGTATTAGGATCTTTCAATGAACAGCCTACACTGCACTAAATATATTGCCGAAACAACAAAGACAGCCTGGAGTCCTTGTCTGTCCAAAAAAACAGGCCAGAAAAAGTCCATTTCTTTCATCTCCAAGCGTGTGCATGCCCCCGCGGATTGCTGATACGATGGCATATGACAATATCTTAATTGTAATTCATTCCATTCTTACTGGTAGTGTCAATGTGTTCTAGGGTACATAGCTGCTTTTAGTGCCGAGGAAGCGCTTGCATGATTCGTCTGAATTTTTATCAAGAATTATTCTATTTTGTTTAGATGTAAAACACTGGCGCACGTTCATTAAAAAAAAATCCGGCATCTCGTTCCACTTGACTGAAAGGTCAGCTGTATTATTCGATGATACATTCTCGACTATATTACTGCCTACTATACTAATCTGTTAATTTTAAGGGCTCGTTTTTCTTTGCTATACACAATATTAATGAGCACTAGAGACAATAATGCTAAGGAGAGTATAGGGGATAATATTAGTAGTAAATGTAAGGTAAATGTGAAGAAAGAAGAGTGGACGAAAAGATAACTTGCCCTGGGCAGGGACCGAACCTGCGACCTACTAATCTGAGGCACTACAAGTAAAACAAACTTATGTAGGCTGACAGTCCTTCAAAAGCAAGCTGTCCGACACATAGAAAACCTTGGATGGCTTAACCACACAGCACCATTCTTCTCAAAATATGTGAGATTAAAAGTCGGCAGCTTTAAAACCTCGGACTTCCTACACATACAGAGAGAAATACGAAAAAATAAATCAACTCTTCTTCACACATGTTCCTAACTACACGCGAGCAATATCATCTAAGATATAGCCACTTTGAACTTCCGCTTTGTAAAACCAAATACGGAACTAATCAACTTAAATACCCGATACCTACTTTCTAAATCAACATACACAAGTTCTAAAAATATGAATGAATCCAGGACAACATCTGTGTTTAAGCGTGTCGTTAAGTCATATTTGTTGTTCTATGTGCCTTTATAGCATGAGCAAGCCCTCAAGCACCATGTGGTTTACGACCTTCGTATCAAAAAGAAAAATAATTTGTGATTACATTGTTTTATGTGACGTCAACTGTTGCTTATAGTACTATGCCATGTTTTCTCTCATATTGCTTTCACTTTTTATTGTATAATTTCTTGATATGTTCAAAACCATGTTAAAGAGTGCTTGGGTGGTATGGCCATTGTCAGGCAGTTAATCTGCCTTTATCCATACCATTCCTTGACATCTAACATGTTGAAAATAAGAAAATACTTAAAAAATAAAATAATAGACTCAGATAATGCCTACGAGACACAAGATGTACTTATGCGTACTCACCTGGGGGGTTTATAATCAGAAAAATATCCCCATGTTCTTCCTTGAGATCAAAGTACAGCCCATACACGCTAAAAATCAGGTGCAAATATCACTGTGAGTATTTTTTTTCTAAATCTGAACCACAAAATGACCATAACTCACATGTAATACTAGTTGCAAATACATGGTCGCTATATGGAAGGCTTCAATATGAGCACATAGGAATGAATACGGAAGTTCGGAGTAGTATAATCCATAATTCCTATACTATGGTCCATAGGAACAAAAAGGCAACTTCGAACTAGTGATGTCAAGCCTGAAGGAAGCGCGGAGCTGGCGGCTTTCTTTGTCTCTCTTAGGCTTTTTCTTTGACTGCGATAGCAATTATATGGGCAGAAATGGCCGGTTTTTGCCGTCGCCGATGCCAACATGTCCCTTATATGTATACCTATATTGTGATGTAGCAATCAACATGCCTTTAGTATGCGAACGGATCTCATCGGAGGCACAGAACAATCACAAGATATGTCCGCACAAGCGAAAATGATAAAACACCATGCGATGATGTTAATGTTTGGATGATGAGATGCGTAATAAATGTTCAATATATATACGTCATCGCATCATGAGGTAATGCTGATAAGTATTACCCCATGATAAGATTACGTAGCTGACATGAGAATGCAGAAAAGTGAAGTAAACAGAGAAATGTGGGCGATGAGAACAAAATATGTGCGAGCATTAAGCAATACATGACTACGCAATCTTCCTTTTCTTATGTGAGCAGTACGGCTGGCAACTTTAAGTTGAGCATTGATGTGATTGCAATGGCATGATGCACTATCACTGATACTAATGAAATACGAGTCGTAAGTTTTTCTTAAGTAACATATAGACACCCAACGTAGCAATGCTAGAAACAGCCATTTTGAATGCATTACCATGTATGATCATGTTGGATGCTATTACATTTACTCATGTATAAGCGCTCTTGCAATTTATTTATATATATATACACATGGCCGGTTTTGCTGTCGCCGACGCCGTTCCCAACACGTCCCTTATATGTATACATATATTGTGATGTAGCAGTCGAAACGCCGGTAGTATGCCTTAAAGACATATATATATATATATATATATATATATATATATATATATATATATATATATATATATATATTGAATGAACTTGCAGGTAGCACGTTTTGAAAAGGAAAAAAATGCCTTTACTAACGTTTCGGCCGTGGCACGGCCTTCGTCAGAGTAAGTAGGTCTGTTACAATGCAGCCGCTTTTATGGGCTCACGTGTTGAACTATCGGTACAGCATCAAGGAAAGTCGAAAAAAATAATAATGATAAACAACTGGTAATCTGTCAAAAAGATTGTGTTAACATGACTGACATGCGATGGGTACATGAACATACAAGTTTCAAATTTTCCTTGTGCATCACACGTGGGACACAGTGTGGTCAGCAGGACATGTAAAAAGAGCTCTGAAGCAAAGAAACCAGAAATGACTAATACATACATACTTTAAAACATTTTACTAATCTAAGAAGCCGTTTTGTTAGAGTGCGAGACAGGTGAGCTTACCTACGTTTTCATTGATGCCTGAACGAATGGTGTTAAATTTGTGGATTAAGAAGGATTCCCTCACTTCCCTATCGTGATTTGTCTTGAAACCGGACTGAATAATGGTGGCCCTAATTTTGTCGAAACCGTGGCCAGGCGTACTGACGTGCTTCGACAGTGGTAGATTGGGGAGGCTTACGGCGTGTGCACGATGATTATTAAAGCGAATTCTGAAGCTTGTCTCTGTTTGACCTATGTATTGAGCTTTACATGTTGAACACTCGAGAAGATAGACAACGTTGGTACTGTCACATGTGTAGTCACCATTTATTTTTAATGAAAAGCTGGAGGAGCTGCTTGAAACCGTTTTAGATGTCGTCATGTGCGCGCACACTTTGCAACGTGGTTTGTTGCAGGGATGACAGCCTTCATGAGGTAAACACGTGGTTTTAGATGAGGTTAGTAGATCACGAAGGTTCCGCGATCGTCGGTAAACCACGCGTGGTTGTTCTGTAAAGATTCCTTTGAGCCGCTCCCTCTGTATTAAAATGTTTATTGTTTCTTTAAAATATGGTTGACATTTGGAGCTGAGGCCGCATGTGTCAAAATTAGGTTAGTCCGCGAACTATCTTTGGATCTTTTGTTAGCACTCAGCAGATCTGAACGATCGAGCTCTTCTGCGCGTTTGATGGCGTCTGTGATTATGCTGGACGGATAGCTCTGTTTTTTGAGCGCGCTCCGAAGTTGTTTGCAGTTGCGGGAAAATTCGCTGCTATCAGAGCATATTCTTTTATATCGGACTGCTTGGCTGTAGGGAATACTAGTTTTATTGTGCTTCACGTGACTACTACTAAAGTGAAGATATTGCTGCCTATCCGTGGGTTTCCTGTAAAGATTAGTTATCAGCTTCCCATTACGTAGAGTAACCATGACATCAAGGAAGCTTATGTTCACAGGTGAATACGAGTACGAAAAAGAAATCGTTGGATGAGCGTTGTTAAAATCTGCTATGAAAGAAAGAAGTTGCGATTCACTGTGGTGCCAGATTAGGAAAATGTCGTCGATGTACCTCTTATAGTAAAATGGCTTATATTCATGGTTTGCAAGAAATTGGTTTTCAAGGAGCCCCATAAATATATTTGCATAGTTTGGTCCGATTCTTGTGCCCATAGCTGTACCGCTAACTTGCACATAATGTGTCCCATCAAATTCGAAATTATTAAGTTCTAGAATGAGCTTGAGCAACGTAGCTAATGTAGATGCGGAAACTGGTTTGTCGGCGTCGCAATCGTTGTACGCGCAGATAACTGCCTCGATGCCGTCTGAGTGAGGGATATTAGTATATAGTGACGTGACATCTAACGTAACGAGAAACGAATTTTGAGGAACCTCTAGGTCAAGAATATCGGTTAGAAAGTGATTCGTATCTTTAATGTAAGAACAAAATCTGGACGGAATGGTGTTAATGAGGCTATCTACATAACGGGAAAGGTTCTCAGTCACTGTTCCAATTCCAGAAATTATTGGTCTACCGGGATTACCTTTCTTATGAATTTTGGGAAGAAGGTAAAAACCTGCCAGCTACTGGGCTTAACGGTATTAAAGATTTTAGAGTACTGTAGCTAATTTCTTTATCATGAAAGAGGGCAGTCAGAGTATCACGGACAACAGCTTCGAACTCGTTTGTTGGGTCATGATCTTGTCGCTTGTAATATGATGCATCACTGAGCTGCCTCTGGCCTTCGCTGATATAAGTGCTCCTGTCCATCACAACAATGGCGCCTCCTTTATCGGCAGGTTTAATAATTATGTCATTTCGACTAGCGAGGGATTCAATTGCTTTTTGCTCCCTGCCAGTGAGGTTGCGGTGCAATGGTGTACGTTCTTTATATGCCTGCATGACATCGCGTTGCACAGCTCTGATATATAGGTCCAGACATTTATCTCTTTGGGAGGGTGGCGTCCAATGCTTATAAGATGGCAATGATGAGCTATTGGTATTATGAGCCGAGGACCGATCATGAAAATATTCACGGAGGCGCATACTACGTTCGAAATTGTGAAGATCCTTCACCAACTGAAATTCACTATAGCCTCCAGTTGCAGGGCAAAAATTAAGTCCTCGAGATAAGACACTACGTTCATCAATTGATAGATCGTAGCATGACAGATTTACAATGTTATCCTGTCCCGAAGATTTGCTTTCCAGCTCGGCCGGCGCATTATTAGCTGTAGTTGAAATGCTGCTCGCAGTGAGCATTCCTTTTTACGTATGTTGTCACGGGCGATCTTCTTCGACTTTTTAGCATCCAGCTCGGCTAACTTCTGTGACCGGTATAATTCGAGATTTTTTAATTCTTCAGTCGTAAACTGAGAAGATTGCACAAGCTGTTTTTCCTGATTGCGCAGGCCTTTTTCTGATGATTCATAATGGCTAATAAGTATGCTGGTTAGTTCAACAGACGCCCGATTTAAGGTATTATTCCACCTTGACAAGTTTTGTTGGACACCTGCGATGTGGCCGGCTGCAGCTTTAGTTGCAAACCTTTAGGAGCACTTGTTGCCGCGACATACGTTCTAAGCATAGAAATGTGCGATTCACAACGAGTCCGTTTTTCTATAACCTTCCTTGTCCTTAAAAAGTTCATTGAGCCGTTAGACAAAGTACTCTCACCCAGCTGGCGTTGTGGTAGTCACTTCGTTCCTCTCGTGGTTGTGCCCCTGTTCCGGAGTCCGTACCGTGGTTGAGACGGCGAAAGTGACGCAACGACCGCAGGCGGCGAAAGGCTAGACGTAGGCTGTGTAGGTTGCGACTTGTTCATGGGGGCACGCGATGGTTTTGAGACGACGTTCTGTCTTACGGAAGGCTTACTCGTTAGGGTGCGGGATGCTGTCGGTGAGGTGTTGTTTCTTGAGTTAGGCTGTGCTGTAGGATGACTACGTGCTGAGGTTGCCATGCTCGACCTACTCGATGCGGAGCGTCATTCGTGATGAATCGCACCAGGCAGTTGATGTCGCATCCGCTGGTCTTCTGAGCATAGATGGCGGATGTGACTTGCAAGCAACGACACACCCTCAAAGCTCAAATGAAGCCCGTCTGCTGCGAGGACGCGTGCGGGCGGTAACCACTCGATTTCATGATCGAGGTAGCGAACTAGCCGGGAGTAGCGGCAAAAATTTCGAAGCATGTCATTGAAGACGGATGCTTCCTTGTTGCAAGCGTCGGACGAATGTCAGGTTACGGTTCCTTTGTCGACGGTTTCCACTTCTAGGCAGTATCAATGTGGCGTAAATTCGCCGAATTTCTGGGCGGTCCTTCGCAATGCTTTCCAGTAGATCGCGGTATTTCGCAAACGCCTCGTGTCCCGAACTTGAAGCCACATCGGTCGTCCCAACGTGAAGAATAAGACAGGACGCTGAGCGGGGTACTAAGTCCAGCAGGTCACGCACATCACCGATTGTAGCACCACTCTGCGAGATGAAGGCTGGTGCGCCATTGCAGAGGGGGTCGAAGTATTGATGTATATACTTTGTTTGTGAATCTCCCACAACTGCTGTGGTTGGAGTGTTCATATATATACATATATATATATATATATATATATATATATCATATATATATATATATATATATATATATATATGTGTGTGTGTGTGTGTGTGTGTGTGTGTGTGTGTGTGTGTAGCCACAACGAGAAATTAATGAAAAAAATTTCATTGTGAAGCTCGGTTTCGAACGTGTGGCGCTCCGCAGCGCGCGGCGTTCGAAACTTCGCTCCGTAGCGCGCGGCGTTAAACGACTCGGCCACGGACAGTACGTCCTTCAGCATAGTAACGGCGAACTATTTATATAGACCATTTACCGCTGGCGGCACGCGGATCTCCGAAGCGATTCAGCGTGTTCTCTTGATTACTAGCGAGGGGCGGGATGGACGCGAAAGGCGTGCCCCGCTCGCCGCGACACGCGCGCGCCTGCTACCTCTACCAGCTGCACTTTGCCCTACAGGGCGTGGTCGCCCGTGCGCTCGCGCTTATCCCGTAATGGGGGCGGTTATTACGTCTTGTGCTTTCACCGCAATGTTGAAGTTACAGAGCGTGCGAAGGTCACTTCGCGCGCTCCAGCGGTCGCGTTTCCTTGAGAAGCGAGCTGCTTAGAGACGAAGAAGTAACAACTGTGACACTTGATATTTCGGGTTCGTCCTTTGTATACCTGTGCGTTTATTTCGTGCGTCCTTCTTCGTGTTTCGGCAGCGCGCTTGAAATATCGATCTGTGACAGTTCTTAGTTGGCGCTCGTGCTGTGTGTGTCCTTTTCATGCGTTCTCTGTGCTTGAGCAGCGGGCTGCAAGTTTCCACCTGCTTGCCGTTCTTCGCGTTGTTCCAGCCGCATTCATTGCTTCACTGTTGTGGCGAAGCAGTGATTTTCTTCCTCCTCTCTTTCTTTTTCTCTCTTGTAGTTTTTTTCTTACTTTATTTCTATTTATTTCTACATTTCTTCCTTTTTTGTCTTCCTTTCTCTCTCTTTCAATTCCTCGCTTGTTTCCTCTTTTTTTTTCTATTTTACACGTGGTTATGCCTGCGTTACGCCAAGCTACGACAGCATACGACAACGCGGGTCCCTAAAGTGCTCCGCACTTAATATCATCATCAAGGCGCTCGACGAACAAGAGGAAGAAGACTTCTGGCGTGAGCGCGTGCTCAATATGCTACAGATGGCTATGCTATATGTGGTTTTGCCTGCGTTACGCCAAGGGATGACAGCATACGACAGATACAGCAGCCCGGGCTCCTAAAGTGCTCCGCACTTAAAAAATACAGCGCTTGTATCCCAGACAGAATTTAAGTCATTGATGTGTAAATCGCCTGATAGAACAGCGCGACATATTGATTTCGGATGGTCTGGTTCATTCCACGATAAACATTGCTCCTGAAGAAGACTTCTTCCTGAAGAAGATGGTTCCCACTGCATTTCAGACTGTGTTGCTAGCATCAAGGGCTCTAATATGCATCTCAAGTGTTCTGATCCTATCCGGCCTTTGGTTGATTCCTCTGTCGAGAAGAAACTGAGGCCAGTAATTTCAGATAAGGAAGGGTATTTTGTAATTATGCCGGACAGTTTGTTCTCAGAAAAAGCATTAACAGCCTTAGAAAAGAATTTTAGGACGGTAAAACTTAAGCCATTGGTAGTTAGGCAACGTGCTGTCGACCTTTTGTTAAGACATAATCTGGAGAGAATAGCTTGTAATGTCAAGAACGCTAAATCACTTACTTTAGAATTGTTTTTTTTTCAGCCAAAACACATAAGCACGAGATCCTATTTCGAGCAATCGTTTCAGAGCAAGGCACCTGGCAAGTCGCTGTATCTGGTTATTTGCAGAACTGCTTAGCCTCTTTGAGGTTTTCAGACCCTTTTCGTATGCGTAATTCTCAGGCGCTAGTTCAGTTCCTCTCAGAGGAGAACCCCGGCTATTGTAAAGCTTTTAGTATGGATATTGAAGACCTGTATTATTCTTTGCCGCATGAGGACTTGTTAAATTGTGTTAATGAATGTATTAACGAACAAGCGCACCAGACGGTTTTCACCGATAAATGTGGTGTTTCTACCGGGGCATTTCTAGAAATCCTTTCCATGTATTAAAAGTCGACGCTTGTAGGTTGGAAGGATGGCGTTTATGTGCAGAAATCAGGGATATGTATTGGTTCTAAGGTTGCTCCGGTTCTTAGTGATATATACCTTAACAAGATTGACAATCTTTCGGAAGGCGCCTTAGGTAATTCGGTTATTAAGGTTTTTCGGTATGTGGACGATTACTTGATCTTTTGTAGTGGCGAGGACATTCAAAAGGTGGTAACATCCGTGAGCGAAAAATTTGAATTAAATGGAGGTGGGCTGAGCTTTACTAAAGAGGTGCCTCAGAATAATGGAATACAATTTCTAGACATTTCCTTAACGTTCCAGAAGAACCACGTGTGCTGGCAGTATTCTCCTAGATCTTCGAAACCGCTGTTAAATGTTTCGTCGAAGCACTCGAAGGTTGTAAAAAATTACACCATCTCCCGCTAAAGGGGACCATGAGGCGATGCGAAGCCGGAGCACTTGCACGATCGCGTTCCGTTGGCGTTCGTTGGGCATGCTACCGACCTCGCGTCGTGGAACGCGAAGAGGGACGCTACGCGCGTCGTATCTTCCATCTAGCCTGGCCGTTAATTCTCACAGGGCGAGCGGGGAACGCGGTCGACAGGCGGGTGAGAGGGGGGCAGCGTAGGGGAGGAGAGAGAGGGGGAGGGGACGCGCATGCGCTCGAGCTCATCGCGGCGTATCGCAGCAGAGAATTTCAGCATATCTAGCCCGTTTTTCAGAGGAAGAGAGGAAAGGGGGAGGGGAGAGGGGGAGGGGGAGGGGAGAGGGAAAGTGGAGAGGTGAAGGAGAAAGGGGGAGGGGAGAGGGGGAGGGAAAGTGGAGAGGTGAAGGAGAAAGCGGGAAGGGGAGAGGGGGAAGGCGAGAGAGAAAGTGGACAGGGGAAGGGGAGAGGGAAAGTGGAGAAGAGGTGTGTGGAGAGGTTGTGGAGATGATTGAAGCATGACATATCGAGAATAGTGGTAGCGCATGCGTGAGCCAACCGTTGATTAACTTGCATAAAGATGAAATGAAATGCCTTAACAGTTATCTTCCACGTAGACCGCCACGCGTGCCGGATTGATATGTTTGCCTGTTGCATGGGCATGCGCAGTTAAGTTTTCGTGCTTTCTTTCTTTTCAGCCGTTCTGCGTCTCTTCAGTTGTTTAGTCGGCGTTTGTGGTGTCCTGACTTATTTCATGTGTCCGTGTTTGCACGCCCTGTCTTTTTAAAATAAATACTTACCAACTAGCTCAGGTCTCTGTTATTCTAAGATTCCTAAAATGTACATTCTCATTTACTCACCACCTCTGAATAATTATGATTGGGGCGAATAATAAAATTCAAGTGTAAATCGAAATCGCGTGAAGTGAATGTGTGGCAAAAGAGCAGGGCAGATGAATAAAATAAAAGTAGAAAAAGTGAGAGATATAAAAGCACGCAGTGGTCCGACTGACCGAGTTGAGCATGTTCTGACACTTCTAACATGTGTTAGCTTGAACATATAATCTATGCTTAGTGGCACTCCACTTACGTGACTGACGCAATAATTAACGTACGTTAGAAAATAAACACATAAAGCACATGCCAAGTTGCTCCTTTCGAGCTCGAAAATATACAATACAGTAAACCGCGATAAAACGAACTCTAATTGTTGATGACAGAAAAGATTGATGAGAGAAACACTAAGCAGGTGGTTGTTAGAATTCATTGTGGGGTACTTTATTATGAGCAAGTACACCATGGTTGCACAGCTACCTAAAAGAGCCGCTGTAGAATGCGCGAAATACTTACCCATTATAAATGAGAATAGGTATTCAGGCAACATGGTAGAGGGTGGAAAAAGGGAGGCTTGAAGCGATGAGAAATTGTTTAATTGGGAACGTAGCTGGAGCCAATGTTTCGACCAGTGGACTTGTCTTCGTCAAGACAGCATGCCTTGCTCAGCAGCTTGTTTATGTACGCTTTGCTCACTAACCACCCACCTTGAAGTTAAGAGAGTAGGTGAAGAGAACGCATATGCGCAAAGGTGTGAATAGACAGAAAGGGCAGTAGAGGGCTATGAAGACTGAATATAGCATATGGCAAGTCACTTTTCCGAACATCCTTCTTTGAAGTGTGGTCGACAAGCAAGCCTTTAAAATCACGGTACAGGTTTGATAACACATCATCCATGATGTCTCATTCCAGTCCAATTTGACATACGGTACACCAAATTTAAGGCATCGAGACTTTAGGTTACTCACGCTTAAACTTGAATGAATGTTTAATATGTAAACCATCCTGCCTCAACAACCTTATTCATGTTTATACAGCTTTTACCTCAAGGCGTATTTGTATCTGTTGGTCCTAAGTGTTTTCGTTTCATCATCCTTACCGTAATGTGTTTTGTAAAGAGTATTTTGTAATGTGTTTTGTACAGGGTACAGAGTATTCACACCAAATATTGACGTCTTTCAAAATCATTTCGAACGTCTTCAGAAATACTAAAACATCTACTTTTCACTGCGAATGTAGAATTCAAGAGGTAATCGCTTTGCGCTATATTTATGAACTCCTATTTTAATGAAAGCATCGACGCAACGGTTGCAGGTCTGTAAAAGTACACAGACCCTAGCCTACTGCATAAATGGTTTCATTATATGAACGTAAGTGAAACGACTACCTCATGCAGACACTATCCACATACGAACATTACCGAGCTCAGAATGATTTGTTTCAACAATTTAAGAATTTTTTTCGCCAGATGTATTTGTAAATTCGGTTAACACGAGGAATAAGTGTAATTTCTTAATACATACCATGTTTTCCAAGCCATCTACAAAAATAATTTGAAAAAATGTTTAGATACAAGCACGTTTTCTGATATTCGGCGTCCACAAAAAGTGAAAAATGATGCAATAGTCTAACGAAATTTACACGTGCTACAAAAGTGAAACCGAGAAACTTGTGGAATCTGTGTAACACACTATGCCAAACAGCAGTGTCAAATCATTCCCATATTTTAGGGTAATACTTTGCCTACATAACAGACGCTTGCAGATGTGTCGTCTTGCGGTGGTAAATGAACAACGTTTGTACTTACAAGAGGGACAACCGGCACAGCGATGCACTGAACGCGCTAACTGACAACACAATCGTTGTTAAGTGTTATTCAGTATATTTGTAAGGACGAAGGGTTCAATATAGAAATCTGGTCGAAAATGCACGTCCCATACGCCAAACATTTGTCAGTTCTGTGTCAATTACGAGACATTGACTCAAATAGAAAAGCAGAGCGTCGCACTTAGGCTCTTTTCATCATCAGCATCACCATCAACTTGATTAAACCCTTCGGAGGACAAAGGCCGCTGCCGTGCCTCTCCAATTACATCAGCGTTGTGCTTGCTGTGGCCCCATTGTGCCCCCAAACTTCTTATTCTGATGTACTTACCTAACCTCTTGTCCCCCCCATGCACGCTGGCCTTCTTTTGAAATATTGTCTGCTACTCTCAATGACCAGTGTTTATCTCTCCTCGCTGCATGAACTACCCATGCCCATTTTTTCAGCATTTCGAGTAAGATGTCCATAAAACGCGTTTCTTTCCTGATCCATTCTCCTCTCTTTTTGTCTTTTAATGCAAGACATATCATTGTCATTTTCATGGCTCGCAGCGTCGCCCTCAATTTAGGTTGAACGCTTTTCGTAAACCCCAGTTTCTGCCCCGTAGGTAAGTACCAGTAAGATGCACCTGTTATATATTTTCCATTGAGGCTTACTCTTAATCTACCATTCATATTGCGAAAATACCTGCAAGATGCTATCCACCCCATACTTATTATTTATAGTTACTGCAGTCTCATGGTAGGGCTCTGCGGTCATTACCTGCCCAAAAGAGACGAAATGTTTTGCCACTTCCAGTCCGTTGCCGCCTATGGCAAATCGTTGTTCGCTTCTGAGACAGCGGGAAATAGGCTTAGTTTTCTGCATAATAATTTTAGCCCCACTGTTCTACTCTGTCTGCGCTATTAATCTATTCATGCCTTACAATTCGTGGCCTTAGTTACTCAGCATGAATGTCAACGACGAATAGCGAGTTATTCAGTTTTCCATCGACTCGTATCGCCAGTTGTTGTCAAGCCCGGGCTCGGAAAGCCTTATGTGAACTCTCGATGAATGGCATTAGAAAAATCGTATTTCCTGGTTTACTCCCTCTCTATCGGATTTTTCATGGCTTTTTTATGAAGGGCTATTCCGCCTCCATCGCATTTCGATGGAGGCGGAATGCAGCCCGTGTACTTACATTAGGTGCACGTTACAGAACACCAGATGGTGAAAATTTCCGGATCCCTCCAATCCGGCGTCCCTAATAATCATATCGTGGTTTTGGGACGTAGAACCCCAACAATGATTAGTGATGCCGCTGTGGCGCCACTGTTTATTAAATGCGAATGCATTTCTTAGTCGGGCTATGTAAGGCATCCGTCGTTGTCCGCGCGCCTCTCCGCCCTCACTCCCTTTCCCATAGCAACGGCTGCGGGCGCGCGCGCTTATCCTCGCCCCTAGCAACCGGAGCAGGTGGTGCGGGTGGAGTAGCGGAGAGTGAGTGGAGAGGAGGAGCGCGCTCTGGCGTGTGAGGGCGCTCGCATCGCGGGAGCTCGGCCAGCGCAATTTTTTTTCTAGGTGGCATTGGCTCGGCGGAGCTCCCGCGTGTGTGGAGAGGGCAGGTGCAGTGCTTCGCCGCTCCTTCTCCGACGTTCGCTCTCTCTCCTCCCTGCGCCACCGCCTTAATGCAGTGCGCATGAAACGCGTTTGTAGCGTTTGTGCTGCCTTGGCACAGCCTGAAAACAGCGCGTTCTAAACGTGTTTGTGCTGCATTGAAGGCGGTGGCAACAACCCTGAGGTGATTACGAACGCACGTAGGAAGCATTCGTTGAAAGAGGCGCCGAAAAGGGATACACTTGAGCGCGTCGATGTGTCCAGCTTTACGCCAATAAAATTACTACGCCGTGTACTCTCGGCGCAAGAAATGCATTCGCATTTCCTCACGATTCCCTTCGGGGAGGTGGGGGCAATTTTTTCTTGTGGTATCTTTATGTACACTTCGTCTACACGCTGATTCGATAATGCCTGCATGGCTGCTGAGGCTTTGACCGAAGAAAATGATTTCTGGTAATTTATGAAGGCTATATATAAAAATTCGTTAGGTTCTGTGCATTTGGTTAGGTTCTGTGCATACCACCTAATTAATTGTCCGAATATCCTCGCCAGCAGAAGATTTCGCCAGTTGCTCTGCTTCTTCCCATTCCCTCCATGGCTTTGTTTTGCTTCCGCTGTCGTACTGGCGGTATGCGTGAATTCTCTGGACTGCAACTACTTCCATTATAATCCTGCTTGTCTCGGCTACTTAAGAGATGTTAGAGCTCATCTGATATTTTAACCATCGCATACAGTTTGGTCGTAACATTACCTTACTTGTCTACTAATGCATACATCCGATTTTCGGCTGTGTCTAGTCTCCTTCTCACCGCATTTGGACTTCGTCCTTGTCAAAAGCGGGTTCAATTTTTCATAATATAACGTCCTATGCCGCTTGCCTTACGCCTGTGCTTTGAACTTTGAAATGTGTGCCTGTTCTATTCTGTCTGTTGGATTAGAGGTTTTCATCCTTTGGCTTCTCTCTTGGCGGGATTGGCCCGTGCCCTGTTTAGCGACTGGACCTCCAACTTCTGTTGCACACCTTAAAATGATGCTGGTAGGAGTATCGTGCTTTGCATGAACGCTGAGTTGGCTTTTCCGGTAAGACCCCAATATTGATTCTGCAGCGAGATCCTTAATTATTATACTTTTGGTCATAGCAATTACTCATTGATGCGCTTCTTCCGTAGCAGTTCGTTCTATTCCATCCTTTGATCTAGGTGAATTTGAGATCTCACCATCTTATGGTCTCTACATCACACCTTTCCGAGCATCTCCACATCCTGCACGCACAGTATGCAGCCTATCCCATTCGTAGTCTTGCCACAAGGGCTGCTCTATGTACGCTTCCCGTTCGCTCGTCTTCGGCAGAATGTATTCAAGATCCGTAAATTATTGCACTCTGCGAACTCTACCAATAACTGCCCTCTGCTATTCTTAAAACCAATGCCATATTCCCCAACTGCCTAGTATTCCCCTCCTCCTTGCTTACCTTCACATTGAAGTCTCCTGTCACTGTATTTATATTTTAATCATTGCCGATCCCACGTCTTCATAGAAGCTTCGACTGATTGGTCGTCATGAATATAAGTAGGCATGTAGGCCTCTAACACCTTCAGTTTGTACTTACTTATTAAGCTTAAACTTCTCATTTCTGCTGCAGTTTTCTTTTATGTCACCAGCGGTATTCTTATTGACAAGGAAACGCACCTAGATCACTTCTATCCACTAAGCCACGAAAGCATAGGACGTGCCTGTTCTTTAGCACTGCCTAGGCTTCACGTGTTCAATAACCTCCCTGAGCCAAATTACATCTTATTTAACAACCTCTAGTTCGTCGAACAGCACAGCTAGACTCACCTCACTGTATAACGTTCTAGCGTTAAAGGTTGCCAGGTTCACATTAAAGTGGACGCCTGTCCGCACCCAGAAATCCTGAGCAACCCCCGCTGAGTCAATTGTCTCTCCGCCGCTTTGGTCAGCTGCTTTGCAGCTGCTGGGGACTGGGGGCTAGGGCTTAGTGTATTAATATAAACGGTATGCGCCAGGTACTGCGCCTGGGTAGCCACCCTTCTCTGGCAGTCAATAGAAACACCGGGGGTCGATATAATAATGTGACAAAACAAGTGAGGGATCTCCTGCGAAGTGCAACTGGGCTGGGGTTCTCTAAGAACCAACTGTACGCGGGCTGTCTATTTGAGCGCAGGATGATTGCAGAATACTAAATGTCCCCGAAGCCCCTGTTTAAGTTGCGAGCTCGTATTGTTAAGTATCATGAATAGCGAACTCGCCCAATCAGCCATTTTACCTAAAAGGTCAGTGGTGACGATTATCAGCCGGCTCGCCAGCTGTAGAGCTCTCCTAAATGAACACGCGCTCATTATGTGAAGCTTCTTAGTCTTAGTGCATTCTTGTAAAGTACCAAGGCTCATTGCAATTGTCCTCACTCACTTTGCACAGACTCAAAATTCTCTCAGTGATTCCTGGACCACACTTTGTGGTGCGGAATAAACAAAACAAGTCATTGATGTGGCCGCTTCCTGTTTCGTATTCTTCAAAACAAATTGTAATAATAAAATCAATCTTTAATTTACTTGCTGGGTGAGGTATGTGTCAGTTTTCTGTCACGAAAATATAAGATGCCAGTGTAATTTGTTGCATGGCAGCATATAACGAAAAAAAACATGACAATATTTTCATGTGCCATTTGAGTTCCATTTTTGTTCTGCAGGTACACTAAGTGGTTGCTTCAGTAGTTACGCACCCGGCTTATTTTTGTGGGTAACAGTACCACGGTGTGCCTAAACTTTGTAAAGCTGATTCATGTGATGTTTTGTATCTGTTTATAGTTTGACTTTTCAACTTTCCCAAGTGACGGTGGATGGCTGCAATACTGTAGCGCTAAGCAATTGCTAAAATGAAGCAGCAGCAAGGCGTTTTTAAGGTTATTACCTGCCAATGCCTGAAGAATGTTGTGCAACCCGTTTTTTATTTGAAGTCGCAAAATATAGCCAGTAAATTTAGATGTAGCTTCTGCACATTTTGCATCGCTGCTTTGACGAGAAAGAACTGCGAGACCAGCAGTTCTACGTGAAAGAACATATCAATATAGAATATATATGAATGAAGAAAGTTACTTTTCATTGCTGCTCCGCATTATACCTGAAGTGAAAACACTTACCTGAAACAGGATTCGAAAATAGACTTGCCGGTATATTTTCTTTATTGAAGGAGCGAATGACGTCGAATATAGGCATTTGACGCTCAGGTATTTGTAAGGGTCGACCGGGGCCCACTTGAGCAGGAGACTGCTCTCCCGAAGCAACTGCATAAATATCAAAGAAACTCCTACGATTCACGCTTCGGAAAGACACGTAAGCGTTTGGTCAACTCTCGTTTTCCAACTGAAGTTTATACTGTGCTCATCTAGTAAGACATCAGCGCTAGACTCGTGAGCTTGCATATTGAAACGTATGTGTTCTTTCCTGCTACTGCACCTAATATCGAATTTTTTGCTCAATAAAAATAGTGACTTTCCAAAACTACCAGTGGGTTATAAGAGGCACATGACGGTAGCAAAATGTTAGCCCACTATATCTATCAACAGCGCACAGTATTTGGTTCTCAGGTATTTTTCGAAGTTCTCTACATCATCAGCAGGCTATCACACTAGCTGAAAATCGAACACGGTGAGCTAGTATGATCATAATTTCATTACAGCGCAATCCTCTGAGGTTTGTAACACACAGTCTAGTATGAGCATCAGTGCATAATCCACCAATACTCTGAGGTTCATAGCTATGTGCACTAACATAAATTACTGACTTCAATTTAACAACGAGTCATTTGTATGATCAGGAAAACGGTTTTTTCGTAACTTCATTCAATTTATGCAACATCTTTCCTTACAAATGTAAGTCCTTCAGTGTTTGTGATATAGAAGCTGAATCACTTTCGAAATGAAAAGTGCAATACAAGCTGGGGCTGTGCAAAGAATAAAGTACGTAAACAACTTATTAAGGCGAAATCCTTAAATGCCTCATCAAGCGCGAAAATTGACCATCGGCGCCGGCGTCCCGAGGAGTCGGGAACAGCACGAGCGTCATTTTTTTATTCCGCAATATTTTTCGACATTTATGAGATCATTGCTCTGTTATGTTTTGTGATAGTGTCTAGTCTACATCAGAATGGGTCAATAAATATATGGAATGGAAACAGTAAACTAGCGAAAAGAAATGTGCAAAAATATTGCCACGATCCAAGTGAGAACACTAAGACACTTGTCGTTGTTCTTCTGCGATACGCAGAAAAAGCTTCGCCTTTCCTGAAACTACCAGGTTCCAGCTACGGCAAAGAAACGGTTACTTCACAAACACAAAAAAGTTGAATAATTTACCTGTTCGTGTTAAAGCTTGATTTACATCACCATTGTTGTAGCGTTCACAAGAGTATAGGCTACTTTTTCGAAAGCTGCATCTATTCGTCGGTGTGATTTTCTTCTTTTCTTGGACACCAAGTTTTGCTTGCTCTAGTATATATCGCTTAAACACGTTCAAATTGCTTAAACGTTTTCCGTCCATGTGTAATCGTAATCGACAACTTTTAGTTATCCATTATAATGAAAATGACCGCTAAAAGTACCGCTGCAATTTCTAGAAATTGGACGTCCCTGTATATATGTATCCCTCGATCAAAGTTAACGAGGAGGGTTGGGGGGGGGGAGGCATATAAAAATGCGCGTCTGAGCAAATAGGTTAAAGTGGCGAGTTGGGCTTGTTGGTACATAATTTTGGCGACATAAAGCTGCAAGTTCAGAGCTCGTCGTCATGGTTTGTGTTCCGTCCGTGGGTTCTTGCTCTGCAGTGTGTCAAAATAGGTGTGTCAAATAGGTTGAATGTAAATGCAGTCACTCTTTTTCTAGATATTGTTATCATGAATACTAAGATAAATAAACACTAGACTTTCAAACGAAGTTCCACATTTCGAAGAGGGTATTTCGGCGTTCTCGCTAATTCCTGCAAGCACGGGTGCGCTTAGGGGGTTGGCAAAGGGGGGCGGCCGTCTACCCTAACCATCTCAGGAGGGCACAAACCTATATGAAGCTTTTCGTTTTAGATATAACAATGGCAATCTAAACACGACCGTGGTAGAAATAAGTAACACACAGCTTGAATATTGGTGGCAAGAAAGTAGAGAGAGAGAAAGGACAAAAATAAATGCTGGGAAAGGGAAAGATAAGTCATTCTGCCGCTAGGTACAGACAGCTGGGCTGTGAATTTAAGCTCTTTTTTCTGTAGTCAGGTCGAATTATTCGAAGTACACTAGGCAGTAAGTCAACTTCAAAAAGGAGTCTTTTTTTCTTAAATCAAGCCTGGTGGCGCACGTCACTGCCTCGTTACAAAGGGGCGCTCTTAGCATACATCTATTCATCCACATTTTCTGAGGGGGACCTGTCTCGTCATTGCCGAATGTGCAGCATGACGGCCCTGCAGGTTTTTTTTGCTTTATTTTGAACCGAGGACCCATCATGTTGCATTGCAAAAGCTGTTTACTTTGCGCCTTTACCCCCGAAATGCTGGGACCAAAAGCAGACCGCTCTGAGAAGCACGTCATCGCTTAATTTTCATTTTCGCATCACTTGCGAACTCGACCAATTTGTGGGGAAGGGGGGACAGTTGCTACACCGAAACAGGGATGCCCCTAATGGAGAACCCTGCGCAGGCCTTTGTTCATATCATAGTTTTGAAAAGTCAGAAGTATTCTGCTGTCGGGACGCAGTGACGTCCAGTTTTAAGTAGGAATATTTTTATTTAATGCAACTGAATTTTACCTAATTCATTTATCCTCTGGTTCCATAAACACTTCCATGGAGTGCAGCAGGTGAATCGTCAGCTGAAGCTAAATTGGCCGCCAGTTTTTACTCCGCGCAATTTCGCCCCAATGCTAGCGTCATTATCTAGTTAGATATACACAGCCTAATTAGTTCATAACGATTTTGCGGTAGGCGAATAAAGGAGTCCTAAATGCGTAATTCATATAAAGCCATAACCGGTAACATTGAATGGCGTAATATATCTACATAGAATGCTTCGGGACGGTGATTTTTCCGCGGGTTCTGTTATCTTTAAAGGAACACTCAAAGCGTAACAAAAGCCTCTAAAATTAAAGCTTCAAAAAGTGAAACCTGAGCATATAAAAATAACACTCGTGGGGTAGATAGCGTGCTGTATGCCTATGCAAGAAGCAAACTCACTAATAAACGATCGCTAAAGACCTTTCTTGCGTTCCATGTCGCCCAGTTTATACACAGGCATACAAGTGTTCCTAGTGACTAAACCACCACTGAAGAATTTCTCTACTTGCGCTGCTTATGCATGTTTTGGTGTGCCCTTTAAACGTGCTTTAGAAGAGCATCACTGTACTTACTTTTTCAGCGTTCTCTATTGTGTGGTCCTTTTCTTGTATGTCTTCTAAATTGAAATTGCTGTTCTCGGGGGGCGTTTGCCCTGCACAGTATATATTTTCAACAAAAGGGGAGTAAAATGTGCTCAAATGGTGTCGTTTACCTTTAAGTAACGTGGCACTTTACATAAGTGGTGAGCATGCTGCAAGGATTACTAAACTGTAATTACAATATCACCTAAGAGAACTTCTCCGTTGCGTATCATAGCTTTAAAAAGCTAACCGCAGTTTTAAGCATTCCCTGAAGCTAGGCTAAACGTATGGAAAAATGTCATGTGGACTCTATTCATTATGGAGAAGACTTCCTTGAATGCTGGCCGCTTGAAATAGTATTCTCGTACTGACATGTAATGCCTGATGACATGCAAGTCCTCTGTTCACTGTTCATACCTGCTTCTCATACCCCTCATACCTGCTTCAATACGCAAACGGCCAGGTGTTTACGGACATCATTTAGAGCTACCGTTGCGCCAGCGTCTCTGAGTTACTTCAGCGTCGCAAAGGCTTCTTCACTAACTACCCCCAAAATGACACAAAGCGCATAGGCATGGCCAATTTTGCTTTACAATACAAGTATTTAAACTTCAGCCCTTTCACACTTCTGTATTTGTGAAGTGCAGGTATAAGACAAATGGCAAGAAGTATCAAATCCGAAAAAAAGAACGAAAATGTCATGAAGCATCCTTGGAAGTGCACGACAAGATCTAAGCACTTAAAGTAAACACGTCGGAAAGAACACATTCAGGAGCATTGTATAGAATATAAGAAAAAAATCATTTCTGCGTAGATATTTTTTCCTCTCGTTTTTAATTTTTTTACTATTAAGCATGTATGTTGCCTGCCCCAGTAGTCTCTAGTGAGACAGGCGTCATGCTTCATATAAAAGACGTAAGTATACATACAGAACATTCATACAGCTGCGGTAGCTACAGGTAGGCAATTTAAAATTAAAAGGTACGTACCTGCGATGTAACCAAGCAGCAAATAAATTAAAAAGAGCACGAAGAGTGTGTGCAAGATGATGTGTGCCATATTCTAGAAATAATGACACCATAGAATTTAGATTTCAATGCAAAATTTTGCCACATTAAATCTATACCTGCTACATTTGCAGGGCACAGTAGCCAAATGGTTGCTCATGTCTAACGTCAAAATCTTTTCATCAGGATTCTATTTTAGTAAAGCATTGTATAGGTACAAAACTCACGGAAGCGAAAATACGTATGCAGAGGCGACAGGAGATATTGCAATGAAAATTATAGAAAATTACTAAACAAATACATAACGCACACTTATCTCACAAAAAGGCAGACAATAAATACATCGGTATAAAAATCAGAAAAATTGTGCATAAAAATTTGCCTGCAATGTTTCAGACATCAATTGTTTTTGATAATATTACGAAACATCCATTAAAAACGACGTTATCAAAAAACTAATATAGCGCTTCGGAATACTCAGCAAAGACGTTTCACTACAAATATTGTGCTCTTATTAGGAATAATATAACGCTATAACGGCACACAGGCTGAAAATAGGGCTTCCTTTTAAATATCGCTTAACTTACAGTCCGCTAGTTCCCTCCAAAAGGTAATTTTGTTTATCAGCTCAATAGTACCATAGCTTGAGAAATAAGAACGTCTTGCTACTTACATACAGACTCTGGCAGAGGCATTTCGTAGTGAGCACACAATATGTTACTCGACTGGCTACACGTCCTTCACCGGCACTATAAATTCCAGCAGTTCCACTGAATGCTTACTGTTTGTCTTACTACAGGTAATTGAGCCCTTAGCTCTTGAAAGCCTGTACTTAGAGATCCCAAGCATTTCAACTGAAACGCAATATCGCGCTTGAGTAGGCATGCACGCGAGAGACTACTAGAGCACCTTAGGCACAAAGTTAGGTAATTTGTCAAAAAGCGTATAGTATACATCTAAACATGACAAATAGAAAAAAGCTAGCACACAAATACTAGCATATGATTTACTTCGCAGCCACAGTATTCCACATGAAAGAATGAACAAATATTTGATATAACGAGGAGACGCACGCCGAGGATCGCTTTGAAAAGCGAAAAAAAGAAGCATGGGCTCTTAAAATGAAACGGTACTCGCCTTGATCTAACGATCAATCCTTTAGATGAAATATTTGTTGATGAAAGTGGATTTATAAGTGTCGTTTAGAGATATTGGATATATCCTGCAGCACTGTTGAGTAGAAATACTATTGCATTGAATTACGGAACATTTTATGTTACAGAGATAAGCATTGTTGCCGCACCCAGAAGTAACAGGAGTGCACAAGGGATCCAGGAAGATGTTTTTAGCGGTACAATTATTTTTTCCGCACACGAGGTAGGAACATCTGCGACAGATATTGTCGACTGTATGTACTACATAACTTAAAAACATGTGAGGACGTCATTCGAGATACCCATTGTGAACAATTTCAGTCCACTCGACTTCGTATATTCGCTACATGCGTTGTTCAAGAGTTGTTGCAGCTTGTTTCTCAAAGAGATCCGTGTATAACAATAGGGGACAGTTCTAAAAGTGTGTCGTCTGCAGCACTTTACACACGGCAATTTTTTGTAACGTGTACCGCAAAAATATTGTATGATATGCAGGTTAAGTGGTGGCTAAAACAATTTATTATTTGCGTTTACTTCCCCCCCACCCCTCCACCGCAGGTTGACATATACACAAGCAGTATCGTGTCATAATGAAGGCTACCGCATCTCAAAATGCCATTGACCTTTGGAATGTAGCTTGTGAAAGCGTTGCGCCTCATACATTAGGAGATCAATCCGATAGATTGCAAGTTTCTTATCAATATTTCGCATCACGGTCGGGATTTAACGCTTTCGGCATGCCCGATCAGGGACAGAGGTATTTTGAACTTACGTAATGTCGTAGTGACACCCTGTTGCTTCAAGGTGTCACAAGGAAGTTAAAGGCTTGCGCGAAGGCACGTTCAAGTCTGCTTTGAGCATTTGAGGAACCATTTTCCACACAAGAAATGCGCGCTTACAACATAAATTCGCGCTGATCGTAATAGCGCAATCTTGGGGGGGGGGGATTAAAGTGCCAGGCCATCTGGCCGAAAGGCGCTTGAATGGCGTTCAGAGTACGTTTTAAGGACATCAAATAATAACGGTATGTTTTCGTTTGTTGGTTGTAACTGCAATTCCTCTCACAATAATATAATGTAGCCATGTTCGTCCGATTGTTTGCCACTCACACAACAGTTTTCAGCCATGGCGCTCAGCATTCTGGATTATTTATTCTGTAACCCCCGCTCCATTACCTCTGACTGCGGAACCATCGTAACGATGCAGCTGAGGACAATATGCCACGCAGTCTTACACTTTGGCTTAAGGATATTTTAGCATTGCATAAATTCCAGCCAACGTCCCAAGTAGGACAGCGGTTGTGGACGTTGTTAGCGTGGTTGATATGTCTTTCAAAGTTTCAGGGTCATTCTATGCCAAGTGTCCCAGCCGCTGCGCTCGAAAATCGCTGGTATTTCTGATAAAATGAGCAGCTTATTGCTGCAACACAGCAAAGATTGTGGCAGAAACATTTACATTTCTTGAGGTATTTATTTGACGGTTGTCGGCGACGATATGCAATGGCAACAGTCAAGGCAGAACACGGACTCAAAGCGCGAGCGCGAAGACCCAGAGAGGTCGACCCACTAGAAGGCTATAAAGAGCGCAACCCATTACTCCTCACAAAGGCTTCGCTACAATTACCCCGGGTACGAAAAGGGAGCCGTCCGGCGAACTAGCAGCTCGCGACTATGAGTGGGTCATAGTAGGCCTTGAGGCGCTCCACGTTGACTATGTCGCGCCCTCGACGGCGCATGTCCGAAGATAGTTCGATGGGTTCGATCACGTAGTTGACCGGGGATGTGCGCTCGACGACCCGGTAGGGGCCTTCGTATTTCGGCAGCAGTTTTGTAGAGAGGCCAGTTGCACTGGTAGGGACCGAGAGCCACACAAGCGCTCCAGGGAGAAACGTGGACACAGAAGTGGTGGTGTCACCGCGAATGCTCTTCTGCCGCTCTTATTCTTGCGTTGTAAAAGTCTTGGAAAGCTCGCGACCCTCTTCCGCAAGCCTGGCCGTGTCAGAAATTGGCGCACACTCAGTTGAATTCGGCTTGTATGGGAGTATAGTGTCGATGGTGTGCGACGGGTGCCTTCCGTACAATAAGAAGAAGGGTGAAAGACCAGTAGTGCTCTGAGGGGCGGTGTTACAGGCGTAGGTGAGGAAGGGCAGAATAGCACCGCAATCGGCGGCGACGTATATTGAGAGCATGTCGCCGAGCGTGGGGTTAGGCCATTCGTCTGCGGGTAGTAAGCAGTAGTTTTGCGGTGAACAGCATGGCACTCTTTGAGAATGGCTTCGACGACTTCCGACAAGAAGACACGGCCTCGATCGCTGAGAAGCTCCTGGGGTGGACCGTGACGCAGCACGAATCGGTGTAGCAGGAAGGAGGCAACATCACGCGCTGTAGCCGCTAGGAGGGCAGCGGTTTTGGCGTATCGCGTTAGATGGTCAACGGCGACGATGGCCCAGCGGTTACCAGCCGATGTCAGAGGAAGTGGTCCGTACAAGTCGATGCCCACGTGCCCGAACGGACGGTTAGGGCAAGGTAATGGTTGTAGACCGGCGGGTGACACGTGCGTTGAAGGTTTTCGGTGTTGGCAATCGAGTCAGGAGCGAACGAACTTCTGCACGTAGCGGTACATCCCTCGCCAGAAGTATCGTTGTCGAATGCGGTGGTAAGTTTTGGATACCCCAGAGTGCGCGCATTGTGGATCAGAGTGGAAGCACTCGCATATTCCAGAACGCAGACTGCGGGGTATCACAGGTAGCCACAGGCGGCCGTCGGCGTTGTAATTACGTCGGTGCAGTAGGTCGTCACGAATGGCAAAATGGTGGGCTTGACGACGCAACGCGCGAGTGGTTGGTGTTGCCGAAGGATCAGTGAGCAAGCCTATCAGCGAGGCGATCCATTTATCCTTGCGCTGTTCGGCAGCGATGAAACGGCATTGTCAGGTACCGAGCAGGGGGCATCATCGTCAGGCAAGGGGGAGCGCGAGAGGGCGTCGGTGTCAGCATGCTGGCGTCCGTTGCGGTACAGCACGCGAATATCGTAGTCCTGTAGGCGAAGTGCCCAGCGGTTGAGGCGGCCTGAGGGATCCTTCAATGACGACAACCAGCGTAGTGCATGACAGTCGGTGATGACATATAATGGGCGACCGTATAAATAGGGTCGGAACTTCGTAAGGGCCCATATGATCGCCAGGCATTCTTTTTCGGTGACGGTGTAGTTGGTCTCGGCTTTAGTAAGCGTACGACTTGCATATGCCACGACATATGCAGGGAACCCTGGTTTGCGCTGCGCAAGGACAGCGCCAAGGCCAACACCGCTGGCGTCTGTGTGCACCACTGTAGGGGCCGTAGGGTCGTAGTGGCGTAGTATGGGAGGCGACGTTAACAAACGACGGAGCCTTGCGAAAGCGTCGTCGCACTCTGACGACCACGAATGGAGCGGCCCGTTACTTCCGAGGAGCTTTGTCAGCGGTGATATGATAGTCGCGAAGTTTCGAATGAAGCGGCGAAAGTAGGAACACAGTCCTACGAAACCGCGCAGTTCTTTGACGGATGTAGGTTTCGGGAACTCGGTCACGGCCCGAAGTTTGGCTGGATCGGGGAGAATTCCGTCCTTGGACACGACGTAGCCGAGTATTGTCAGCTGCCGTGCTGCAAATCGGCACTTCTTTAGATTCAGTTGCAGACCAGCCTTGCTCAAACGCGTCAACACATGCCGGAGGCGTTGAAGATGCGTGGAGAAGTACACATGAAACAATTTTTCAGTCCCGTGGGATCCTCTAAAATTACGCTCGCTTTATTAAACAGAGCGTAATACAAACCCTCCTGCATATCCCACATAATATGTCAATTGTTCTTGTGCGAAGCAATCAGCAAGTGGCTGCCTATGCGGAATTTTTCGCTTTGTGCTAAGCGTAACGAGATGTGGATCGAAGTCCTTCTGCAAATTGAGTAGCTTTGTCGACTACCCGGCACGTCGACTACCATGGTGCCTAAAGGGTAGCTTATGCTCCGACGTAACGTCTCCACTCACGTTACAGCACAGAAGCCAATATTTATTAAAACAAACTGAGCGCTACCGTGCGCGGATGTGCATATCATAAGCAGCGTTCTTTGTAATATTCCTGCGGTGACGAAAAACGCTTGACTATAGCTCGCGGTGTCCAAAAAAACGCATATGCAATGTTTATTACCGTGTTATCACAACGGATATGCAACACTGTAGTCACAATAAGGGATATTCATAAATATTGCTTTGTGCTCCGGCAACACTGGGCGCGTCCGCCATTTTTTGTTGGGCGCCACCGCGAAATTGTCTGCTAGCACAAGCCGCTACCTAAACACAATTCACAGTTTTGCCTCAATGGCGAAGCAATGAATGAGATAGCAAGAAATTGGAATGTGACAGGAAGAACGGCAAGCAGTTAGAAACTTGCTGCGCGCTGCTCAAGCACAAAAGCCGCAGAAAAGAAAGCACACAAGGCGAGTGTGAACTAACAACTGTCACAGCTCAACAATTGCAGCGTGCTGCTTAAACACAAAGAAGGACGCACGAAAGGAATGTACAGGTATACATTGGACGAGCGCGAACTGTCACAGTTCTTACTTGAACTAACCCCTCCTTTGGCTCTTCTAGTTATCCGAAGATAACTACGCGGCAAACGCGTCCGCTGCAGCGAGCAAATGACCTTCGTGTGGTCTATATGGTGTTAAATTTTTGCTTTGGCCGGCACAGTGCGTCGGGTTTTACACCTTCAGCATGCATGACCGCGACCTGACGGGCTTACGTCAAACTTTAAGCTTCTTCTGTGTGTTGATCGTAACTTCAAACCTTGCCATAAATATATGCTGCAGCCATCTTCGTTCCATAGTTGCACCCATACAGATCGCAATGTGCAGCATTCAAAATTCAGATTACTTGAATTCGTGCTCATGCTTACGTTATTGTAAGAGGTGGGTCGTGTCAGAAAAATGAATGATCAAGCTTTTACGCAATGCATTGGTATTGGCAGTATTTGTTCTGCGTCGCTCGATTACGTCTAACTGCGTCGGTATTGAAACGGGGCAGGTGAGAATGGCATGTTACGTAATAAGCGATACTCTGTGTCTTAACGATTTTTCAGATAGCATCAACGCCAGAAATCATGCGATGTAGGAGTCCAAAGGGAGACATGGTCATTGTGCTTGGTATGTCTTTCGATGTTCTTTGTGTTTTGACGATAAGGATTTGTTCTCTGGCAATAAGCTAACTTTTTTTTCTGTTCTTGTTCTGTTCTAGGGTAAAAGCAGCCCTTCATTGTGGTTAGAAAAGATTCGGGATACATACTATCTAACTGTCAAAGCCGGGATGTTTAAAGGTACGTAGACAGCGCGAATTGATATTTTTTGCCATATTCAGTGCTTTGCGGTGAAACTGTTTACAACATGCATCCCGCGCAAGGCATGCTGCGAGGATCTCCCAGCTGTAAGGCAGCTTGGAAACTTACAGGCGCCGATATGCCTTACCCTCGGCGCAGCCGAGGTTATGAACTGCCAAGTGGAATATACACCTCGAGTAAAACAATTGGGTACGAACATATTCAAGCTCCACGTTAAATTCTATTTATGGTCACTGAAAAATATTAATTAACATTTCTGTTTCTAATGAGCTGGTGTCGTGCTTCTGCGTCTAAACTATCACTTACGTTATGGTATTGCTGTAATCGTGGTGAACAGAAGTAAATTACATATGTGATTAACGTGCGTTTTCAATTCAGAATATTTTTTTTCCGATAAACGTATTCCACGGGATACGAGATTTTAGGAGCGCTTAGTTTATTGTTCAAGTGACACCCTTTTTTTTTGGGGGGGGGGAGGGGGGTAAATAAATAAGTGTCTCCCATTTAATTTTATCAGCAGTTGTGTGCAATGTGGCAGTAACCGTTGCGATAGTCTAAGATAATGGTTCTCTCCTTTGAGTGCCCGCTGCTCACCAAGGACATTGCGGAATCAGCAGCTGGAATATTGACTGTTGAAACGCGATTGTGCGTGTAGCAAGAGAGGGTTTGACTGCAGATCCCGACCACCTGCTTCTGTAAATTCGTACTAACAAAAGCTGAAAGCAAGGAGAAATGCTTTGAATACCGGCGGCCTTTTCTCAGCTAGACAAGTACCTGAATCAATATTCATAAAGGTAACCAACAAACTTGTTGTATTAATCACTATCACGCTGTCTTTGATGTCTTCTGTTTTGAAGGTATGGAAGAAATAAGATAATAATTATTTTTAAATGGTGTATGTTATTTTCAGACAATTCCTTATGCACAGTAGTTTTCTACAATGCTTGATTTGGTCCTCTTTATGAAGTGTTCTCTAATTTAACCTTTCGTTTAGGTGCACAGTATTATACGCCTTCACAATCCGTGTTTTATAGCGCATGCTCAGGAAAATTGAACATTACCCCTAAATTATAAAAGCTGTTGTCACTCTAAATTGTGTGTTTCGCGCCCGCGAAAGAACAACAAAAACTCATAGTTTTAAAATGCAATTACGTGTGATATTGTGGTGAGAGGTTTCGGTTTTTCAAACTATGCCACGGTTACCTGTTGAAACATTAAAAAGCATATGCCCTGAACAAAATAAACAAATCGTATTTGGCTTTCAGCAAAGGAGAAAGCCAGAGGAGTTGCACGTGTATTGTTATACATACTGCACGTATGCAATAATGGTTTGAGTGAGTTAGCAGCATTACAGAATTGCAGACATTCCACGCAAAACCCGAGCGACAAAAGTAAA
This sequence comes from Rhipicephalus sanguineus, assembly GCF_013339695.2. NCBI lineage: Eukaryota > Metazoa > Arthropoda > Arachnida > Ixodida > Ixodidae > Rhipicephalus > Rhipicephalus sanguineus. The sequence goes on along the minus strand of NC_051183.1, from coordinate 73,365,912 downwards.
GTACTGACAATCACCCTCGTTTTGGCCAACGTTACTAGAACAAACTCAGTTTAAAAGCTCCGCCGGAGAGGCGGTCCGCGTGGCGGTCGTGAGAACTAGTGGCGCTGCAGTCACGTCTAGCTTAAGGTCCCAGTCTAGCTCCCGCGGCTGGCTGCGGCTGGCGCGTGTTGTGATCGGCGCCACCGATGTACGAGCGCACGTGGGTTACAGCGTCGTCTGCGCTTTGTTAGCTCGTCATTTTTGCGACTGTTCTTGACCAGGCTTAGCGTCTTGTACGAAGTGATGTACGAAGCGTAACGAGGGCGAACAAATTCACAGTGCGGTATGCCGACTTGCTTTGCGCCGGGCTGCAAGAGCGGCTACCGCAATGACGACTCCGCTTCACGACACTTCTTCGGACCTCCAAAAGACCCTACGCCATTCAGGCTTTGCATCGCAAAGATGGAAAGCTTACTGCGAAATGCAAGGTCTGTGACGTTCATTTTGAGAGCGACGACATTGTAAAGCACTATCGTCGTGTCGTTGCGGGACAAGACGCTTTGATCCCACGTGGAAAGTGGGAACTCGCGCCAGGTGCCGTGCCGCGCTTGTTCCCAGCACTTCCACCCCACATTTCAAAGCCAAAATGTTCGGGGTTTAGGCGCAAATCCCCCCCAAAACGCACGGCGTCCCGCGAAAGCCCAGTGCCCAATTTGGAGGAGCCGCCCGAAAGAGAACAGCAAAACGAAAGGCAGGCGATTACCTATATACGCTACCGAGACTGAGAGTTGCATCACACTAACATTCGATCAGCTTTTGTCAGCTGTCGCTATGCCTTCAAAGCAGTGGATTTTCGAGAGATTTTACGACGAGGTATTGAACAAGATGTGCGGAATATTTTACACTCGCCGGCTCGGGAACGGGCTGCTCAGCGCAAAAATTTGACACGGTACACATAGAAAAGACGAGGACCAGCGCTGGTCCTCGTCTTTTCTATGTGTACCGTGTCAAATTTTTGCGCTGAGCAGTTTAATAATGGAATACCAATTAGCCCAATCCCACACTTTGCTTCGGGCACGGAGACTTACTTGTGCAAAAGATAATTGTAGTTGACGAGCAGTTTAACTGCGTAGTGAACGGCTACAGCACGAAACGCAAACGGCTGTCGTACAGTGTAAAGTGCTGCGGGCATGGAACATCTGCTCGGTGAAATTGAAAAACTGAAGTTGAATATTGACGACTCTTCTAGCGACAGAGTACGCACGAATAACTGCTCGGTGCTCACATCACGGCCGATCTGTTCGAATTGTTTAAGGCACCGTAGAAGGATGCGACGTAGAAAGATGAGACACCGAAAATACAACTATCCACTGAAAAATTGCTCAGAGACGATATCTATTCGATGTAATCGCACATTGAGATTTCATTTACCGAGTTCTCGTAAAATTTTCCGATTTTGGGTCAGTATCCCTTTAACCGTCGCGAAAACGTGTCTTGTAAACATTGCAAAGCATTGGTGACGTTTTTCGAGAAAGTTTTTTTCAATAAATTGTAGAAACATGAGTACTGTTTTCTAGAACGTTTTATATCTCGAGTAAGTACGCTTCTTTGTGCACTATAAAGGCTTTTACAAACGTGTTGGGTTGTTCTTGGTCTAGATAAGACGGCAGCGGCTAAAATTGGGGTGGTAGTTATAAAAATTACTCTGAACACCCTCATTCGCTTAGAAACTCCTATGCTTGGAAGTTAAGCGCAATGTAGACAGCTCAAATATTGTCACAGGTTCGTGACGTCGACGAAGGCAGCAGTCAGCAGGTCCGAGATGAAACTCTTTATTTGGGCGAACTTGTGGCCGGGAAACTGAAAGTCAAACTACAGCAATACACTGACAGCGGCGAACACAGCGTCGACCGTCGATCAACTGACAAGCGGTCAAGCGCGTCGGCTTTTATACACGCGCTATCGGACTTTCCAGCGATATCGCTGGTGGCGGCGTTATCTCTCGACAAAGCTGGAACATTCGCGCGCAGCGCGCAATCTTACCAAAACGATCTACAATCGCGAAGCTTCTCGAACACTGCTTCGCGGACAGCGTCGGGCGTTGATAACCGTCCTTGCTGGTCAAACCCGAATACGTCAAAATAAAACAAGAAGTGGGCGTGGCAATATAGACCGAACATCGATTCTTAGCCAATCAATGAACAACGCACACGGGCCAATGCATACAGACGACCTTATACATATCCACCTAAGTATCCACCTAACTAGTACAATAAGAAAGTTGCCGCGCAGTTTGGCGCGAGCAACTGCGCGGCGGACCGCAGCGTTATGCCGTGGCAGCAGACGACGCGCCGATAGTGGAGCAAGACGGAACTGCAGCGCCGCTAGTTCTCGCGACCGCCGTTCGGACCACCCTCCTCCGCTGGCGGAGATACGGAGCTTTGAAACTGAGTTTGTTCTAGTAGTAACGTTGGTTTTGGCTGCCCTCTGGGTTTCATCATCCTACTCATGCGCAAAGTGCCAGAAGGTATGGTATGCCGCACACGTGAGTATACTTAAGGAGAAGCACGACTCTGATCACCTATTATTATTTGCAGGGGGCTCCACTCAGTATAACCGCTCTACCCATGCTCCACTAACCCAGGTGTCGCCTAACAAAGGGTATGAGCCCCTTTTTAAAGACGATAGTCTTTTTTGGGGAACTTAAACGCAGAAATTTTGGTCTGTCTGTCTTTCTGTTTGTCGGCACGTCCCTCGATTCAGCCACTCGGCCTAAGTTGAACCCCTTGCACAAGGGCCAGCCATCGTGAACGGCTCACTAGGTTCATACTTGTCTACATTGTTGATCAAAAAGCAAACATTACGCATATCTGAGGCGCAACATCACTAGATAAGTATTAGGTGGTGTGTTCTTTAATAGAAAATACATAGATACGTAATTCTAGAGACCCTAGTTTCTTAAGCTGCGCTGAAAATGCGACTGCGCCGAAACTTGGCTTCCACCGTGCCCTCTGCGCGAGCTCATTGTTGTGTTTCGGTTTCAGTTCAGTATTGCACTGTACGAGTGCCATGGGGCGCCGCTCTGGCATTCCTGCTTTACCCAGGCGACGTGAATATAAAAGAGTGTGTGCAGAGTACTCGTTGAGTGCGGACGTTTCTTCTGCTTCGGCGCTTCGCGCCAAACCGCGTGTTCGGGCTGGCTGGCGTCCCCGCCGGTCGCGTTGGTCACCGCCGGTCTTGCCTGCTGCTGCGCCGGGTCTACCAGCCCGCAACACAGCATTCACGTTTCCCGACGTATTGCCAGATGGCGTTCATATCTCACGCAGCGCCTCTCCTATCGTCTTTACACGACATTTGCAGCGAAGCACGCAGATACGCGGCCAATTTTTTTTTTCTTTCGACCTTCTTTCTGCGACACCTTCCAGATCAGTCGCTACGCGCATGATCAACCCAGAGAAGTGTCGCTTAGCAACGGAAGCATGGCTGTTCCTTTAGTGCTTCATTCTGTGCATGCCTAATCTGTCGTACTCATTTCTGCGGCTTAGTTATGCAGCGTACAAATATGTACACAGAGTGATGAGAACTTTCACGGAGGATGTCATATGGCCTGCCTTTTACTGAATGCACACGGTGGAACTTTTGAATAATTTTGGTACATGTCTGTTTAGAGCACGGCAGTTGCGGTGCCCGTGGCAAGAGATGTACGTTTCCCTCATCGCAAGAAAAAAACACAGAACAATGTCATTTGGAGGTGGCTTAGAGCTCGTGTGCTTTATAACGTCTCACTTTCGACTACGAGCATCGTGTCGTTCAAATGTGGTCGGCCCCTAAAACAATAAGAGCACTTGGTTGAAAGACATTTTTAATTATGAGTTGTCCCATTTGTGTCGGACAAGTATTCACTCTTGATCCAATTACGCAGATCTTTGGCATTCAAATTTGCATTTGTCGAAAAGGAGCGCTCCGGCTCTTGATAGGCTCTGTTGGTATTATTGTATTTGTGCGCACGCATACATTGCATTCGCTGCGGGATTTTCTGATAATATCGTTCAGCATTCGTATATAATATGCATATATGTACCAGCCAGTTACTTATTATGCAATGATTTCAGACATTTCTTTGGGTTTAACGAGAGGTAAGAAAAACTGACTTAACTCGGCGTATGGCGAGCGGTTTGTATATCTATTTTGCCTCCTCTACGCCGCGAGGAGCAATGTTTATTCTCCGCAGACAACTTATCCGCCTTCAGCAGCTTACCTGCTTTGTCAGTATCCCCGTTTACTTTGCTGATCCCATATTTGTAGGTGAACACGATAGCAAATAGACTTGTAACAAATAGACGACGGGTATTTAGTGTCACATAGCACACAATTTGCTATGCAAAAATCAAGCAGTCAATGAAAGTGCCCGAGCAGGAGGAAAATAATTCAACTGTTATAATCACGCCAACCTAATGCTTAAACTGCATAGATGTTGGACCAAGGGAGGATAGCCGGACACGTATATCATGATACTGTTATAAAACCTGTGGTCTTCATGCATACTGTCCGGTCGATCACATTTTACTAATAATCGCAGCTGAGGCTTTGTTACTGTAGTGCTTGCTAGCTCAAAGTCGCCTCGAATATACGATTGTTTTTTTGGCTCCTTCTTGTAACGAGTGAAGGCGACGCGTTTGGCCTTGGTCACCGCAATTTTCACGTTCTATAAGCAGCCATGCACTTGAATTATTACAATGCGCCAGCGCGCGTGTTCCGAGAAGCACCTTCCATATGACGTCTTCCGCAAATGCAACTGTTCGCATTTCTTAGAGTACGTGTATAGACGGTGTATTAAAACCGCACAAAGAAGCGCGAAAAAAGCATGAGGCACGCGCAGAAAGTAGTGCGAATGAGTGGAAAGCCATGCTTCCGTTGCTGCGGCACAGCTAGCTGACCAAAGCCTGCGATGAGCGCAACCTCCTGGAATGCGTTGAAGAATGAAGAGCGAAAGAAAGAGCAGGCGCAAAGCGGTGGCCGTATAAAATATCATGCAAGCCGTTTTGTGCAAACAGCATATCGTGTACTGTACAACGTAACCTCTATTTTTACATGAGAACGCTCGATATTTTGAACCGGTACCAGAGGTGATTTCCGTAGCTTCTATTTTAAAAGTAAACTTGTGCATTTTTAATACAGGATAATTTCGCAAAGGTTACTAATAATATCTGGGGTTTTACGTCCCAAAACCAAGATATGATTATGAGAGACGCCGTAGTGGAGGGCTCCGGAAAATTCGACCATCTGGTGTTCTTTAACGTGCACTTAAATCTAAGTACTCGGGCCTCCCCTTATGAAAATGGTGATGTCCTGGAAGTGTACTGTATGGTTCCCCGAGGCAGCATGAGGACACAACCTGTATGTCTCCCAGATGTCGCGATTTGGCCGCTTACTTTCTGTGTCCTCCAAGTGTCCGTCCTGTATGTGTCCCATTTGTGACCGTCCTGTATGTATCCCATATGTAACCGTCCTTTATGTCTCCCAGATGTCGCGATTTGGCCGCTGACTTTCTGTCTCCTCAAAGTGTCCATCCTGTATGTGTCCTATAAGTAGCCACCTTTTACGCAGACCAGAAATTAGGCCATTGCATTGCCTGTATGATGCAGCATATTACGGCTGCTATAATTTGGATGTACACGCATACAAAACTCTGCAATATTACTCATTTATTATCATTTACACTGTACAGTTTAGAGCACTTCATAGTCAATATTCAAACTGGCAACGTACATATGTCGGCGGTTGAAGAAAAATAAGATTAACAGATCAGCCTTAACCTCGTAACGCCTCAACACATCATTAACATTTTAAAAGGTTTAACTTGTTCTGCATCTTTTTTGGTAATGAAGAGTACATTCATTTCTGAAAAACGCAAGAACAAATGTTTTAAGAAACTCATCATGACAGCAATTTATGACCAAGAGGCACTTCCCAAGGCATTATAAACACTATGGGCTTCTTAGATAAGCTTTGCACACCTAAGTGTATCAGAGTGACTTGTTGGGCTTCATGGGTTAATTACAAATGTATGCAACCTTCTAGAGTGGAAGAAGTGGAACAATCATAACTTCACAACAAACTCAGAATAAATACTCAAATAAAAAATACTGCAATAAATGAGGAATGTGACAAACGTCAGTGCGCTACCCAGAGCTGCTCACAATAAATGCATGCCAAAATTAAATACTGCAATAAATTAGGAATGTGGCAAACACAACATCAGTGCACTACCAGAAATGCGTGGTTGGCACCAAAATGCCATACATAGCATGCATAATTTAAATCAAACTATAGCCCACACAAAAGTAGTACACTGTAAGTCACCCTTGACTGCTGAACCGAAGGTCACGCGATCAAATCCCGGCCGTGGTGGCCACATTTTCGATCGAGGAAGAAATGCTTGAGGCCCATCTACTTAGATTTAGGTGCACCTTATAGAACCTAGGTGGTCGAAATTTCAGGAGCCCTCCACTACGATGTCCCTCATAATCATATTGTGGTTAAATCCAAACACTTATTATTACTATACTTCACACAACTAAAGCAAGCAGATAAAACTGTGTAGTTTAAAAAATGTCGCCACCATTCATCTCCCAATGCCGAGACTTACATTTCAATATTTCAGAATGCCTTCTGTAAGTTATAATTAACAAAGTTAAATATGATTAGGCATCATAGCAGGACATCACATGATTGCACTTAGGAAATGAATTTCCCGAAGACAATGGAATATGTACGATTACAAAAGCATTATTGCAGTTCCCCCTGCAATAATGCCCTCGTGGCGCTGCAGGTACTTGTATAAATAAAATAAAAATATTGACTCTGATGAAAAAAAATATTACAAAATGTACGGTGAATATTAAGGTGAAAATAAAATAGTGAATTGATGCACTACTGCCTTATCACAAAATTGAAAGTTCAATTTTAAAAATGATAACTGCACATAAGATATGAATTAAAACATGACACACGAGTCGAGAGAGCCGCTCACTCAACAGATTTTGAAAAGACAAAATACAAAGTTAAGGAAGCAGCATTGACACATTTAGGATTGTGCTTTACGGTTGCATTAAAATTCAGCCCTGGGAAAAACATGAAAACCAACTTTGCAGGTAAGTTATGTGTCCATGGGGACACAAAGTAAGACATTACTGCTGTCAGCCGCCCAATTAACTAAGATTAAATAATGAAATTTTTAGTGACTACAGCAAGCGGGCATCTTTGTATTGAAAAGTTGGAGGCAGTCGTGTTTCGACACAGTTCCACTTGGAAGAATTCTTCTAGCATGTCTGTGCTGCGAGATATCCCGCTGCAAAGTTTAATTGTGGTTTGCATGATGCAAGGCGGTGAGGATCAGCAAAATATTACTCCCTGGTGTGACGAGCAGTCACTGCTTGCTATCACCAGCATTAAACCTGGCACATCAGGGAGGAGCTTTGTGCCAGTGCTCAAGGTCCTGCATGTGCAATGATGCAAGCCGGAATTAAACTTTGCAGCAGGATATCTGAGCCCAGACAAGCTAGAAGAATTCTTTGAAGTGGAATCGTGTAGAAATGCAGCTGGCTCAAACTTCTTAATACATACATGCCCGCTTGCTGCAGTCACTAAAAAAGTTCATTATTAAATCTCAGTTAATTGCACGGCTGACAGCGATAATTATTGCCCCACTTTGTGTCCCCCTGGATAATAACTTATCTGCAAAGGTGGCTTTGACGTGACTTACAGTGCGGACTTTTTATAAGAAAAACAAAAAACTTAATTTTGAACACCCTCTACATGTGAGCTACTTGAATACAGCAAACAGGTGGTTTAAGTGCCCACTCCGCTGTTCTCAGTGCAGTTCCCCTTGTACAGGAAACAGAAGCCATGCGCAGCTGCTGTACATCAGCAACGAACTTGTCCATGAGCCACCATTGATGACAGGCTTGTCCGGATTTCTTTCACACTCACTTTGTACAAGGAGCACGTATAGGCTGCAATGGAAACAACAAAATAACAATTTAGTGACACTAGTGTCTGTTAGCAAAGCTGAATTCCTCACACGTTCTTTTTTAATTGATCTGGAACATTGTTTTAGATAAGTTTAAAACAAGCAGGTCGTACAGAAACTAGAGAAGTTACAAGAAAAACTTGTTTTATGCATTCTTGGTGAACACAGTCGCAACCTTATGAAAGCATATGGAATTTCCACATCGCAGATGTGTAAAAAATATGGTTGAATATTGCTCCTGCATAATGCAGGGTGCGCTAGGGTGTGCTTTCTCTACAGTACATTCGTACCCTGAAGCCTAAAATACAAAAGGAGTAGTCACGAAATGTTTCACAAGAGCTTAACGTACAGTATGTTCCCATCATGCTGGAATTGTGTTCTTAGTTCTGTGTGGGTATAGATGCAGTGCACGGCCACCATATTCAGTGGCACCTGACTCCACTCAGTGAGATATACATAAAAGGAATGCTCCGAAATAAATGCAATAAAATGCGTGTTGTGGAATAACTTTTTATGCTTTTGATGTCGAGGATCTAACCTTACCATTTTAGCTTGCTCACGTACTAACGCAACGTTACAGCTCTTAGGAAAAGATGCCCCCTGTTTGCTGTATGTGTCAACCACGTGTAATTGAAAGTTCTGTGCGTGAGTAATATCGTTGGCTGCTATCGGTAAATTCTGTTCTTGCAGCTAGCCAAACCTATGTGTGAGTATGCATTCACACAGGCACATTTGTATTCCTGTAGCTATATTATGATACTTATACGATGTGTTCCTTAAAGGGAATGCAATGCAATATGCACCATATGAATATTTTATTTATTGCACAAAAGCACAATAGCACTGCACATACATGACATTATGCACATTCATCATGTATCCATTGCAGGTAACATGTAAAATTAAATTATGTCTGCTTGCAAACACAGCTAACGTAGCTTTCTTCAGGCTGCTCACATTGGGATGATTATATAATGTCAGAAATTGGTTTCACTCTACTATTGTGTGCTACTAAATTGCGGTCATTAGTTTCAATGATTCTGGTTGGCTAAAAGAGCAATACTCCTCAATAATGCATCACAGGCTGTCTAATGGCCATGTGGAGAAAAAGGTGGAAATGCTAAGACTTACAAGGCACCAATCTTGAACGACATGCCATCCCAATAAAGCATGCAGGCTTCTGCAACAATCTCTGGCAACCAGAATCCTGGAAGCTATTGACCACAATTTAGCAAATACACAATAAACATTCGATGAACCTTATTTCTGAAGTTGTATAATTGTTTCAATGCCAACAGCATGAAAAAACACAGTCTAGATTTGTTGTGTTCTCAGATACAATACATTGTCTAATTTTACATTTGAACAGCAACACATGCATGACTTATGCATGCATACCGTGAAGTATGTATAACATTATTGCGAGTTATGAGCAATAAATAAGATGTTCATATGTTGCACATACCACGGATCCTTTTTAACATCTGTAGCGCATGCCTAGAGAATTTACTTTATCCGATAGACCGTTAAGCTTTTCATCTACCAGAAAATGTCACTGGAGGTGGTGGTACAAGCTCTTTATAATGTCCGTACCCGTACAAGTAAGTGTTTAGCGAAGTTTTATCGCCAAGGTGGGGCGAGGCGCATACAATTCTTAATAACCAGAACAAAATAACAAAAGCGAAACACGACAGAAACAAGCAGAATAAAAAAGTTGTGCTCGAACGCGTGGACTGATGCTCGAATTAGCGCTTGCACTGTTTAGGTGCGACAATTCTGCCCCAAATAGACATGAAGGATTCGCTGGAGTACAGTTCCAAGTTTAACGTACGGCTTAGCACGCACGGGTGCCGGCCGCATCAGGTAACCTATGTTGCGGGTGAAAACATCGGCCGAATTTGACGAAACAGGCTGTATGAACACCTAAGCGTAAGTTCAAGCTTCGCGAGCCGTACCTAAGACGAAGCAACAAGCTATTTCAAGATCACGGACACGCATCAACCCGAGTATCACGGCAGTTTAAAGATACGTGCCAGCGCGGATGCATACACATGCACACGTTTGACCACCCGCAAGGAGGAAAACACATCATTCTGATAGTAGTCAAAACATTGCTATTATAACGATCCTGTAGCTATAGAAAAGAGTACGCGCAGCATATGGAACTGCCGTAGAAGAGTTCAGTGCGCTAAAAAAGTGAGCATGAATTACTAACAGGTCCAAGCATACGCGCCTTAGGCACGATCGACGCTTACAGCTAACAAACGCCGTCTTCGCCCATCTATTAAGCCAAAATAGTAGTTTACCGCGAGCGGGGCCACCCTCCAACACCACTGCCGTCAGAGGAGGGCACCGCCACAACTCTGTTCAAATCCCCCGCCGAATCACAGCCGCGCATGCGCACTCTCCTTTACGCGTCAAACAAAAGAAAAGGCTCGCCCGCGCTTAAAATCACACAAACGTGCCTTGACCCTGGTGAAATGATAGACACAAACAAGCTCGCTACGTTAATAAAAGCTCATTTATCGTATACTGGTTAAGAAAAACTTGGTTAACGGTGTTATTATCGCGCTCTCGGTGTTAACCAAGCGCTGACAGCAGCAACGTGGTACATACCTGGTAAGTGCTCCACGATATGAAGCAGCCGGTCTTCGCTTGAGTATAGCGCATCCTCGTAATAAGCAGCACCGGCAGAACACACAGGACGAGCACAAGGCGCAAGCACACTTCAAACAAGGGAAAAATTCACTCAAACTAGGCCCTTCGCGACGCGGCGAGTCGACATCCTCTATACAGCAACCGCAAAACAAGAAAAAGTGATACCACGTGGTATCAGCCCCGCAGACGTATACCGCATTTCCGCATCGCGCTTTCTAACTAAAAACCTGAATTTACGCTTTCAAATATTAAAAAAAAATAGGTAAATATAATGTACATAAATAGTTGAGGCGTACAATGTCTTGACCTCGGAAAAAAAAAAGAGTCGAAATCTAAGCGCGCGAAATTTGAAAAAATTTTGAACGCATGAACAACGATGCTATTAATCGCCACAAAACGTTCGTGTGTCGTGAATTAATGTTATACAATTAGTGCAGATGTCTACACGCGAGATTGTTATGCAATGATTGCGCTTACGTGAAACTAAAAAAGTATCAAATACAACTTTTATCCAGTGCGACGACAAAAAAAAAAAAATATATATATATATATATATATATATATATATATATATATATATATATATATATATATATATATACATAATCAGGTCCATAGCCAGGGGGGTGGGGCCCAGGCCCCCCCCTCCCCGAAATTTTGGTGAAGTAGGTGTTTTTCTGAAAACGTCAAGGTTTTCATCAAGTGGGCCCCCCTACCCCGCGAAAAAAATTTCTGGCTACGGGCCTTATATATATATATATATATATATATATATATATATATATATATATATATATATATATATATATATATATATATTAGTTTTTTCCACAGCCAGGACTTTTTTCGGGGGGGGGGCTTGTTTATTTATGGAGGGGGTGTTTACTATATATACCCCCGAAATCATCAAAACCATCAAAATTTCGGGGGGGGCGGGGCTAGCCCCCCCCAAAAAAAATATATATATATATTTATGTGTGTGTGTGTGTGTTATAATGGAAACATTTTGGGGGTGGGCTTCGGCACCCCCAAACCCCCCTCTGGCTACGGCACTGACAAAAAATGTTTTTGTACTACCACATGTTACCCACTTATGAGCTCGGGTGCTCCTGCAGGTAACATATAGTTCGCTGCCAGGTAACATCCTGCCGTAAACATAAAGGACACATCCTACAGGATACAAGAAGGAATCCTTCGATAGGACGAGGAAGGGTTTCGTAAACATAAAGTAGCGTCATGCAGGTCACAAAAAGGAAGAGGAACCATAAAGGTCATGTAGGACGTCAATGGGAAACAGAAAGGACATTTCCCGGACATCACCATTTTCATACGGGTCTACCATTTCGCCTCCATCGAAATGCGACCGCCGCGGCCGGGATCGAACCCGCGACCTTCGGGTCAGCAGCCGAGCACCGTAACCGCTATACCACCGCGGCGGACCGCAAAGGTTACTAAATGACTTTTATTTTGTAGGTACACAAATTTGTGAAAATTTGCACCTTTAGTAAACGTTACTGTGCTTCGAGTGATAATAGCGGCGCTGAACAACACCCTATGTTTAAATGCCCATAAAGTTGACGGAGGGATGAACCCCACCGTACCTCAGTGGTAGAGCACCGGACGCGTTATTCAAAGGTTGCAGGTTCGGTCCCTTCCGGCGCCAAATTATCTCTTCATCCACCTTATTTATTCACATTTACACCGTAATTACTACAAAAAAATCACAGCATATCCACGGAGTGAATGATGATGAGTGGGCGAAGCTGCGGAGGTTCATCGGTAAACCGTGAATCTTCCGTGAATTCTGCCCAACCGACGTGAGATCGGGCGCGTTTATACTAAAGGTTCGATGAGTTATGACAACTTGCAGCTCACTTTAATTTTACATGTACGCTGTGAATTTTCATTGTTTAGAAAACCATTGCTTTAGAAAAATCTGGCGTCTTTCGTTAAGCAGCTGGCGTCTTTTCGTTTTGCTTTAGAAACATCTGGCGTTCTTGCGTTTTACTTTTACAAAACATCTGGCGTCTTTCGTTGGTTTATTTCATCAATCAACGGCGTTTTGAACAAACTTTTTATTGTTTAATCACGCACACGAGAAATCTCACCAGGCACTACGTTGGAGCTAAACAATGGCTGCTAATGGGAATGAGAGACAGAAGAAGTCGGCTTTTACTTAACGCACACGCTACGAATTTTTTATTGTTCAACAACGCACAGGAAAAATCTCCCACCGGCACCACTTTGGAGGTCAAAGCGTAAGACTTGTTACGGACTACGACTTCTACTACTGCTACTACTACGACGACGACGATTACGAGGGACGAACGGGTGCCGCCTTAAGGAGCTTCGCCCCTAATAACATCCCCTATACTTTCCTTGGCTTTCTTGTCTGTTAGTTCTAGTCAATGTCGTGAACTTTAGTTGGACTACTATTGACTTTCACTTGCATTCAGTAATGTTGCTGTTCAAATGCAAGCGAACATGACGCATAAATTTTGGAGGGTCATGAGAGCATATGTCGATAAGGTCGAAAAAAACCGGCAGATCATACGTCTTGTGGGAATCGGTTCCATACGAAGCAATAAGTGAGTACTTGTGTATGCAACATTGTTTTGGTTTTAAGTCAAGCGTTAGGAGGTGGATGGACGTGTTTTTGTAAGCGTAGTAGTTGTGTGCATATCGTGGCCTTACCAGGCACGTCGACTACACTGGCGTTTAAAGGGTAACTTATGCTCTAACGTAACGTCAGCACTCATGTTAGGGAACAGACGTGAGTATTAAACGAAGTGCATTTTATGGTGCGATGATGCGAATATCATACGAATTTTCGTTAGTGTATCCCTCCGGTGTCAAGCAACGCTTGAATATAGCTTGCTGAATCATTGGAGTACAACTGTAACGTTGATTAGACTTCTATGAAAGCAGAGCCAACACTGTAACCACAATAGACGTCAACCCGGCGTGCCGTCTGTATCAGAGGAGTACATATGTTATATTTATTGGTTTTTTTTATAAAATTAGATAGCGAGAATTGCAACCACAATTGACGCTGCACCGACAAATCGCTTGTATAGTTATTTTTTTCCAATAGTTTCAAGACGTGGCGTGGCTCTGTGGTGAAATACTGGACTTCCACGTACAATGTTCGAGTTAGACTCCTAATGGGACCCTTATTATTGGGATAACAATTATATGGACACTCTCGGCAGATTTTTGCCGTTGCCGTCATGCCCCGGATATGTATATGTATCTATATATATAAAAAAGGCACAGAGAAAAAAAGCAGAAGAAAAAAATTTCGTAACACCAGACCGGGGATTCAAACCCTCAACCCCTCACTCCCCAGCCCGCTGAATTCGACAACTCAGCCATTCCCCATGCATGCACCGGCGAAATAACGGTGAGCTATTTATATACACCATTCACCGCTGGTGGTAAGCAAATCTCGGAGGAGCTTGAGCGTGTTTTCTATCACACAACGCTCCTAATTTTCTTTGAGTTTGGAAACTGCCCTTGAGACACGCACGACAAAGTGGCCCTTTTCTGTACCCACTCGTGATGTGGAAGAATAAAAAAACAAAGGACACCGGGCACACCTTGCATCAGAGGCCCCCGTGTGGCAAGAAACGCAGGGAGTCACTCCACGCGCCACAGTTTAAAAGAAAGAGAAATATCTAAGAGCATCTGATTCTCCATTGTCGACACTTGCAGCGCGTTGCTCAAGCACATAGACGTAACAACTTTGACAGGCGCTGCAAGTATCGAGCTTCTTCTCGTTCTTCGTGTGACATTCCAAGTTCTTGCTATCGCATTCATTGCATCGCCCTTGCGGCGAAACTGTGACTTTTTTTGTTCTTTGCATTCGTCGGGTCAACACTGCCGATGTCGGCTTTTCTTTATGCTCTCGCATTTAAATTACCGATGTCTGTAGTCGCCGTTCGCGGGAAGATATAAACTGTCAATCACATGGGGCGTTTACCATGGCCCGTGGTATACCGTTATGTGCCATACGTGTTTAGAGGAAACGGTTTGACGACGTACGCGACAGGACTTCCACGTTTTTCATGTCATGACCAGACAGTCGTATTCTACCTCAGAGCCATGCCGGTGCTTGAAACTGATTTGCAAAAAACCTGGCTGATCCCCCCGTCATAGGAATCGGTATAACACGAAGGTGAAACGTGTCTTCACAGAAGTAGTGCTTATTGTGTAGTGACATATGAGAGCTTGTACAATGTCTATTCGTGTTTGGCCGCTATAGCACCGTTTGACGTGGATGCACCCAAGCTGACCTCATGTCTCTATCGCGACGACTAACGCCCATGATCATGATTAAACCGTTGTGGTAGCTGACGCTGTGAACATATATTTGGACACAGCGATTCGTGAATCCCGCGTAAGGATGATACCAACAATCTCATAATCAACACTGGTACCCGGTATGCACTTCTTCAAAGAGTTGTCAATTATGGAGAGAAACGGCACGGGGTGCGCTTTCTAGCAATGGGCGACTGATGCCTGCGCTCATTCACACACACACACTGCGCTTCAGCAACGCGGGAGGTGGAGGTTCGTAGCCTGAGCCACAAACGCGTGCGTCCCGCTGGCCTCTGTCTTGCAGGCGCTTGTCTCGCTCCACCAAGGCACGACATTCGCCCGTCGAAATCGCGTCCTTTCTGCAACGCGTATTGCAGCGGTTTTGTTAGTCGGTGCTCTCGCAATCGAAGCAGTCGGCGGCGGAGAAATCTCGTTGGTGCATGTGGAAGCTGCACTACTCCGATGAGCCGACGCACGCTAACACGAAGCGAAAGGCAAAGCACGAACTGCGTCAAGGGTGCCTCGGCAATGCCAGCGCCGACGCTCTACGAGGAGTTTTAACCATGACCTCCGATATCGCGCGCAATCTCTGAGTAAGCGCCAGTAAATGTCGATCCTGAACTATTACTTCTTTTCTCCTCTCACAGACGGCGGCACCGCCCCGCCTACCTACATCGCCAACAGAGAGCACCGTGCGAAAGATATTGTGTGAAAGACATAAGGCGCGTTCGCGCCGTGTCCAATAACTGCCGAGTTAGCTTAGTCGGTAAGGCATCGGGCGCTTGCCGTCGCGGCCGCACGGTCGTGGGTACAATTCCCAGCGGAGGATCTTCTTTCTTGTTTTTTTTTTCTTTCTCACCAGTTGGCGTCTATTTCATCAACGTCATATCCATGGCGGATGTACTTGGTGGACCCCGGCATAAAACACTTTCGTGATAAAAGACCGTATACAGGCTTCATGTCGGGGAGGAACGACATTAACATATGTAATATAGCGTGGTACAAGAGTAAAATAACAACCGAACTTCACACAACGCGAATTCTGTAACCAGGCGCCACATAATGCGAATTGAGCAACGAGTGGGTTGTTGAATGCTTCCAAACCATTACGATGGACTCTGTCATAATTCTTCATCGTCATCAGCCACATCATCAACAAAGTGCGCCTAATGCCTTACAGGTGTTTAGCGGGTTCCACGGTTCTCTGGAGAATGATTAAAATTGGGGGACGCTTAAGCTTCGCCTTTAAGAGTTGAACGCGATAGCGATATCTTCCCCCTAGTGCGCACTTCGAACATTACGAGTGTTCAACAGAATGCGCGCAAAAAGGTGTGTGCCTTATGTAATGGGTAGCATGCTTTAAACCAGGAGTTATTATGCGCGAGAAACTTTTTCGAAGTTGCGATGCACCCACTACGTGGTCTTAAGGGAATGCGCGCAGTAATGTGTGTGCCTTTTGTAATGGGTGGCTGTCTTTAAACCACCAAGTCGTTATGATATTGGCATGGTGTGACGCCCGATGGCAATGTACACTTGTACCACGCAATATTACTGCGATATTACATCTCGTACTGTGACACCTGTATACAGGACGCGTATTTTTGGTAAGCATGAAAGTTACTTTCAATGCAGCTCCAAGCAGAGGCGTGGCTGTGTGGTTGAACACCTGCTTGCCACGCAAACGGCCTGGGTTCGATTCTCACTCGGACCCAACATTTTTATTATTTACTTTATTTGCAGCTTTTTCGATTTTTCGGTCACGAACAAGATGATGGTTTTTCGCTCACAACCAACGGTGCCGACGCCGACGGCGGAATTTCTGCGATACGAGCTCTTTAACGCTATCGCGTTAAAAATTGCATAGTGGCTGCTTCCCTACCTCACAAAAAATGATCATAACTTATAGCGTCGTGTGTTCCTCGCAAGTGCCTTTGTATTGGGTGCCAAGGAGGCCAAGAAGGCTCCCATGGTCCATTTGCTCAGGGTCTCAATAAAGTTATTTTTTTTCTCTCTCTCTTTATCACGTTAACGTATGTTATAAAGCGTGGTGGGAGAGTTAAATAACGACCGGGCGTCACGCAATGCGAATTACGTAACTAGTGGGTTCAATAAAGCTTCCAACCCATTGTGAAAGGCTCAGTCATAATTCTGCATCGTCATCAGCCGTCGCATCAAAAAAGTGCACATAATGCCTTACAGATGGTACCTCGCTTCCCTGCAGAATGACAAATAATGTCGTGGTGGGTGCTTCCCAACTTGACAAAAGTTATGATATGTGGCGCAGAGGGTACGTTGCTAGTTTACTTGTAATAATAGCCACAAGAGAGTTTATAATGGGCTTTAGAAATGCCGCTCTTCGAGCTTTCGCTGTGTATGTGCTGCGCTTTCCGCGAAGGCCTGGTGTTTTTTTTTTTTTGTACAACGTAAAATAAGAGATATAGAGACTACATTTTTATGAGAACTAACAGACAATAATGCCAAGGAAAGTATAGGGGATATTATTTGTAGTAATTAGGATATAAATGTGAAAAAAGTAAAGTTTGTCCACTTTACTCTCTTCACATTGATATGCTAATTACTACAAATAACATCCCCTATACTTTCCTTGGCATTATTGTCTGTCAGTTCTCATTAATATTGTGCGTAACAAAGCAAAACGAGCCCTTAAAAACCATCTTCTTTCCTTCATTCAGAGATTACGTTTGGCACCAATCGTGGAAAAAGATAAGAAAACCGATGCAGAGACACAAGCACAACGCGCACGCAAAACTTAGCGCCTAGCATAATCGCATTTCGCGATCGACATTGATGCAGTTGGACTCAATATTAGACTGACACGAGAACACGTCGTTACCGTAACAAGCAACATTAGGTCGCAAAATAAGACGGGAACAAAGAACACTGGACACGGAACGGTGAAAGAACGACAGGCGAGGGTGTACTTTCACCGTTTCGTGTACAGCGTTGTTTGTTCGCGCCCTTATCATATACCAACCAGCCCAGATAGGTGCCCTCTTGCTGTAAAACCCTTGTTACACAGACAGCCTAAACGTCGGTTAGTGTAACCGCGGTTACGCGTAACCGCGGTTCGTTTATGTTACACGGTATGCGAAACCGCGGTTATGCCGCTAACCGCGGTTGTGCGAAGCCGAGCTTGGCGACCTCGATTTGGAAGTTAACCGAGAAAATGGCGGTTTCCATTCAGGACGTGTGCACTCCGCGAGCGTTCGTCAAAAACGAACGAATTGTCCTGTGCGAACCAGGGAAAGCCTGATTAGGCTTTGGCAAAACAATTTGCGTCATCTACGGAGCACCTCAAGGAATGATAAAGTGGACGCGGCAATAACAGTCGAGTTCAACGCCGGGCTGCCGCCACACGCAGAGCCATTCACGCCAAAGCAAGTCCGCTTTAACCGAGGACGCTTGTGCGCCGTGTAACATCGGCGAACCATGGTTGGCGCTAACCGTGGTTGGTGGTAACTACGGTTAACGTGCCTGTGTAACAAGGGTATAAGACACAAAATTTGCGCGTTCCGGTCTATACGTACTACATATGTATATTTCCGCCTTATACGTGCATGTATGGTCCTTCGTAGGTATTTGTATGGTAGTCCCGCAAAAACGATCGATATATATATATATATATATATATATATATTGTCACGTGGTCGTGACGTCGGCGAAGACAACAGCCGGCGTTTTCCAGATGAAGCACTTTATTTGGCCGAACTTGTGGCCGGGAAAAGAAAACTCAAACTACAGCAATACACGCTGTACACTGATATCGGCGAACTGGGCGTCGGTCGTCGATAAAACTGACAAGCAGTGAAGTGTGTGGGCATTTATACATATACCGTCGAATATTCTAGCGTTATCGCTGATTGTCGCGCAAGTTCTAGAATAAGCTCGAGTGTTCACGTGTTGCGCACAATCTTAACAAAATGATCTACAATAATCGAAAAGCTTCTCGAACAATGAGGCGCGGTTTGCGCTGAGAGTTGCTGAGAGTCTTTGTGGGCGAAAACCGAATACAGCAAAACTGATAATAAGAAACGCGCGTGGCAATATGCTTGCAGTTAACGTATATTGCGCCTGACACGGTAAGCTTTACAATTAGAAAAAAAAAAAGACCAAATGTTTAGCTCGAACGGTTTAAAGCGCTTAACTATCCGCACTTCGCAGTCGCAGGAAAGATGCGTACGCGGGATCCTCAGCGCGAGTACAGCCGATCTGGCGACGTGCCTTTTTGTTTAATTATAACGTAAGCGATATCTTCTAAAACTTTGCAGCGTAAAGTGACGAGACTGTTAAAAACCGTTGAAGCAATACCTGCAGAATTCCCCGCATTCTTGTAGTGATCGCCGTTCCTTCTGGCCGAGACAAAGGGGCTGACTTATTTGCCCGGTAAATTGTCCCTCCGCTCAGCGCACTTGCATGAAGACCGCGGCAACCGATGCTTATCTGGTGTTTCCGCACAGTTCACTTTTCAATGAAGGCGTTCGCTCACAATGTGCTGGATCCGCCAAGCGGGGCTCTCAGCAAGCGTAAGACACGGACCACCGGAGCACAGATAACACACGAATGGGCAAAATACGATAAAGCTTCTGGTGGGCGTATGAAAGCAGACTAAACCTTGGACTAAATTTCTGAGCGGGCTTTTCTGCAATGGCGTGACACTTTTCTTTTTTGTTCAGATGGCTCTAATAACGATACATTTTTAAAGTACAAAGACCGACGTTTAACCCCTTCTTTTTTTCCTTCTTTTTCTGTGCATCACACCATCTTCAACTACGTAGACACAAGCTATTCTCTTCCAGTAAACAAATCTTGTCATCTTGTTTCTTGCAGCAGGGCATTTCTCTCGGTGCTTTTAGTTCACTCTTCGCCTACGTAGATGCGGCCGAATATGCAGTTCACCCAACTTTCGCAATAGCCGTTGTAGACGGATTTCAAAACCTGGTCGCTAGTGCGTCCATTCCAAATTCGACAGAATCCCTAGAAGCAGAGGAGGTGGCAATTGCCATAGCAATTGTTCACTCCTCCGCTGAGTATCGTTTCCTTGATTCTAAAACTGCCATTCGTAATTTCGCCACTTTCAAAATCCACTCTCCCGCAGCTAGAATCCTTGAGTTATCTCCTCAGCCTGATCGCCTGTACCCCTCTCTGGGTCCCTGTGCACAGTGGACACCCAGACAACACGGCTGCTCACACTCAAGCCCGAGCACTCGTCAACGGGGCTCAACGCGACCTGCCTTCGCTTCGCGGTGCCAGGGATCGACTCCTCAGCTACCACGACATCACACTCTTTTACCGAAATTCCCGCCTAACGTATCCCCCACCACATAAATCTCTCTCCAGAAGTGACCAGGTTTTGTGGCGCAGACTTTAAACGGCCACAGTCACGACTCATTTTCTTCTCTCCCTAAGTACGCATGGCGAAACTTCTCCTCATTGCACCTTGTGTCCTAGCACCAGCGCAGACTTCAATCACGTCTTTGCGAATTGCCCAAACAAGCCCAAGCCCCCGTGGCAAGAGTTAAAACACCAGGAGCGATGGGAGGTTGCTCTGCGCAGCTCGCAACCGGAGTTACAGCTCCGGACAGTGGGCTGGGCCAGAGGGGTCGCCGAAGCACAGAAGTGTCCGGCGACCCAGAGCGGCCCGAGGGCCCATGGTCGTCCTTTTTCCACCTCCCCCCATGATTCTTTCATGAATCAATAAAGTTGTTTACTTACTTAGTAGCGCTTCAATCTCCACTGGCATACCCTACTTTTTTGACGTCTCCCACAATATACAATGATAATTGTTTCGTTCAAAATATCGTGGCCGTATGAATCGACCTGATGTATATTGTCAATGCTTTCGCTCAGCTCTCTTGTCAACAGATGAGTTGTGCTTCTGATGTCACGCACTGGTTGTCGGCAGTTTGTTGTAGATGCACACCACGCATCGAAAAACAGATAAACGTACGTACAAGCATAGTTGCGACAATTTGCAGCAGATCGCATTGAATTTGTTCAAAGAGCCCACTTAGGCCTGAGGTGACTGCGGCCTTGCTGCGGCGCTGCGTTGCCACCGCAACAGAATAGCAGCTCAGAAGCTGAGAACTGCACGCCAAAGGCCTTGCATCTCGAACGTAGTTCAATTTTTCTATTTCACGCATTATGAAATTCACAAAGCGATATCTTTATCGTTGTATTACGCCTTCTTAAGTGCATTACTCGAACTTCTATTCCATATCCCTGCTAGGCCCCCTAGGTCGCGCTGCTAATTTTGGGGGCACAGGTACGATTACCGCCATGGCGGCAGCATTATGACGAGACGGGGGCGAATTGCAAAAAAGTGCGAACAGCACCACATCAGGAACACTGTCCAAACAGCGAAGCTGATGCCCCCTTTGTCATGCTTACCCTCAATCATATTTGTGGGCCTCTCATTGGTCCACCCTTTCCACCGAGCCCCACCCTCACCCATCTTGGCGCGAATAGAGTGTACTAGAACAGAGGAGTGCTCGGAACGGCCGCAGCACCAATGTACAAAAAGTGAAGCCCAAACAGGGCCAATCCACCTGCGGTGCTGCGAGCGGTAGTCTGCAATGTGTCGTCGTTGGAGAGTCGCGTGCGGCTCCACTAAAGTGGAGCAGGAGTAGAAAGCCGGCTTCCCACTCAAAAGGCACAGGTTCGAATCGCAGCTGTAGATGGTGGGTTTTTATTCTTAGTATCACTTTTTATAACTGTGTCGGTATTCCTTTGTTTCTTAAAACTAGCTTCTTTTGCTACGTATTGCTGCAAAAAGTAACGTAAAAAATGAAATCTCGTTTCAAGTCTCATATTTGCGAAAATCTCGGAGGCCATACTTTATGTTTCTGTTCAATACCGGGTGGTGGCGCTGCCGTAGTCTTGAGATAGTTAACGTGGGGCCTAAGTGTGAGGGGCAGATCACGTGGGAAGTCGGAAACCGGCAATAGATCATTGATTATTGTCTCATGACAGAAGGAATATATGACAAAATTAGAGAGATGAGAATAGACGAGGAAGGCATTAACAGCTTGGGTAGTGATCATAAACGCATAATATTACAAATGGGATATAAAACTGAAAATAAGAACATAGAATCAAAGTTTGACAGCTTGTATCTAAATGACAAACAAATAACAAATATAGCCGCAAGAGTTGAGGAAAAAGCAGACGAACTACCAGGCAAAGACTGGAAGTATAGTGAGCTGCTACATGTAATCACGAAAGAAATGTAAAAAGAGAAGAAAACTATTTGTTGGAAAGGAAAGAGAAAGCCAAAAAGTTGGTGGAACAAAGAAATCCGGGAGGCGATCGAGAAGCGACGTGAGGCATCACGGGAGCACAGATAAGCAAAAAGGGAGAAGCGGCCACAGGACGAAGTCAACCAAATATGGGAAATATATTTAGAGCAAAAATCCATTGTGCAGAAATTAGTCGAGGCAAAAATTAAAGGTGAAAGTGAACGCTGGATGACAGAGATTCACGAAAAGAAGAAGGCCGCGCCTAGGATATTTTGGAGCCACCTAAAAGCGCTGGGTAGGAAGTCTGTCACAATGCAACAACATATGGTAGATGAAGGAGGAAATCAATTGGAAGGGTATGAAGCGCTAGGTTACCTCCGAAAGATAACAGCTGATTCGTTTAAAAAGGTCGCCCCGGGGATTCCCCCAGTGAGTAAAAGTACGCAAAGGAGTGCAACCGACGAAGATGTAGTACTAGAGAATTTCAGTTGGAAGAAGGCCGAAGGAAAACTTCCTAAGCGCACTACTCCGGGCTTAGATGGGGTTCCCGTCAGCCTCATTAACGAACTCGGACATAAAACTAAAGAAGCACTGCTGAAAGCCGTAGAAAAGTGCTTACAGGAGAGGGAAATACCAGACAGTTGGCGAAAAAGTAGAATGAACTTAATCTATAAAGGCAAGGGAGAAAAGGATAACATTCGCTCGTATAGACCGCTAACTATTACATCGGTGCTATACAGGTTGGCGATGCAGGCAGTAAAATTAAAAATAGATGCGTGGGTAGAACAAAATGATATTTTGGGAGAACTTCAGAATGGATTTCGAATTGACAGGCGGTTAGACGATAATCTGTTTGTTCTTACCCAGTGTATAGAAATATCGAAAATAGAAAACAGGCCCTTATACGTACATTATCTAGATATTACCGGGGCGTATGACAACGTTAATCAGGAAATTTTGTGGGATATACTGAAAGAAGTGGGCATAGGTGACGACTGTATACAGCTTTTGAGGGAAATATACCGAGAAAATACAGTTTGTATAGAATGGGAAGGAATAAGTAGCAAGGACAGCGTTGAAATTAGCAAGGGGCTGAGACAGGGATGTCCTTTGTCCCCGCTGTTATTCATGCTGTACATGGTGAGGATGGAAAAAGCGCTAGAAGGTAGCAACATTGGATTTAATTTGTCACACAAGCAGGTCGGCACGATGGTTGAGCAGAAGCTTCCAGGTCTATTTTATGCTGATGATATTGTCTTATTTGCGGACAGTCAAAATGATATACAGCGACTGGCAGATATATGCGGAAGGGAATGTGAGGCTCTAGGACTAGGATTTAGTGCAACAAAATGTGGATTGATGGTATTCAATGATCACGAAGACCATGTGGTCTTTATACAGGGCCAAAAAATACCGAGGGTAAGCGAGTACAAGTACTTCGGAGTATGGGTAAATAAGGGGGATAGATATATGGAGGTACAAGAGAAAGCATCGGTAGCAAAGGGAAAGAGGAATGCTGCAATTATGAAGCACAGAGCTTTATGGGGATACAATAGGTACGAGGTGCTTCGAGGGCTGTGGAAGGGTGTGATGGTCCCGGGGCTTACATTTGGGAACTCAGTAGTGTGCATGAAGTCAGAGGTACAATCAGGAATGGATGTAAATCAAAGGACGGTGGGCCGCCTCGCGTTGGGCGCTCACGGGAAGACGACAAATGAGGCTGTAAAGGGTGTTATGGGATGGACAGGCTTTGAAGTGAGGGAAGTTCAGAGCAAAATGAGATTCGAAGAGAGGCTGAGGAAAATGAGGAACAGTAGATGGGCAGAGAAGGTTTTCAGGTATTTGTATAGAAAAAGCGTTGACACGCAGTGGAGAAAATGAACTAGGATGCTCACCAGTAAATATACGGCTAGCAGTGCGGGCGATATGGCAACAAGGAGCATTAAGCGGAAGGTCAGAGAGGCGGAGAGGACTTATTGGATGGCAGCGATGGAAAAGAAGCCGGCTCTGAGTAACTACCGAAAGGGAAAAAACGAAATAAGGAGGGAAAGGTTTTATGATAATTCAAGGGGAAGCGCTTTACTGTTTGAAGCAAGGTCGGGCTGCCTTAGAACGCGTAGTTATCAAGCGAGATTCAGTAACGAAGAAGAACAATGTACATGCTGCGGGGGAACTAAGGAAACGATGGAACATGTACTGATTGAATGTGGCGATATTCACCCAGGTATACGTGTGAGCACGAGTCTACAGGAAGCCTTGGGTTTTAGGGACAACAATGGAAAGCTGCACACGTCCGCGATAGAAATAAGTAAGAGACGGTTAGAGTATTGGTGGCAGAAAAGTAGAGATAAAGAACAAAAATAAATAATGGGGGAAAAATAAGGTAATTCTGCCTTAAGAGGCAGAGAGATGGACAGTGAATTTATATTGTTTTGGTATAATAACATAGATTTAATCAATGTAGATAAGGTATTAGGTCAACATGAAACAAGGACGCTTTTTTTTTTCTTCGAGCCTGGTGGCAGACATGTCACCGCCCCGTTTTAAAGGGGACGATCATAGCATCCATTCATCCATCCTCACTGTCACATTTATTCTATTTTACTTCACATTTTGCGTTACTTCTTGAACCAACACGTAGCAACTGAAGCTAGTTTTAAGAAGCAAAGGAACACCAATACCGCCATAAAACGTGACACTAAGAATAAAAACCCACCATCTACAGCTGCGATTCGAACCCGGGCCTTTTGAGTGGGAATCGGGCATTCTACCCATGCATCACTTCGGTACTGATTTTTTTCTTTATTATCATTGCAGACTACCGATTTCAGCGCTGGAAGCGGATTGACCCTGTTTGGGCTTCACATTTCGATGCTCGTTCCGAGCACTCCCCTGTTCCAGTACACTCTTGCGTGGCGCAGTCCTTCCTCTCCAACCAAGTGCCACTCTCGCCACACCGCAAGACCCCGTGACTAGCGCCATGAAGTTTCCTACAATACTTACTAGAGAGAACTCTGGCGCTAGTGTCTATGGGAGCTGCAACGTATGGCGTTTCAGCCAGCATGGGAATGATGGGTAGTACACGGATGTTTGTTAACGTAAGCGTTCAGCAGTACCACTTCACCGCTTGACTTTTTTAGCCTCACCAACTCAAATCTGGTCACGAAGTTCACAACAATCCATTCTTTTGTCCGAATGAAAACCAAAACACAGCAACAAAGAAAGCCACAAGTGGGTTCGAAGCCCGAAAGTATGAAGACTAGGCAAATCCGTGTACTACCAATCATTCCCATGGTGGCTGAACGATCGCAGCGCCAGAGTGCCCTCTAGTTAATTTTAGGAAACTATGACAAGCGCTATGTCAGTGGACGGGGAAGCCTCGACTAGTGTGTACTAGAACAGGGTAGTGCTCGGAACGGCCGCAGCACCAACGTACAGAGAGTGACGCCCAAACAAGGTGAATCGGCTTGAGGCGCGGCGACTGGTAGTCTGCAATGTGTCGTCGTTTAAGAGTTGCGCGTGGATTCGCCAAAGTGGTGGAGGGGTAGAATGCCCGCTTCCCACTCAAAAGGCCCGGGTTCGAATCGCAACTGTAGATGGTCGGTTTTTATTCTTACTGTTACCTTTAATAGCTGCATTGGTTTTCCTTTGTTTCTTGAAACTAGCTTCTGTTGCTGCAAAAAGTAACATAAAATCTGAAATTTCGTTTCAAGTCTCATATTCCCAAAAAACTGGAAGGCCATACTTTGCGTTTTTGTTGAATCCCGGGTGGTGGCTCTGCAAATAACTACGCTCATTGTCAATTTTTCTTTCTCTTTTACTTCACATTTCGCGTTACTTTTTGAAGCAACAAGTAGCAACGGAAGCTAGTTTTAAGAAACAAAGAAAACGCAATACAGCCGTGAAAGGTGACGTTAAGAATAAAAACCCACCGGCGGAGGGGCAAGGCCCGCGGCGCGCTGACTGTGCGCACCAAAGACCTCAGTAAAGTTGTTCATCCATCCATCCATCTACAGCTACGATTCGAACCCGCGCCTTTTGAGTGGGAAGTAGACATTCTACCCCTGCATCGCAGCGCCACAAGCAGATCGACCCTGTTCGGGCTTCACTTTTCGAAGCTCCTTCCGAGCACTCCCCTGCTCTAGTCCACTCTTCCTCGACTAAGAACAGCTTCGCTAGTAAAAAAAACAGCTCTGTGCTGAGAATTAACTGCGGAATAAAGAACCGCAGGCGGTCGAAATAATGCCACTGTTCCCCAATACGGCCTGCCTCGTAATATCGTCCTTGGTTCGGCACATAACACGAAAACAATAGTTCACTATTAGTCCCTTTGCGCTTGCTACTTTACACGCTTAAATAATTCGTATCCTTCTCCAGTGACGACGCGAGCATTACTCGGCATGTTTATAACATTTACCTTGCCCGGAATCCTCAGTGCCGTTGGCGACGACGATCTAGCACCGAAATCTGCCTACTTGCGGCCAGCATGGAAAATGTTTACCCGCAAGCACATGTTCGGCCGTTTAGAAACACCTGTCTTCCAGATCTAGTGCTTGAACATTACTTCATGTTGACAGAGGCTGTAATCCATCAAGTATTTGTGGCATCCTTGAAGAGATAAAACGAAGATATTAGCAAGCCACAATCACCCATAGCCTTAAGAGGCACAGGCAGCTCACAGGATGGGACGTCAACACCTCTGGCGGCTACCCATCGTATGAGGTCATGCTTGTGTTAGGCCGGCTTGGCCGCCACTCTACTCTACTCAATTTATTCCCGTAAAAGCAAATGGCTCAATGTCTCTTTTCGCAGAAGAATCTCTAGTATTACTGATAATATTGTTACGAGGCATTCTGCATGAGCACGCCGTTGGAGACAACTCAGGGACGAAGAGACAAAGAAGAAGCTGGAATGCGGCGCGAGATGCTAGCAGCCATTCGGTGCCACAGCTACTTGTAAATATTGTAATATACCCGCTTCTGTCTCTTCAGTGTATTCCTGATTCCCGTTACATTTGGTGGAGCTGCGGGGTAGAAGAAGCGCTGTACAACGGAGCTCCGCAGTGGTCGTCGACTCGGAGTTTCCATGATGGAAAACGAGACCGATGCCGTCACCACCCCTGCATCGGCTACGACAACGCCTGCACAGGCCACGGCAACGCCTGCACCGGCCACAACACCGCCAACATACGTGCTGACGCATCCGAAGAACCCTGGGACGTTCTGCGGTACGGATGAAGTCGACGTTGAAGATTGGATAGCTGACTATGAACGTACCAGTGCTATCAATCGATATGACCCGACTCTCATGCTGGCCAACGTGCTCTTCTACCTAAAAGGCACGGCAAAGGTATGGTACGAGAACCACGAGGAGGAGATCGGAAGTTGGGACACCTTTAAGCGAAAACTTTGCGACTTATTTGGGAAGCCTATGGGTCGAAAGGCAGCCGCAAAGAAAGAGCTGTCCATCCGTGCTCAGACGACCACCGAACCGTACATATCGTACATTCAGGACGTGCTGGCTCTTTGTCGTAAAGTCGACAGCGATATGTCGGAGTCGGACAAGGTTGGTCACGTCCTGAAGGGAATAGCTGACGACGCGTTCAACCTATTAATGTGTCGGAATTGTGCGACCGTCGACGAGATTATTGAGGAATGCCGGCGTTTTGAACAGGCCAAAAGCCGGCGCATTGCGAAGTCATTCACTCGGCTGCCAAACACCGCTGCGACGTCCTCGTGCGAAGATGGACTGACCTCTCGTCTGCAGTCGTCGCCGGCGTCCGAAATTAAACGAATCGTCCGTCGGGAAATAGAAGCAATTACACCTGCTCTTCCCATCAACGGCCACGGTGATTCGCAGGTGCCCACAGTTTCCCTAGTCCAGTCAATTGTGCGGGAGGAACTCGGCAATTTGGGCTTCTCTGTCTGCGCCGTTGCTCAGTCTCGGACAACTGACTTCCGCTCAAGGTCGCCGCCTCGCAACAGGTCGCCGCCCCAGGAACAACGGTTCTATCCACGGTCGCGTAATCCGGCTGAATGGCGCACTGCAGATGATCGGCCGATCTGCTTCAACTGCAGCCGCATAGGTCACGTCGCACGATATTGTAACAACCGTTGGTCGTCGCCTTTAAGAACCCGGTATGCCACTGCTAGCCGCGCCGACAGCTACCGCCGTTTCCAGCCTTCTGAGTCGTACACCGATAGCTACCGCCGTTCCCCGCCTTCCGAACCATACAACCTCGATGCCACTGCTACGCCGCACAGCCGCTCACCGTCGCCCCGAGGTCACCAGTCCCGTTCGCCTCCAGCGCGTCGCCCGTCGTCTCCGTCCCCTCTACGACGACGTCCGACCTCGCCGCTCAACCTTCGACAGGGAAACTAAAAGATGCAGCTCTTAGGGGTGATGCTGCATCTTCTAATTCCACCTCAAATCCTCTGCTTGTACTGCCGACACGACGAAATTTGATCGACGTTGACGTTGACGGCCTGACTGTTTCTGCACTTGTTGATACTGGGGCACATATTTCTGTAATGAGTGCTCGACTTCGTCGCCGCCTGAAGAAAGTGCTTACTCCGGCTACTCTTTGTACTATTCGAGTCGCTGACGGAAGAAGTCCTGCCGTCATAGGAATGTGCACAGCACGCATCACCATAGCCGACCACCAGACATCTGTTTTGTTTGCTGTTCTTGAGCAGTGCCCAAATGACATCATTCTAGGATTGGATTTCCTGTCTACTCATGCCGCCCTCATTGACTGTGCAACCGGCGTTCTTCAACTTGAGCTGCCTCGGCTTGTTGATGTCCAAGCTTCACCGCCACACCATTTGTGCAGTGTAGATTATGTTCGGCTGTCTCCGCAAGCCGCCACGTGGGTGGCCTTGACGACATCACCACCTCTTCCCGACGGCGAGTACACGGTGTCTCCTTTAGTTGACGTGCTATTGGACCGAAATGTTGCCGTGCCGCATACCCTCGTGAACGTTGTCGACAACTGCGTACAGCTCCCGCTCCTAAACTTCAGTACCTCGACCAAAGTTCTACCGCACGGCATTTCATTGGCTAACGTATCAGCGCTTGATGCATGCGACATCGTGGCGTTAGATGCTGAAGATTGCTCGTCCTTTATTACAGCCAGTCCAGCAAGCGCACCGCCCGACGAAATCGCGAGAATGATTGCCCCTGATCTTCAGCCTTGTCAAGCTGCGCAACTCCGCCACGTTCTAATGACCTATAGGGATATCTTCGACTTCGATGACCGCCCTTTAGGTCAAACGTCATTCGTATGTCATCGAATACATACCGGCGATGCTAGTCCTGTCCGACGGCGACCATATCGTGTGTCCCATTCAGAACGCCAGGTCATACAACGAGAAGTCGACAAGATGCTCTCCAAAGGCGTCATAGAGGCCTCTTCAAGTCCATGGGCGTCACCTGTTGTCTTGGTCAAAAAGAAGGATGGCAGCTGGAGATTTTGCGTCGACTATCGTGCTTTGAACAAGATAACCCGCAAAGACGTATATCCGCTGCCACGAATCGACGACGCCCTCGACTGTCTTCATGGCGCGAGATACTTCTCATCCATAGACGTACGCTCGGGTTACTGGCAGATTTCTGTTGACGACTTAGACCGCGAAAAAACTGCCTTTGTCACTCCGGACGGCCTCTATCAGTTCAAGGTTATGCCTTTTGGGCTGTGCAACGCCCCGGCAACGTTCGAACGTATGATGGACTCCCTCCTTCGTGGCTATAAATGGTCCATCTGTCTTTGCTACCTAGATGATGTCATTGTCTTTTCCCCAACGTTTGAAAGTCATCTAACTCGCCTGTCGACCATTCTAGCTGTTTTTCGTCGAGCGGGGCTTCAGCTAAACTCCAAAAAGCGCAATTTCGGCCGGCAACAAATCACTGTGCTTGGTCATCTTGTAAGTGCCACGGGTGTACAACCTGACCCTGCCAAGATTAGCGCTGTCAAAAACTTCCCTGTGCCCTCTTCTACTAAAGATGTTCGGAGTTTTGTTGGCTTATGCTCCTACTTCCGACGTTTTATACGCAATTTCGCCACCATTGCCCGACCGCTCACCGACCTCCTCAAAAAGGACGTGCCCTTCTCGTGGTGCCAGGACCAAGCGGCTGCGTTCTCGGCGCTGATCAAATTGCTCACTTCACCACCTATACTGGCCCACTTCGACCCATCAGCGACTACTGAAGTTCATACAGACGCCAGTGGGCATGGAATCGGTGCCGTCCTCGCCCAACACCAGGGGGGCCAAACACGTGTTATTGCGTACGCCAGCCGCCTTCTCTCCACATCTGAGCGAAACTATACAATCACGGAACGCGAGTGTCTTGCGTTGGTCTGGGCTGTCGCAAAATTTCGTCCCTACTTGTATGGCCGCGAATTCTCAGTTATTACCGACCACCATGCTCTCTGTTGGTTGTCATCGCTCAAGGACCCAACTGGTCGCCTTGGTCACTGGGCTCTACGGCTCCAAGAGTATTCCTTCGACGTAATCTACAAATCGGGCAGGCTGCATCAAGACGCCGATTGTCTCTCGCGTCATCCGGTGGAACCTGCTAGCATCGCTGACCATGAGAATGATTCTTGCGTACTCGCCATATCTGATTTGCGCGACATCGGCACAGAACAGCGTCGGGATGAGACCCTCAAGATGGTCATTCAGCAAGTCTCCTCGGGACGTTCCGACCCTTCTCTCCGCCGATATGTCCTACACAATGACGTTCTGTATCGCCGCAGCATGAAGCCTGATGGTCCGGAATTCTTGCTAGTTATTCCCCGACACCTGCGTGCAACCATTCTTCAACATCTACATGATGCCCCGACTGCGGGACACCTGGGCGTTTCACGCACCTATGACCGCGTGCGGCGGCGGTTCTTTTGGCCTGGCCTGTATCGCTCTGTGCGCCGATATATCGCTGCTTGCGAGCTCTGTCAGCGTCGCAAACGTCCTGCTCTTCCTCAGGCTGGCCTGCTGAAACCTATCGACATTCCAGCGGAACCATTCTTCCGCGTCGGCCTCGACTTGCTCGGACCTTTTCCTACGTCCGTATCGGGCAACAAATGGATTGCTGTCGCAACTGACTATGCGACCAGGTACGCCATAACGCGTGCTATGCCAACTAGCTGCGCTACTGACGTGGCGGACTTTCTGCTCAGTGACGTCATTCTTCGGCACGGGGCTCCGCGACAGCTTCTTACGGATCGTGGCCGCTGCTTCCTCGCCAAGGTCATCGACGAAATCCTTCGTAGCTGCTCTACCGAACATCAACTTATTACAGCCTACCATCCGCAGACAA
Organism: Rhipicephalus sanguineus; assembly: GCF_013339695.2. NCBI lineage: Eukaryota > Metazoa > Arthropoda > Arachnida > Ixodida > Ixodidae > Rhipicephalus > Rhipicephalus sanguineus. The sequence goes on along the minus strand of NC_051183.1, from coordinate 73,334,352 downwards.
ACGGTCTTACCGAGCGCCTCAACCGAACTCTCACGGATATGTTGTCAATGTACGTCTCTACTGACCACCGTGATTGGGACGCAACTCTACCCTACGTTACTTTTGCATACAATTCGTCCCGGCATGACACCGCCGGCTACTCGCCGTTCTTTCTTCTGTATGGCCGCAACCCTACCTTGCCATTCGAGACGCTTCTTCCATCTGATCCCACCGTACCAACCATGTATGCTGAGGATGTCGCTTCTCGAGCCCGCGTGGCTCGCCGCATCGCTCACGCTAGGCTCTGTGCTTCTCAGGATTCACAAAAAGTGCGCTACGATAGTCGGCACCGCGAAGTCAACTACCCTCCTGAATCTCTTGTCCTACTCTGGACGCCGTATCGACGCGAAGGCTTGTGCGAGAAGCTCCTTCCTCGCTACACAGGGCCCTACAAAGTTATCCGCAAGGTCAACGACGTCGACTACCTCATCACTCCCGTCCTTCCGCGTTCGTCTTCTTCTGCTACACCACCTACTGATGTCGTTCATGTGTCGCGCCTCAAGCACTATTACACTGCCAGTCCTGAATGAGTGAGGCGGCGCCGAGACGGCGCTTTGTCCGCCGGGGGTGATGTTACGAGGCATTCTGCATGAGCACGCCGTTGGAGACAACTCAGGGACGAAGAGACAAAGAAGAAGCTGGAATGCGGCGCGAGATGCTAGCAGCCATTCGGTGCCACAGCTACTTGTAAATATTGTAATATACCCGCTTCTGTCTCTTCAGTGTATTCCTGATTCCCGTTACAATATTCCGAAGCTTTGCTGTTCATCCAAGATTCACTTAACTCAAAACGAAAAACAGGTTCCTGATGAAACAAAATGTTCGTTATGTTATTTGTTGTATTTTAACATATTCGAATGAGGAAAACAAATTTAGGCCAGCTCAATGTGTAGATGGTAGCGAAGCTCGAATAAAAGGTACGCAGACTTTGTAGGCGCTACAATCCGTCAGTTGTCCCCTGTTTGCACTTGAAAAGAGAATGATTTCTGAGGTTTTGCATGCCAGAAACCAAGATATTGCCAATATATGTCATAAAACTGCACGCAAAAAATAACATGGACATCAGAATAAAGTGTGCCACCAGAGCGCTGGCGCTATAGCCCTTTTGTCGATACTTCAACAATATTAAAAAAGGGGCATGAATTAAACGGCACACAAGAAAAGATTGACACAGGACGACGCGCTACTAGCAACTGACTTCTTTATTCAGGAAAAAACATTATGAACCAACACCAACTCGCCCAACTCTTTATTATGTTGAACGACATGTTTGGGATGCACGTGACAGTGGCTCCGGACAATTTAGACCACCTGGGGTTACTTAACGTACGACATCGCACCCGTGCCTTCACCATTGGGCCTCCATAGAAATGCGACCGCCACGGAGGGGTTGAACACAAGAGTCCTAGATCAGCAGACGAGCACCGTAACCACTGCACTAGCACGGCGGCGTTCGCATTCTACTGAGACTACCGCAAAATGCCGAGCATGCGCCCTTGCCAGGAGCAACCCCCCCTCCTCCCTTTTTCTGGAGAATTGCAATATCCGCTAATCACCACGCAAGCGTCCCCCCCTGCCCTCCCGTCGTCTTCACTGCTTAATTCAGTGCTTTTATTCGCTTGACTAGGGGTAATAACGACAGCGAATGCATGCCCATTCAACAACACATTTCATTTGGTAGCACGGTGCCTCAAGCGTTTGACCGCCATCGAATTGCCGCCGCCACGGCCGGAACTCGATCCCGCGGCCTTCGGTAGTCGAGTACCATAACCACTAGGCCACCCTGGCGGGTACGAATGGGGCGATATTTTCTTAAATCCCACAGGAGACGCTGGTTAGTTTCCTGCGTGGTATCGTCTTCTTGAAGCAAGCGAGCTGCGTGCGTATGGTGATGAATTGTTGATATCCGTGTCTTCTTCTAGAACTTCATTCCATAATTACTGCCACTCTGAATTTTCCCGGAGCGCCCTCCACCAAACTAGGGTAACGCTCGAGCAAACGTGATTAGCGGCGCAAACTGGATAGCACTGTAGTTCATCGAGAAACGTATGACTACGACGAAACCTAACCCTCTGGACGATGTTTACATCACGGCCACGTCCGTCGCATTGCGATAGAGACGATATGTCAGAGGCCCGTGCACCCCAAAGAAACATTATTCTATCACGGCGTCGCGAATAAAGCCATCGTAAATTATGCTGATTGCTTTAATAATTCTTAGGGTATTACGTCCCAAAACCACGATAAGATTATGAGGGACGCCGTAGCGGAGGGCTCTGGAGATTTCGACCAGCTGTGGTTCTTTAACGTGCACCCAAATCTAAGCAACGGGGCCGCAAGCATTTTACCTCCACCGAAAATGCGGCCGGCGTGATCGGGACTCATATACGGTGATTGCTAGTAACTGAAAAAAAAAATTATTTGAGTTGACTTCAGCGTGTGTCCAGAAACGTGTTTAATCATTGCTCTCGAAAACACTTATACACTTATATAGCACATGCTGAGTCACGGCGCCTCTGCGTTGCTGAGTGTAAAACCACACTGAGTGCCGATGCTGTTCATTACTTGAGGCATACTTGCGCAGCAGTCGTTGCATTCACTGCGAGAATCTAAAGCATGTCGTTTAGATATGTAGTCATAGACTTCCAGACAGTCATAATACTCGCGCACGAACACGTTTTCCTGATGCCACATGAAGAAGATGGGATCGTCTGAAAGGAAATTAATAATATGGCAGTACAACATTGCAAAGAGAGAGCAACTCGAATGCAAAATTTGTTTAAATAATGGGCCACTGTCTGCTATGTAAATATTGTGGGAACAGCTGCCGAGATCCGTGAGATCGAGGCTGTATATAGTAGTCGAAGAGCACGTGCGACATGGCGCGTGTTCTTCGCATTCTGTCTTTGCGAATTCCGTTTCGCGCCACAAATATTCAGACAGTTCCTTATGCAGTAACCAAGGAGTAGACCGCAGAAGTCATGATCTTCATCCTAATCTCAAACTACTGTATATATATATATATATATATATATATATATATATATATATATATATATATATATATATATATATATATATATATATATATATATATATATATATATATATATATTGTAGAGAATTATACAGAGATAGCACCCTTGCTGCAGGCCGGAGGTTTATTCTGATCTTCGTCTTCTCCTCTTCGCGCTAGCTGGGCATGCGCGCGTGCCCGAGCGCCGCTGTCTTCATTACACTCCGCCACGCTGCGAGCATCGAGTCTTGCCCAAAAATGGCCCTTCTCTGGCGTTGGTCATTTCCTCGCCGGTGGAAACATTCAGAGATTCTGGGTACTGTACCATCATAGGTAGCACTAATGCTTCTGGCGGGCGACATTGGCTGCCTCGCGGTGGCCGGTCACGTGTCTGGTGTAGTTGTGGTGGTGGCGACTTGTTCTGCTGTGCTGCCAAACGTTCTGGCGGACGAGACTGGCTGTGTGGAAGTGGTCTCATCGTTGGCAGGTCGTCGTGGAAACTATCCCGTCCCAGTTGAGAACATAGGGCAGGAAATCGTGTATTTGGCGCTGCCACTCTCCAGAATGAGCGGGGACGTCTGTGCTGTTCGCGGTGCGTCAACGGGTGACGGGGCGTCTCGCTAGATATCTGCGGCAACGCAGGGCGAGGTTCACGCACTGCCTTATGAGGCAGGTCCTGCTCTTGAGGTAATGCTGATGGACTTGTTCTCGAGCTTGTGGTTCTTACCAAAGTGCCGCGAGCAGTCAAGCCGTCTTGGACAGAAGCCCTGTCATCAGCTGCAAACATGGGCTGCGCCATCAGGTCTTCGATGACAGTGGCCTCAGGCGGGATAGGCACTTCAGCTTCCTTTAGGGAGACGGTGCTTGGCAAGTGGCGGGCGACCGCACACTAGGCCAATGACTGCGTTGATAGCCCGGGATGATGTGCCGCCTGGGTGTGGGCAAAACGGGAAGAGGTAGTTGTGTTTCGTCACCGGCTGGTTGGGACAATGCTGACGTCGGCACACGGTGGAAGTCACCAGACGGCTCCAAGCAGCCTAGCGCTGGCCAGCTTGGGCGGTGGCTCACCGGCTGCTGTGGCTAGGAGGCGGTCTTAGTCTCTGCCAAGGATGGTCCTGAGCTGGCTACCGACGCGAATTTTGACATCTGTAGGGGGAAGTACACCTTGCGGCTAGTGTTCATGACTGCCGCAAGGCAATCCGCGAAGCTGTCCGTGGAGCAGCTACCGGACGCAGCTGCGCAGTGCCCGTCACGATCTCGGTCACTGAGAGGGGCTAGGGAGGCGGGGGCCCGAGCTGCACCGTCGGGATTGTGCGTCTGACAGCTCCCGTTCGCGGTAGACAGCGGGTCGGTAGGCAGGGAGTCGCAGGCATGAAAAAAAATGCCAGGCCTGCGCGGAAAGCGCAGCACAGTCACAGCGAAAGCTGGAAGAGCGGCACTTCTACAGCCCGTTGTAAACTCTCTTGGGGCTACTAATACAAGTACACTAGCAAGGTACCCACTACGCCATAAATCACAATATTTGTGAAATTGGGAAGCACCTACAACGCCATTATTCATCATTGTGCGCAGAAGCGAGGTTCCAGCTACACATATGTAAGGCATTATGTGCACTTTGTTTACGTGACGACTGACGACGATGAAGAATTGTGGATCAGACTTTTGTAATGGGCTGGAAGCTTTAAACGGCTCACCAGTTACGTAATTCGCATTGTGTGACGCCCGGTCGCTATTTAACTCTCCCACCATGCAATATAACATACATTGACGTGAGAAAGAGAGACAGAGAGAGGGGGGAAGAACTTTATTGAGACCCTGAGAAAATGGATGGTGGGCTCATGGGCTTCCTTGGCAACCAATGCAAGTGCACTTGTGAGGAACCCACTACGCTATAAATCAATTTCTGTGAAGTAGGGAAGCAGCGACTATGCTATTTTTCGTCATTCACCGGAGAGCCGTGGTACCCGCTAAAAACATGTAAGGCATTATGCGCACTTTGTTGATGTTGTGCCTGATGACGATGAAGAATTATTGCAGAGCCCCTTGTAGTGGGTTGGAAGCATCCAAGAGCCCACTCGTTGCGCAATTCGCATTGTGTGACGCCTGGTTACAGAATTCGCGTTGTGTGGTGCGTGGTTGTTATTTCACACTTCTACCACACTAAATTACATACGTTATGTGGTTCCTTTTGGACATGAAGCCTGTATAGGGTCGTTTTGCAAGGCAGTTCCAAGCACCGGCATGGCTCTGAGGTACAACACTGGGCTCCCACACAGAGGGCCCAGGTTCGAACCCCGTTCCATCCTGGGATTTTTTTTCTTATTTCGTTTTTTTTTTCTTATTTCGAGCGATAGTGGTTACGGAGACCGGCGGCGGCGGACAACTACGCCACCAAAAACGGCCGTTGAAATGATCTCATAACAGCTTTCGCTGTAAAAGCGGGCGAAAGAGACTCGTCAAGTTCGCACACCATTCCGACCAGATCGCTGCCGGACGCCTTCGTGGACATGCCATTCCTTTGCAGCATCGCGAAGGTGGTCGATGGCAAGCAGCTATTTTTGATGGTCGAACCAGGCGTGGTGGTTGCCGAACAAGTTGATAGTCTGAAGCAAAACTGCGATTCGGCCTAGTTGGAACACATTCATATTGAAATATTTGCGCAGGCACACGGGGACACAGAAGAGACACAAACACGGGCGCAATCTAACAACTGATTTGCGCCCGTGTGTGTGTCTCTTCTGTGTCCCCGTGTGCCTGCGCAAATATTTCAATATGAATTGATAGTCTCAACTCAGCCGAAGACGTCGTCCTGGAAGCCGCTGACCACCGGCATTGCCCAAGCAGCCTACGATGGGGAAGCGGCAGGCAAGACCCCGGAGTTCAACGACGTCACGCGGTGGTGTGGACGACAGAGTTCCTTGAGGACACGCAAGATTTCCGCCCCTTTGTCGGTTGAGGCGCCCGACGAGCCATGGGCAGTGTCCACGGTGAACGCGGCGGTACCGGTCCTGATAGCTCCTACACTTACAAAAACACGTCTATCTACCTCGCCAGGCTTGGCTTAAAGCCATAAAATACAGCATAGAAGTACTCCCTGACTGCTTCGCATGAAACAGAAAAATTTTGTCATGTCGTCTTACTTAACTGCGACGTTTTGACACGTTAAGGGCAGTCTTGGATATTTATAGTTTTCTGGTAGTCCAGTACATCATCAATGATCGGGCCTATGGAAGGGGCTAACACTATGGTAATGAATCCATAAAGAAGTACGCTTCCACCTGGGAACAGTGGTCTCGTAGGGTAAGAGTCCACTTGTCTGCCGATTTACGCTTTGTCTGACGGCGAGCACCGATATGGTGATCTGTGAATTGGGACGTTGTTGCCGAGAACGATGTGATGCGGTTCACTCGCGATACTTCCGCATGTAATTTGTGACCGAGCAAAAAAAATACGACGTCAAAACGGAGGATGAGATGCCAGCAGAAGGCTTCACCTATAAGGTGCTCGCTGTTAAGAGGTTGTTGCTATGTTGGTCCGTTCAGGAAACGTTGGTCACTTTCGCCTCGAACATAGGTAGCCACTTGTCCTCAAACAATGACATGTTTTACTCCGGTGTACTTGGTCAGGTTCATCGTATATTTATATGCGAAGCATTTCTTACTGAATCCAGGGCATTTATATCATTTCTATCTATCTATCTATCTATCTATCTATCTATCTATCTATCTATCTATCTATCTATCTATCTATCTATCTATCTATCTATCTATCTATCTATCTATCTATCTATCTATCTATCTATCTATCTATCTATCTATCTATCTATCTATCTATCTATCTATCTATCTATCTATCTATCTGGCTGCCTACGTCTGGGTGCTCTCATGATCGCCTCCTTAACGTTGTGTAGACCAAAGTTGGCATGGGAGGGTAAGAGGGTATCACGAATGTGACTCGTCATTGCATGAATGACGTGAAAAGTATGTCTTTTACGTCGTGAAACCCTTTCCTTCCAACACGTGCGGCGCATACCCTGTTCTGTTCTGTTCTGTTCTAACTGTTTTGCTGTGGAGAGGTTGAGGTCCATATTGCCTCGGCTACTCCATATCACGAAGTTATGCAGCGAAGTATACCACGGGATGTGGTATACGGGTATGCGCCACAGGTGATTGACAGTTTATATCTTCATATTGAAACAGCTCAAAAGACGTAGGACACAGAACCTCGCAATGCAAAATCGGGAAAGGGCAAGAGGCTAGCGGTGATTCCGTATATTCATGGTATTTCTCACCGTATAAAAAAGATTGCCGACAAGTTCAACGTTGATGTACACTTTTCCTCCAAAAATAAGCTCAACAGCTTGTGTGCCAGAATCGATAAGTTGTCCACGAGTGTGAATATGTCGTCTAGGGGAACGTGCACAGTCAAGCACCGCATGCCGTTTGTCTCTTGCAAAAACAATGTTGTTTATTCTATTCCGTTTTCATGCGGTAAGGTTTATGTGGGGCGAACGGGGCGCTTGCCTCAGCATTCGCCTGCGTGAGCACCATAGCTCTTTAAAGGGTGCGCCATTCTCCCATTTGTCTGTCCACTGTGCCGCCTGTGGTTGCACCCCAGAATTCTGCCGCACGACCACCATTTTTAGACACACGGATTCTCGCATAAGAGAGATAGCTGAAGCCTTCGCTATCTGCAAAAACGGTGACACGTGTGTCAGCGCACCGTCGATTTCTTTACCTGATTGCGAGTTAACGTACTTGGAGAAGACATAATGATGGTACTAGAGTAGTCCTTTGTCATGTGCATAGGTTGCGTGCGCATTTTTTATTCTTTCTTCTTCTCCCTTTCTATGTTTCGCTTGAATAAAGCATTCAGCTGTCAGTTCAGCGCGTGTGTTGTCTAGTCTTTCTGTGTCCTACGTCTTTTGCGCTGTTTCAATATGAACGCAAACCAACTAGCCCAACTCTCTCTTTTGCTGCAGTTTATATCTTACCAGGAACGGCGAGAACAGACATTGGTAATATAAATACGAGAGCGTTAAGAACAACCGACACCGGCAGCGTTGACCCGACAAACGCAAATAATAAAAGCAGGAATCTAACCCGAGAATTCTGCGTGGCAGTCATGTATTCTACAACAAAGCCACGCCAGGTCTAGAAACTGCTTTTGAAAAAGCCCCTATGCAGGCGTAATGTCGCAAAATCTATTGCGGTTGTAGTTCTGGCTGTCTCATTTTATAAAGCAATGAACACTGCTTGTGTGGTTCTATTATACAGCCGTAATGTCGGGTTAACATCAATTGTCGTTCTAGTGTTGGCTCCGCTTTTATAGCTGCGTAATAAACGATACATTTGTATTAGTATGATTCAGGACGCTATATTCGAGCGTTACTCGACTCCGGAGGAATACGCTAATGGAAATTACGTATGACGTTGTCATCACTGCACCGTAATGTGAACTATATTTCGAAAATAATCACGTATGGGCTCTAACGTTAGTGGTGACGTTTCGTCAAACCGCCTGTGTTGTCGACGTTGTCGAGGGTGTGCACGCAACTACACTTAGAAAAACACGTCGATCCACCCCGTAACGGTTGGCTCAAGGCCAATACATGCAGTTAAAGTGGATGCGTGGGCGTCGTGGTACGACAAAGCGGAAAGAAAGCGCAAAGCACGGAGCACAAGAGCAAAGGTTCCACAAACTAAAAAGTGCTGCTGTTTGTGGTTCCTCTTCTCTTGTGCTTCGTCTTTTGCGCTGATTTCTTTCGGCCAAAACATGCAGCATAGAACTACTGGCTGCCACAAGGCGTGGCAGCCAGTACTGATTGCCACAAGGCGTGGGACCTGCGAATTTCAGGATGTCGCCGTGCTGCTGATAAAGTTAGGCGTGTCGATTTACCGTGGCAAATTCGCAAAGTATCTACGGCGTCGATCAGGACACCACTCGACTAAGAAAACCCCGCAACGTGCCCATCTTCCTACATACATACACACAAACATACAAACAAAGATACATACATACATACATACATACATACATGCATACATACATACATACATACATACATACATACATACATACATACATACATACATACATACATACATACATACATACATACATACATACATACGTCCGTGTGTGCACCATACCAAGTGCCATCGCTAGGTTTACGTAGCTGTGTAGCTTACCGTAGTATGCAGTTTTGTCGTCACGCAAAACAATGCACACTTTCGTGACAAAGATAACAGTGTAGGTTTTATCCACCAGCACGGGAAGTGGTTCGGGACCTGGAAGAATTTGAGACCTTAGACAAAGTTCCCTGCCTAAATATACAAAAAATACAAGAAACAAGCAGAGTAACCGTGTAATACAGTTAAAACACGATCTCACAAAACACAATTTTACGAATTTTTCAATCCAACGAAGAGTATTTGCATACCCTGGCAGGTAAAAATAGGGGTCGATGTCACCATAAGCTTGAATTAACGAAGTTATCATTTCACTGCATCCGATTTACCGAACTCTTTCCGGAAATTAATGTGTAAAAATAGCGATTTGCTTGTAATTTTGGCACAGACAGGTTTTTCTTCATGCGTGCGCTGTAAGGCTATCGCGTTAAAGGACATAGCGGCCCTCGTCACGGCCCTAGTTTTATTTTGACGAGGCTGCACGCCACACTCATGCACGGAACAACGAACTCGATCTTATGTAGGGCTCTTACGTACCAAATAGGGCGAGGGGTAGCGGTGGTTTGTTCTCCCGTAAATTCTGCCACAGAGACAGGGTGGTTGCTTTCGGTATCTAATGGTTTATTCCACGGATGACGGCAAACGTGTCCTTGCAACTTTATTAATCTGCCTGCTCGCACATCCACTGGATTCGTACTATGCGCCTTCGGAGATCGGTAGCTTGTTATAGCTCCACGTGACGGTCTACCTCACCTCTATCGCCCAGGAATGGGAGGCTCTATGTCAGGGATGCCCTCGAGGACTTCTCACACGCGCATGAGTGTGTTAGCTGCAACAAAATTGCCGCGGAAGCTTTCGGCCATCGCTACGTTACAAGTTTAGATTTCGAAGGACCGGAAGAAACCCTTTTTAAATTTTACGATTTTCCCAATTTTACGAAATAATTCGAGCGCGGTCATCACTTTGTTAACTCTTTCATGCACAGAACTGCATTTTGGCAGGAAACAGTTTCATGCAAAAAACGGTGAATGCTTTTTGAGAAGACTATTTTCTCACAAGCAAAAAAATTGGCACCTTTAGTTGAAAAGATATCAGGTGACCACCATGCAGTTAGGGTCTACCAGTCAGTGTCGGCGGAAGGCTGCAAAATATTTCTTTTCTCCCTGCAAGAGCACGGGACATTGTGTTACCACACATCCATCTCAATCTTGAAAGCTCATTAAAGTATTACACAAAACGTCTCCTCCAAGCACCAATAAAAATAATTTATTACCAGCCTTCTAAGAACCTTCATGCACAGTGGTCACTCTAGGTGATCACCAGCTTCAGCGACACAATGCTCCGTTCTGTGCTGACTGAGTGCAGTTCATATTTTCTGGATTCCTTGGTATTAGCTACTTACACAACGTGTTGCCCTAAGCTATCAACCTAATAAAAACCGACCATACTTTCATTTCTGTAAAAATATTTCGGCTCCATCGTGTAGCACGCCTTGAAGACGACCGTAGCCGGATGAAAACAGAGGTAACCCGTAACAATGAAGCCCAAACGAAGTGGAATCATCTCTGTTACTATGTCGAAAGCTTCAGAAACGTGCCGTTTAAAATCTGACGCAAGGGGCTCGTGTGCTTCACAAGAAAAAAAATGAAGAAAATGTGGTTACCGTGGGTGACCACTGTGCCGGAAAGAGTTAAATTGAGTTTCAATTGTAGTGCTATTTGTGAGCACCATTTACTTTGTACCTAAAGCCCTGCATCATTATTATGGTAAAGGCAATGACCAGGATGCTATGCGGGATGATCCGAGCTTCTCGGGAACAAGAGCTTGGTCCAAGCTCGCACTACGGCGGTCATGACAGGAAAACAGTGCCGAACCCGCAATAGAAGCGTAGACAAAAACGGCTACAAGAACGAGCATGGTGTCACAAACACTTGTGCGGCATTTGCGGCGGTTTTCTTAGGAACACCGCGCGTGAACGCGTCAGTGCCGCCACTCAGTTAACATTTCAACAGTGCCGCGACATCAGCGTGATTGTCGCGCTATATTTTTGCCAACTGAACATCGCGCCTGCCACAGGCGTGTTCGTGGGCCTTTGTCCTCTTTCGGGCAAGTTCTTTTGTTCCACCTGCAGCATGGAAATTTTTCCTCACGAAGGCAACAAGGGTTCTCACGCAGCGCTCTCGTGTAGCTCGTTTCGCTTCCATTGAATATTACAAATAAATAGACGGGCAGGTTACTGCTACTTACACTACACGTCTGAAAATCTTTCTGCAGTTACCAATCGGTAGAAACAACGTCTCCACAAACAAGCAAATAGGAACACTTCTCACCGAAAATTCTACCTGGAGCGCTTGCTTCATGGCTGCGAGTGGTACGTCGTCAGTACGGTGACATTGAATGCGAGACATCGTAGCCACATTATGATATCACCTTTAGTTCTTCGTGGGTGTGTGCATATATCTGTGTGATTAAGGTAATAGAGGAAGCGTGCCACTCGATGATGTTGCGGCGTGAGCACTGCTCCTCAGCAAGAGCGAACGCGCTGGGCGAACCCGATCTTCGCCAAGGGTGTCTGTCAATCAGAGTGATTGACGCGCGAACTCGGGCACAAACTCGTTGAATCTGAAAAGGTCCCAGTTCAACTCGTGACTGTGATAGTGCGGGTGTGTGTGTCAAGCGTTTCATACGGTGGGCGCTAAGAAGCAGCTTGTTTGCATATAAAATACCTCGTCGGGTTGCACTACTTGTGTAAGGCTAAAGCCATCGGGGGAGCTTGTGATCACCTACCTTCTTACAGCTTTTTATGTGGCTCGTCTGCTCAATCTACGCGGTCTTCTTCTGAGTGAAGACCATGTCAGTTCCGTCTCAATTTTGATGGTATTAAGTAGCTATGTCTTAGTTAACACGATGTTGAGTAGTTCTGTCCTAATTGGTAATGTTTCAGTTACCGCGGCAATATTTGCTCATGTTTCATTAAAAATAGCCTTAATTAGTATGAAGCTAATTACCAAACCACAATTGTCACGACCCTAATTAGCGTGACCTTAGTGAGTAAGGTCCTAATCAGCTTGGTTTGAATTCGCGCGCTCATAATGAACGTCGTATTAATTAGCATGGTCTTAAATAACTCTGCCTTGCTTTACAAGGCTTCATTAGCACGTCTTAGTAAGATGTAGCTTAATTAGCTCAGTCTTAGCATGTCCTGACCTAATTAGCTACGTATACCGCTCATCCAATTAGCTAATCAGCGTGCCGCACGTGCTTGGGGAGCCAGCAGACGGTGAATAAAAGGCGAAGAGGGCGTGCGCCGGCCGGGCGTGCGCTAGTATGTACAGGCCGACCATAATGATTACACACGCGACCTCGGTGATTATCTCCGGCCTCGGTGGCTTGAGGCGCTCAGCCGGAGCTAATCTGAAAGGCCAGCGTGCTGATTATTCTAAAGGATCTTAGTACAGACTTTAAGTGCTTGAAAAGAAATTTAAACAGCCCGTACCTCTAAAAACATCGTAAGCAATAATTTGTGACAATTTTCTTACAGGGGTGCACTTTTGCACTCAGTGGAACGACAAACAAATGCAAGAATATGTCTCTGACACCACCCAACTTTCCCGTCCGCCTTTGGAGTGACGCCGCGTTCCATCGTAACCAAGGGAACGCAGCGAGCGCAGAGGGATGCATTTGACTTTTAAATGCGGAACATTTCTTAGTCGCACCTGTGGCGTCATGCGCCGTCCACAGCCCCACTGCGCATGCTCGGCTCGTCTCGTGCCGGCAGCAAGCCTCTCCTCTCCGTTCCTCCCTACCTCTTTCTCTCCCTCTTTTGCTCCCTCCTCTCCGTCCCCTCCCTCCTCTCGATCGATCGCAGGCGGTGTGTATATAAGCGGCGGAGCGGGCGTTCGGGATTCAGTCAAGGGCGTCTTTACTTGGCTTTCCCCTGACTTGACGCATTGCTTGACTAGAGTAGATGCGATGGAAGCAACAGTACCTTCAATCAGCGTATCACCACTCGTTGAAAGCAACGTTACCCCACCCTCACTGTCGTCGGCGTCAACAACAGCAAGCAACGCAGAAGACAAGGCTGCGAAGAGACGAGCATACGACGCTGTACGCAAGCGTATGAAGCGAGCTGCGGACCCGGAACTTCGTGCACGCTGGAGCCGTTCAAGTCGTACAGATAGAATCACACTTTTCTAGAGCAGTCGAGCGGCCGGCTGCGGGCCGCAACAGCGCAACGTACCGGCAGTCGCTGGGTTCGAGATATGTTGGATGCAAGCGCCAAAAGCCTGCACGCGGCATGTGCACTTCGGCCTATCTCTGATGTGGCCTGTAAATTTGATCATAAGAGTTAGTCAGTTATGTTACTTTCTTTTTTTTCTCCTTTTTAGTTTTTTGCTTGCTGTCACTTGTCGAACGACCGCTGCCCGTGATAAGCGAGGATGTGCACCGGAATGCATGCACTGGCTCCGAGAACTACACATGATTCAAGATAAAAGATGGGCAATGATTTATGGGCGTCTCGGTGGATGGTTACGTTAATGCCACTTGGCAGATGAAGTGATAGACGCAAACGACGAGTGACGCGTAGTAAAATTAATTTTTTTGCGATGGGTCCACGGCTAACGCAGGAAGAGCGGCTAGCGATCACAATAATAGGGCGTAATAGGACCCGTAGAACCATTTGTGATGTGACAGGACGCCCAATGGAAACTGCGAGCAGAGTCTTAAAGGCGTGCCGTGAAAAAGGGCGCATCGAAGACGGAGCCCGTGGCCACCCTGAAAGGGCCACGTCGCCTGAGGAAGACCTACTGATTGCCGCATCAGCAGCAGACCACTTTCTAAGTGCGAATGAGATCAGGGATGAGCAACGTATTCAATACGTTGCGTTAAGCGTCTTCTCAAGTTGCTGTGCTTTTTCAAAAATAAGCTTAAACGCTGCGAGTCTTTCGGCTTCAAAAACATACATATCTATTAGGGGAATCGTGTTTAATTTTTTGCTCTTTTATCAGCTACGGTTGCGGCTGCACGCGACAAAGCAGGCATTCAATAAGAGCGGTCCCGCCCACCCTCGTTCGTGCAAAAATCTACAGGCCGATAACAGAAATGGCCGCGAGCAGTCATGACGCATGCAGGCTTTTGGCGCTTGCATCCAACATATATCGAACCCAGCGACTGCCGGTAAGCGGTGCTTTTGGAGTCCGCAGCCGGCCGCTCGACTGCTCTAGACAAGTGTGATTCTATCTGTACTTGGTGTGCGCATCGTGTAACAAATAAGCATTCCCAAACCATACCCAATCACGCAACGTTCACGCGATACCCCCACCACTCTGCGACGCATTTACTCGAGTTCCCCCGTGGGAAGGTGCGGGCTTTTTTAAAGACGATAGGCTTTCTTGGGATACTCAAACGGATAAATTTTGGTCTGTCTGTCTGTCTTTCTGTTTGTCGGCACGTCACTCGATTCAGCCACTCGGCCAAAGTTGAACCACTTGACCAAGGGCCAGCCATCTTGAACGGCTGACCAGGGTAATACTTGTGTATATTGTCGATCAAAAAGCAAACATTACGCATATCTGAGGCGCAATATCACTAGGTAAATATTAGGCGGTGTGTTCCTTTAATGGAAAATAAATACATACGTAATTCTAAAGATCCTAGTTTCTTAAGCTGCGCTGAAAATGCGAGTGCGCTGAAACTTGCCTTCCTCCGTGCCCTCTGCACGAGCTCATTGTTGTGTTTCGGTTACGGTTCTGTATTGCACTGTACGAATGCCATGGGGCGCCGCTCTGGCATTCCTGTTTTACCCAGGCGACGTGTAAATAAAAGAGTGTGTGGAGAGTACTCGTTGAGTGCGGACGTTTCTTTTGCTTCAGCGCTTCGCGCCAAACCACGTGTTCGGGTTGGCTAGCGTCCCCGCCGGTCGCGTTGGTCACCGCCGGTCTTCGCCTGCAGCTGCGCCGGGACACCAAGCCCCTAACACAGCACTCATGTTTTCCGACGTATTGCCAGATGGCGTCCATATCTGAAGCAGCGCCTCTTCTATCGTCTTTAGACGACATTTGCAGCGAAGCACGCAGATACGCGGCCAATTTTTTCGTAGTGTTAGCTTGTTCAGAAGGGTGTGTCACCAGAGCTCGGCAAGATTCTGAGTTTCGCCAAACTCGGGCAATCCTGCATAGCACCTTTGGTTTCGGTGTGCAACGCTACCTTGAGAAGACATCCGATTTTTCATCAAGCTATTTTGCAGACAACAAAGGAGAAAACTGGGTTAGTTGGTATCTATTCATAATTCGCGGAAAGTACGTACGCAAGACGAAGTCTCATGTAAGAACACGCCACAAACGCTCACCACAACACGGAGAGCGCTTCTGATGTGTTCTTCTCCGTGTCTTCGCATTCCGCGCGCTCCCCGTGAAATATGACGGCATCTTGCTTCCCTTCAGAGGAGCGACTATGTGAACAGGTGTAGTCCACAGCAGTACCAAAGAATAGACAAGATTGTCACGACAAAGAACAGCAGTGAAGCCAGGACCAGTAGAAAAAAAAAAGATGGCTGATCTCTCTGTCATAGGAACTGGTATAACAAGAAAGTGAAATGTGTCGTCACAGAAGTAGTTGATTGCTTTAGTAAACTGGTATATCAGAGCTTGTATGATGTCTATTGTTTGGAATATGCATGCAGCACCGCCTGATGTGAACCCATTCACGTTGACGCCTAGTGGCACATCTGCTTACCGACGACTAACGCCTATGATCATGATTCGACCTTTGCGGTAGCTGAAGTTTTAACATATACGTGGACACCGCATATGGTGAATCCCGCGAAAATATGGCATCAGCAAGTACATAATAAACACTGATTCTCGGTATGCACTCCTCCAAAGCGTCGTGAAACGCGAAGACAAACACTACGCGCGTTGTGTCTTCCCTCTAGCCTGGCAGTTAATTCTCACAGGGCGAGCGGGGAACGTGGTGCGACAGCCAGGCGAGTGTCGGAGAGCTATTTTTCGATATGGATCGATGCTATGAGCGAGGCTTGGGCTGAAGCCACCACCTCGCGGTTTGTTAAACGAAATTACACTTCTATTGGAAACGCGCCGATGGGGACGGTCGCAGCAATGGCGCGTCTTTTGGTTTTGTTTTCCGAGCCTGGCGGCACATATGTCACCGCCCCGTTATGAAGAGGACGCCCATAGCATCCATCCATCCATCCATCCATTCATGCAAGAGCACTGTGAAAGGAAAGTGTGAAAGATAAAAGGTGCGTTCATGATGATCCGTTATTTCTCAGTGCCAGATTTAGTTTGGATTGTCTGTCTAATTTCACCCGAAAGTGTTTGACGAGACATTTGATTGAAAGTGTTTTTCCTGTTCCTTTGTATCGATCCATGTAGAGTCGAGGCCAAGGAGAAGACGTTTTGAAGAGAGTTAAAAAAATGATCGTACCAGCCGGAGTTAAAACGTTCTTTTTTAAGTTACACACTGATACGCTCCCGGTTAAAACGTGGCTAGAGCAAAGAGGTGACTTTTTACCGTGGGGATCCAATTGCTTACTTTGTCAAAAACCAGGGTCAATAGAGCACGTCTTTATCGATTGCTGGGACGCCTTTTTATTTTGGGATGTTCTCCAAAGAACAGTTAAGAAGGAATTCCCACTTACACCACGCAAGATTCGGTTCTTAGCAATAGAACCAGGACTTTTAAAATACGATGTGTTCTTTCTCCTTGGTTTGCACAGTATATGGCGAAGCCGCATGGCAGTTAGGCATTGTGATTTAGATGCTTGGCCAGTTCGTATTTATTTTATTGAACAAATGTGCAAGTTGCGAGAAATATTTGCAAAACTTTGCTACGATGATGAACTACTGAATGTTATGGACGACCTGTGTCACCTGAAACCATTTAAAGCGTATGTGGCACGTGGCATATTATGTTTGAGCTATAACACTAAGCTTGAAGCTTAGTGGGAATGTATTTGTATTCGTTTGAATGTTACATTCTGCAATAAAGACAAGAAAAAAAGTTTGGCGGTAGCTCAGTGGACTAAACGCCCACCAGTCATCGTCGCGGACCGAGAGGCCATGGGTTCGACTTCTGTCAACGGACCTTTCTCTTATAGTTTTCTTTTTCTTGGCCATTTGATGGTGCTCATTATGCTGACGGAAATACGTAATCAAAATCTTGGTGTACCCCTGCGCACAAAATATTTTCATGTTAAAGATCACTTGGGCTGTGTTTCACGAGTTCTCTGATGGATCTCATGAAATTAATTGCGCACCACGATGGCTATTTCTTGACTTTAGCGCAAGGTGAATATGTGTCAAAACTCTGCAATACAGCGGTGGCGAGTATTTTATGAAGCAGAAATTCTGGTATATGAATATAACGCGCCACCACACACGCTTAGACAAGTGCCGTCGCCAACGGGTGTCCGACAATATATCAGCGTCCACCCCACGGTGGGCGGCGCTATAAATCCTGCCCACCTCTCCACATCACCGGCCATCGCTTTTCAGAGACCGCTCACCAGGGCTGGGCAACGATACTTTGAAATTGTATCGCGATACGATACAGGATACTCAAATAAGAAGTATTTGAGATACAGGTACAAGATACTGCCAGAAGAATTGTATCCGATACGATACTTGGCAATTGTATCTTCAGATACTTCGATACATTGGCAAATTTGTTTTTATAAGTCCATATATTGTAGCAGCAAACGCCTATGCACGAAAATGTCTCCTTGAAAATTTCTTAACTGTGACCCATTTCGTTTCATTTATTTATTTGCATCATACTGTAGGCCATGTGGCACAAGCAGGAGGGGCAAGGTACAACATAAGAAACACACGTACAAGGCACAATTGAAAATCTCAAACGAACGAAGGCAAACAAACAAACGACTCTAAAATGAAAACGTTGTTTGCGAAATAGTGAGAATGTAATTATGAATTTAGTCAGGTGAGTCCAGATGATGAAAAGGTATCACGTTCCGTCCCTCAGAAGTTTGAAAAAAAAATAAAAAGAACATGATTGAAACGTCTGTTCGTATCAGAAAAATTTGCCCTTCTTCCACAAATTACATTAGTTTCCTTCCGAAATAAATTATTGGCGTTTGTTTTAGCTTCTTAACAGGACAGCTCTTTATACACTTCGGTGACAGTGCTTCTTGCTTGTAATTTTTGCAATTGATGGGAGTCGCTGCTCTGCTTGCCGGCCAGCTAACGGGTTGCCATCTAATCACAAGAACTTCAATAAGAAGCCTTCGCACAATGGCGCAAATACCGGTGTGGACTTTTGCCTTGTCCGTAAAAGACCGTGGGCAAATTCCGGATCACTGGACAGGTGCAGAGCAGCAAGAACGCTGGTAGCGAATTTTTTTTTCTTGACTCATTGTGTATACCACGGGTCTCAAGCAC
This sequence comes from Rhipicephalus sanguineus, assembly GCF_013339695.2. Lineage (NCBI taxonomy): Eukaryota > Metazoa > Arthropoda > Arachnida > Ixodida > Ixodidae > Rhipicephalus > Rhipicephalus sanguineus. The sequence goes on along the minus strand of NC_051183.1, from coordinate 73,315,687 downwards.
GCGGCCCGGCCCGCACATATGACCGTCTTCGTCCCATTTGTTTTTATTTCGTTAATAAGTATTTACATGAGCTACACTGATATGACTGGTCTGAATCATTCTTTTCGTGAAGACATGTGGTCACCATGTGTTGAAACATAACCATGGAACAAAAACTCCGTTCGATCCCGGCCGCGGCGGTCGCATTTTGATATAGGCGTAATGCTAGAGGCTCGTGTACTGTGCGATGTCAGTGCACGTTAAAGCACATCAGACGGTCCAAATTTCCGGAGCACTCCACTACTACGTCCCTCGTAATCGTATAGTGGTTCTGTGACGTTAAACCCCAGATATTATTATTATTATTAACAAAAACTCGATATTTCAGAATCCGCGTCCCGATTTCAGTCATTCCGTAGAACGGTATCAATGATTCTATATCTCACATATAGAAATGATCTATATGTGAGATATGGGAAAGGCTTCCTTTCAAATGGCAACGTTGCTGTCATCTTGTTCAAGCAACTCCCCCCCCCCGCCCCCCCTTCAACCGTCACTTTACTGCCCTGGCTCTTGCGGGACGGCATTTAGTGACTGCGGCCCGCTGGCTATACGGCGAGTTTAAGACCCCTGATATATACGTAGAGGATGTAAAACTGCAATGAATTTTCATATTGTACTTATCTGCTGGCGTAAAGGATTCTTTGTTGACATACTCACTAAAGTACAACATTTATCAATTTTTCTTCAACGAGAAAACATGTGCAATCCAGAAAAGCCTCAGACGTATTGTTTAATTGCAGAAAGCGTCGCGGGATACCTCCGCTCTTCGCGCTATTGCCACTTGTAGTTCTGATTACGTGGCGATTAGTAATACTAAAAAATTCAGGAAGGCGTAAAACAGGAAAACAAATATAGGTAAAATAGAGAGGCGGTTCCGTATCAAACATACACACTGAATCAGTACAGAAAGACGATACAGACGGTGCCCTTAATAGCTATGACAATTAAGCACGAAGTGTCGTCAACTCACCTGTTAGGGTGAGACAATAGAAAATTCAGTGCCTATAGAAAATTGCCTGAAACGGGTCGTTAGGACGCTCATCAGAAAAACAGAGCATTCGGTATAACAGCGTTTCTCGAACCCCCGTCCTAACATCTTTAAGATGGCTCCTAATAATTTCCTCTTTTATAACGCAAACTCAATTTCGCTATTTTACCAAGCGGTTAGCAGAATGTTTTGTACTGTATACTCAAGGCGCGCCCACATGATTATATATGTTTTCAAAATCGCCTTGGCAATATGTGAATGTGTAAGCAGTAGTAGAAATAATGCAGACAGTCAAAAGAATAAAGCAATGATCTTATTTTGATAGCCCGTTACAAAAGGTATACTGCAGTGACCAGACAGTAAAAAACAGTACAGAGACCTAGCTAATGTATGGGATGTAAAAGGACAGCTAATAAAGCACTCCTGCTAACATTCAAATTACGCTTTCGTAAATCCTTTAAATAAAGACAGCAGGAAGAAAAGATACGGTAGGCCAAGATATCTTCTGTTAGGTAAACGTTCGCTCTATTATATTTAGCATCAGTATCAGTGGTGCTAAAGTTGTAAGTATCTTATTTGCATGTAAGTTAATTCATTGCATGCATGTAAGTCAAACATACATCCCCGAGATCGTTCAAATTGCTGATATGTAAAAGCCACGAGACGCAAAGCAACGCCATCCTTGCAGGCGTCAGATTTCGTTACAAAGCAAGACGCAAGAGAATATTCAATAAGGACACTATGGCAACATATGCAACAATGCGTGCGCGATAGACGCCGCACGCATTGGAGTACGCGGCGTAGGACAGTGGTTAAGAGCAAGTGTCATGGCATTGGCGCAAATAAAAAGAAAAAAAGATTGAGAAAACAGAAGGTACGTGAGGCGGGCGTCTACGTCCGCGCGCTTGTTTCTGTCGAGACTACGCGAGCGCTGCCACGTGACTCTTCTCCACGAATAAGGGACACGCAGACCTCATATTCTGTCCTCACTGGAGGGCACTGGCGGAAAGAAAATTTCATCACTGCCTATAGTTTTATTCAGATGGCATAGTGGCGCCAGTACCAGCTTGAGGAGTTGGGTTTGGCCAGCGATTATTGTTTCGCACAGTTGTGTTGCGATAGCGGTATCTTGTATCTTAAGATACACGATACATTATCGAATGTATCGGAAATACAGATACAGATACTTATTTTGCGAGACGTATCGGGATACAGATACAAGACACCCAAAGAGTATCTAGGATGGTATCTAAGATACATGTATCTTCGATACTACCCAGCACTGCCGCTCACCGCTCCGACTGACTCGTTCGAAATTCGCTCTTGAGGAAACGGTAAGCAACTGCGCGTGCGGAACGCCAGCGAGCCGCGCCTCCCGCCACATCGTGAAGTAAAAAAGGAGTGTTCCAAATATCGCCAACGCTACTGCCACCGTTAGAATACAAGCGACCTTGCTTCCGTTTAATATGTGTGTAAAAGATGCGACAATTGAGTAGCCAGAAATGAAATGTGGATGTGCGTCAAAAATTCGGCGGAAGTATCAAAACTTAAAATAATAAACTTGACCCCCTGCCCCCCTTACCGTCAAAATGCCCACTCTCCAAAACATTTTCCGGGGAGAACCCTACTATGTATGCATAACACGATTAGGACGACTGATGTAGTGCGATATCAATCAAGATGGGACATGATCGGCTATTATTGAGGGAGATTGCGGTAAATTCTACGCACGCTCACACGTATGAAACAAAGTCCTTTCGTGTTCTCGTTCTTCACACGACCCTCATCAGAGCCTCACTCAACGTCGCTTCCAGAGCCTTTTCCACGTGCTCTTGATAACCACGCACATGATGCGCACGATGTCAACGACCATTTATGACAGAACGTCTCCCAGTTTGACTATGACAGAAAATGTAGCTTTCCATTGTATTCTCTACATGCGTAATCTACCTACACAGAACAAAACAATGTGGCGTGAACTGGATCTGTCAGAGAATATAATTTTATAATAAAAGGCGCACATCTATGCACAGTGGCGTAGCTAAGGGGGCGATTTGAAAGGTTCAACGCCCTCCCGCCGAATTTTTTTATTTTTGTGTGTCTACAACAAATACATGAACAATTCTTGAACATGTGGTGTCGCTTTAGCGACACCCCTTGTTCAAGGACTTTTAATGTTGTTTCACATTGTTGCGAACTCTTGCTGGCAGCATGTCTATTTGATTAGTGCAAAAGAGAAGCGTTGCTCCATGGAGTACATCACTAGTATAACTATGTAATTTGTGGTTAGGGCGAAGACGTGAAGGTTGCTGTTAGGTACAGGCACATTGTTGCGGACAGCGTGAGTCTAAGCTCAGTCAAAAAGTGAAGCGTAGCGCTAGCAACGCTTCACTTCTCCATATATGCAAAGTGTTCTCCATATATGCACTGCAAAGTGTTCTCCATATATGGAGAACACTTTGCAGGTGGGCGTCTTCATCCGCGCTTTACAGGACTAAAGAACATAAGTCGGATGCTTACTTTCAGTTAATACTGTGTAATACAAATTTGTAATTTAATATAAAGTACGCAACGTATGCACCTAACACAAAAACCGTCAATGTGTGTTTAGTTACTTGTGGAAGTAGGGTTGTTCTCACCATCCGGGGCGACATCGAGGAGGGCGACTCCCTGGCCATCCCGAGCCGAAAGAACGACATCAAATTTGCTGGAAAAAGAAGTATTTTTCTATGTCAGTCAACAATGTGCTTTATAATGCTGGTCATTGCGTGCATGTACACTGCAATATGGGCAACATCACTCAATAACAAGGTCGATATTTTGTTATTTCTGAAATTCTAGAATGTACCTAACCAAAAGACAGTACCATAGTACTCGTTGAAGGCTTTCAGTGCCTGATCGTCGAATTGAAGCTACAGATTCAGGATCTGATTGAACATTGAGGGCAATCTTATATGTAGAGAAGAAGCATAGAAAATGAAGATGTTATGCATTATAATAAATCTGTCAGCAATGTGGCATAACGTGCATAAGGACGCCATATATTCTGATGTAAGGTGATGCATGTAACATTTGCATTTTACTTCTGATTGCATTTTCAATGCGATAAACGTTTTTATGGAACTCTGGAACTCACTGGCATTCTGGTATGTTCACCTGCATGCTAGGTATGCAATTTTCAGTCAGAAGGCATGTGCCACTGCGTATGGGGTCTAAGAGGCAACACCTAAAGTGTCAAAGTGGGTCATTGAAAAGGCGCATCTTGGACGTGTTACTACCGAATTGACAATGCGGTAAACTGCAGCTATTTGCAACTAGGTGCGTGACACAGTATATGGGAGCAATCTTGGTGAATTCTTGAAATTGAAATGGCCTAGTTAACTAATCGCATGGTCTAACAAAAATATAGAGAACAAACAACAACGGCGGGCATTTGAAAACAAAACGATACTACAGAGAGGCGATAGAAGTCAATACTAAATATCCTATTCAGGAAAAATTAAGCGAAGTGAGCAGAACGCCACAAGACCTTGTATGAAGAAAGCTTGGGCAGCGGTGAAGAAAAAGCATTGGTCAGAGAATAATAAAGTGGGCTACGCAGAATTAGCTAACAGCCCAATTCAAGGGGCTGTGAACAGGCCTCGATTTTCGTTTTACAATTCGATGCTGTTTGTAAAAACATTCCGGAGCCCTTGCCCTATTGGCGAAATTTGGGTATGTAAGGCATCGCGTGCGCGAGCATGAGGCACTACTTTTCTTTCCTTCTTTCTTTCTTTCTTTCTTTCTTTCTTTCTTTCTTTCTTTCCTTCTTTCTTTCTTTCTTTGTCTCTCTCTTTCTTTCTTTCTTTGTTTTTCTTTCTTTCTTTCGTTCTTTCTTACTTTCCTTTTTTCTTACTTTCCTTTTTTCTTTCTTTCTTTCTCTATTTGTCTTTTTTTCTATTGCATTGCGCGAAGCCTCCTCCCAACTACGTGCCTCCATGCCGGGAGTGGGACCGTCACCCATGCAGGGTGACGGTCCCAGCAGGGCGACGCTAGATTCGCTATAGGCAACAACGACGGTCATGCGTTCTTACCGGGCCACAATGAATTGTGGCTACGTGAAATGACAAGTCACCTGACTAAAAACGCCAGGCCTGCGCTGAAACCGCAGCACAGTCACAGCGAAAGCTGGAAGAGCGGCGTTTCTAGAGCCCGTTGTAAGCTCTCTTGGGGCTACAAGTACACTAGAAAGGTACCCACTACGCCATAAATCACAATTTGTGTGAAGTTGGGAAGCACCTACTAAGCCATTATTCGTCATTCTGCGGGGAAGCGAGGCACCAGCTACACGTCTGTAAGGCATTATGTGAACGTTGTTGACGCGACGACTAATGACGATGAAGAGTTATGGCTCAGCTCTTTGTAATAGGTTGGAAGCTTTAAACGGCCCACCAGTTATGTAATTTGCATTGGGTGACGCCCAGTCGCTATTTCACTCTCCCGTCCTGCTGTATAACATACGTTGACGTGGGAGAGAGACGGGGAGGGGTGAAGAACTTTACTGAGACCCCGAGGGAATGGATCATGCGCTTATGGGCTTCCTTGGCAACCAATACAAGTGCACTTGCGATGAACCCACTACGCTATTCGCAATGCCCACGAACTATAGGTGGCGCGCCGTGCTTTTCAAGATGGCGCCAGGAGGAGGGTCAACCCGTTTGTTAGCATAGGAACAGATAGTACGTGCGGACGTACGGCCCGTGTCACTTTCACCGGATGAAGTCATGAGCTGTGCTGAATTGGATATGAGACTAAACTACTTTCCCAAACCATGGAAAGTGCTAAGTACTCGCCACCTAATTATTTGCTGTGGTGTGAAAAGTTACATTTCAGCTCCATTACCGTGCATAACGATGCTTTGCGAAATCCTGTGCGTGCTACATAAAACTACATGAACTAAAATTGACGTATGAGCAGAACGGCACTCCGAGGTAGTACGTACCGAGCCAACGTTTATAGATACGCTGTACCGAGCCTGCCTTACGGATTTGCCGCAGTAGTAGGCCGCCAGCGAGTAGCGCCATCGCTGCTGCACGGGACCGCACGTTTAACGTGGTGATGGTTTGCAAACATAAGACGCCGTCGTCATTACTTGTGCAGTCGGGAACGCGGAGTTACGTCTTCAACGGAACACAAGCATTTAACTTCCCATTCAGTAGCGCTTGTGTCACAGCCATGCTGAGACTCTAGCCGTGTGCAATTCAATTCACTCGCATGTTGCAGATTCGATCAGCCCGATCCAAACATGAATATCGAAAAGAATGCACACGTGTGCTTTTCGCAACGTCGAAGAAGTTAGCCGAGAGGCGCGGATTGTGGCTGTGACAGCACGTTCCAACGCTCTAACCATTTCGCTTCTCTGGTCGAGCTCGAGCGTGTTGGCGGCATACGGCGCTCCATAATATCCACAATAATTGATACATGCAATGCACAAGAGGAACTATGCTTTTATTTTGATCTCGCTCAAGGATATTATGCATTAAATACAATCAAAGTGACTTACGAGCGTGAAAGAACAATAACGCACGAGGGGACGTGAAGTGCAACTCGCTCGTCGTGAGTTAGCAGCTGATCGTTCACCGTCGCTGTCACTCTCGGTGCCTTCACAGTCTTCTACGTCCAGTGAAAAATCCTCGTCGTCAAGATGGTTTCTTTCAACATCACTGCTGAAAGCAATCTGAAGAATTTCCTCCGCCGAATAACTTCGACCACTCCGCGTCACCAGTTTACAATTACAGAGACGTCTGGGCGCGGAGAACATTTCGCTCTCAGATCGGTCAACGAGCAAATCGCTTGCAGTGTGCTGCCACCTATAAACAAACGTACAAAAACAAGCGGCCCAGCGCTGGCTATGAAACCAACACACTGGCGAAGGACGGCGTGGAAAGCGTTCGCTCCACGAAAGGCGTGGAGCAGACGCGTCCTCGAATGATTGAAACGTCGCTCGCATGATTAGTAACAGCGCTTTGCTGACAAAGGATAGAGACATATTTTAATGTATCGACAACTTGAGATCGCTCAGTTGTACAAGAGCACATCGCGAGCCGGCGCGACCTCCCGCGTGCAGTGTTATGGGATTCATGCACTACAAGAAACACTGACCAATGCTATACACAAGTAAAACAGTGTGAGCTTCAACTGAATATGTCAGACGATAAGATTTAACTAACCTACGTGGCTACAGAAAGCGTCGCGAAGCTGATAGTATGCGTACGCTGTGGGCTAGCATTGAAAGCGCGAGTCGCCACGTATTTTCACGAAAACTTCGCGCCTCGCAAGAACGAATCAGATTTCTCGTGTTACGGAGGGCCCGGTTTGTTCACTAATGCAGGGAACATGCCAAGTCGTAGTGTTCCTTCCTTGCCAACGCGTTAACACTGAGGTTAGCACAGCCGAACAAGGGAGCGACTGCGCAGTGCTGCCATTTTGTCGTCAACTAACCCTCCTCCAGAGGACGCTCCTGAATTCCGCTTGGCGGCGCGACAGTCTATGGGCATTGCGAATAAATCATTGTAATTTTACTGAGACCCCGAGGAAATGGATCATGCGCTTATGGGCTTCCTTGGCAACCAATACAAGTGCACTTGCGAGGAACCCACTAGGCTATAAATCATTGTAATTTTTTAGAAGTAGGGCAGCAGGCACTGTGCCGTTTTTCGTCATTCTACGGAGAGCGTTGGTACCTGCTAAACGCATGTAAGGCATTATGCGCACTTTATTGATGCTGTGCCTGATGACGATGAAGTATTATGGCAGAGCCCTTTGTAATGGGTTGGAAGCATTCAACAACCTACTCGTTGCGCAATTCGCATCGTGTGACGCCTGGTTACAGAATTCGCGTTGTGCGACGCTTGGTGCTTATTTTACTCTTCTACCACGCTATATTGCATTTGCTAATGTGGTTCCTTCCCGACATGAGGCCTGTATAGGACCTTTTTGCAAAGCACTTTCAAGCACGGGCATGGCTCAGAGGTTGAATACTGGGCTCCCACGCAGAGGGCCCGGGTTCGAACCTCGTTCCATCCGGGAATTTTTTCCTATTTCGTTTTTTTTTTCTTATTTCGAACGATACTGGTTACGGACACCGGCGGCGGCGGCGGACAACTACGGCGCCAAAAACGGCCGGTGAAATGATCTCATAACAGCTTTCACTGTAAAAGATGAACTTGCTGCATATGCAGTGACTGATCGCCGAGAAGCTCATGATCGCTATATCATAAGTTACTGGAAAACGGCGCATACAAATAGCGTTCGACTGGGTCACCATTGAGAACCTTTCTAAGTACACCTGTGTACTACGTGGTGTCGGTAGCGTAGTGCGCGAACCAAGTCGCCACCTCCACTAAAATCTGTAATTCATATAAGATTCGCTTAAAAACAATTCCCGTGCGCATCTTGTGTCCAATCCTGATCCCCTGCTAAGTGATATAATGTTTCCAATTGACCACGTTACGTAGCACTGACCTCGTGGATTGGACTTCCGCGCAACGGATCGGTGCCCTGGCCTTGCGGTGATGATGTTTTAACCGCGCAGTTGTCGGCCGTGTAGCGCACCATTTCTTTACATTGGCAGTGCCTCACGCCTCGCTGCCTAAACTGAACTCGAGCGACACGTGGAGGAAGCCTTACGCGGTGGTTGGCTGCGTGCCTATAACGTAGTCGTTGACGCCATGTTACATGTCGATGTCAAGACGACGATCTACGCCTACCCCTCAGCGCGGCGAAGAAAGGTGGCAAGGTCGAGCGAAGAAGCAAGTCCAGCCAAAATCGTTCTTTTGACCCTTGTAACATCATTGCCCCGCTTATTCAACAGCCTATTCACATTGTTCTTGCGCTAGCATGTTCACACTGCACAAGTGCGCATCTTCATAACAAGTTTTGGATCGCGCAGTCGTTGACTAACGCCGAAACTTTTCATCGTTGCAGATCTTCTTATGGAGGCGGTTCTGCCGGAATGTTTTGTTGCTGGCATCACTGAAGACAGTTTCATAGCTATGCGTGTATTATTTTTGCGATTAGAAAGTAGTTTAGTGAGCCTTGACGGAATAAAAAGGACTTACTACACCCTGAATGACAGTGTACGTGCACATTGCGGTCATTTCTCAGAAGTCGGTTTTGAGCTCTTTAAAACTTTTACGAAGCTCTCTTTCAGCCAAGAGACGCCCCTTGATGTAGAAGAAATTTCTGTCACTCATTCAAGAGTTTAATTCTCATTCAACCTTGTCTAATAGGATTTCATGCTTCATCCACACAATGTCGCACATTTCGGAATTGGCGCTAGCGCGATTAACAACGCTTGACAGTATGAGTCGGTATAGTTCTGCTTTGAGCGTTACTTCTATTGTTGGGCGTTGAATAACCGAAAAGCGTTATCTTTAGGTAAAACTTTCGCAAGGTTACAAAACCACGACGAATTCTGTAATCTATTTATTTCTATAGTTAGCAGCTGCAAATACATTCATGGTCCATCGTGGTGGAGCAACGGTTATGGTGCTCGGCTGCGGACCCGAAGGTCACGGTTCCGATCGCGGCCGCGGTGGTCGAATTTTCGATGGAGGCGAAATGCTAGAGGCCCGTGTCAGTGAAGGTTAAAGAAAACCAAAGCGGTAAAATTTATGGAGCCTTCCATTACGGCGTTTCGCGTAATCATATGGTAGTTTTGTGTCATAAAAGCCGGGGTCTTATTGTTATTAAAAATATATTCATAGAGGTGTCATGCTAAACATTCACAAATACATATTTCAAGTATTCACGATGAAGTGTTGCCTAAAAGGGACCAAACAACTAGAGAAAATGTTTCACGTGAATCGGAATTGTACAGGAAAACTTATGACGAGCCTTTTATGCAGTACAACACTACACAGCCCTGCGAATTCGCCTTACAATATTGTCAATGCAAGAATACATACCATGTTAACCACTTGTACTGAAAGAAAGCAAAAAAGAATGACGACAATAAATAAAGTGAAAATATGGTAGCCGCCAATTCTGGAAATGCGTAAATATGTGTATGAAAATATGCAATGAAAGTTGTAATCGATACGATGTGTGGCAACCACGCGCATCGGCTATCTCGTGATAGCGCCGTGTGCTGGGCAAATGGCGGTGGGCGTGGCCCACCTGCACACCTGCAGGGGCCCACCATTGCTCAGCACGCGTCGCTATCTCGAGATAGCCGATGCGCGTGGTTCCTACGCATACATGGTCTGCTCAGCATTGAAGAAACGACCAAACGTTCACGTAGGGAATTTCTACCTGCAAACCTTATGGTTTTCACAAACATAGCGCACGTGATTAAAGTGAGGTCAATTGTTTCGTTTTGTTCAGTTCTTCCTGTGACGAAAGACCGATGATTATTTTCCAGACCGAGTCTGGTAAATTATTTGCTACACGAGGAGTAAGATACAATGTCAACAAAATGCGTGACCAAAGCATTGATATGATGTGCAACTCACATTTTCGTACTTTCTGTAGAAAACCTTACGGTGTGCCTTGTCGGCTTCCTCCTTGACGAAGGTACAATTGAAGCATCTATATCTCTCCCAAAGATAAGTAATATTCGGCATCAGCCCCATGATGAGAGCGGTGCGGTTTTTTAGTAGCTGGGAAGAAATAAAATAGGGTTCTTATTAAAAGATTAACTTCGTTTAAGATGGATTGTTGTATTCAATGCTAAATTTATTTTTTTTTTCACGGAATCGGTTGCATGTGGCACATGTTTTGCAAATGCTTCGAAAACTTCGAGCTATAGGAGATTTTTGGTTGGTTGGTAACAACTTTATTGACGGTCCGGCAGAGCTTTCGCCGACCGGGCTTTAGGTCTCCCACGTGGGGACGTCGAGGCCTTGCCCCACCGCCGCCTCGCGGGCCTGCTGGACAGCCCAAAGTTGGTCGCCGAGGCTGGGGCTGCGCGAGCCAGGGGCCACCGCGGCGGAAGGGTTCCGGAGTTAGCAATTAGCGGGTTTTTGTAACAGTCCCGGAGCATGTGAGTTAATGTGGCGACCTCAGTAGATACCTCCTAAAATTTATCCGCCGTCGCCAGCGCTTGCTATTCCCCTACCGCAGGAAGCGAACAACATGGCGCCTGCGGCAACCCCTCCGCTCCCCTTCGGTCACGCGCATTTGCGAAGCTCGCGCTGCACGTGAAACGTAACTCATTCTGCGATGTCGCCCCGACGGGGGACTGGTCACGGCGGGGCAACGTGGTTGCTAACTGCCACATCAGCATTGTAAACACGAAGGGGTTTATTCCACCCGTAAATTCTACTGATTCCGGAATAGAGGAATCCAAGAAAGCAGACGACAGGCATGGAATACTGAAGTGCGCTGAACAAGGTAAACAAATTTTGCTGCGTCCGCTAGCAGTGCGTAGTTAGATTTCACGCGTGCAGAGAAACTCAGCATCTGTACGAAGCATTCAACATAACCAGAGTTCATTCCTGCTTCCAACGGCACTGATCAATCGAGTTACTCGGTGATAGACGTCCGCGTCTTGGTTTTGAGCAAATGATGCCAGTCGCAAGCCATTGATGAAGTTGCAACAATTCATGAGGACATACGGAGGCGCGTGTGCGACTTCAAGAAGCGTTTGCAAGAACGCATTTATGTAAAAACAGTCCATCTGCCAGATGTAGTTGTTAGGAAATGACTTTTTTAATTTGTGGTAAAATAATGACATACTTGCTCCTAGTTATAGACACCTATGGTTTCCCTGCACATATATATATATATATATATATATATATATATATATATATATATATTGGCACGACTAAAAGCCGGCAGGTTGACAGGACAGCGAAGGGAGGAGCACGAGCAGCAACCACTGTTTTAGATGTGAAGCATCTTATAGCGGAGTTCAATCCGGTGGTGGTGGTGGTGGTGGTGTGCGGCGTGACCACCCTTACTGCGCATGCGCAAGCCCTCTCCATACACCACCTCTCCCGCTCCACTTCCCCTCTACCATTACCCTCTCCACTTCTCATTTCCCCGCCCCTCTCCCTCTCCCCCTCCCCATCTCCACTTCTCCTGTTTCACTTCCCTCTCTCCCTTCCCCATCCCCCTCTCCCTCTCCCTCTCCCTCTCCACTTTCCCTCTCCTATTTCCCTCTCTCTTCTCCCGTTCTCCACTTCCCCTCTCCCCTTTGCCTCTCTCCCCTCCCCTCTCCACTCCCCCTCGAAAACGCGGGCTCTAAATGCCGAAGCGCTGCTTCGCATCGCCTCAGGACCCCTTTAGCGGGAGCTGGTGTGCTTTTTTTTCTCTGAGGAAGACGACATTGAAGCGTCTGCTCTTATTGATCTGTCAATACAGACCCTGTCGCACCGTGGTCCTGTGTCCTGTTCTCTCCGCGTTGCGACACTGGTGGAGGTGCTAAAAGCCGACAGGTTCTTGATATATATATATATATATATATATATATATATATATATATATATATATATATATATATATATATATATATATATATTCGGAGATATTGAGATAGCAATGGGAAAACGACGCACCCAATACACCATAATCATGGGGGACTACAACGCAAAAGTAGCAAGAAAACAAAATGCGGAAGACGCAATCGGTAGTTTTGGTATTGACTACAGAAACAACAGAGGAAAAATTTTAGTAGAATTTGCAACGCGGGATAGGCTCCGCATAATGAGCACCTTTTTCCGTAACAATAAAAATAAGAAGTGGACATGCAAAAGCGCCAACGGACAAACAAAGCACGAAATCGATTTGATTCTGTGCGGCAACCCAGGCATAATATAGGACGTTGATGTCATAAGCCAGGTGAAATGCAGCGACCATAGCTTAGTGGGGGCAATGATAGAGAGGGCGAGGATGTAGAGTGATCTCGAGCGAGGCTAACCACCAAAAGGCAACCCAATCTAGACGTAGTATGAATAAAATCAGATTTTAAGATTATGATCGAAAACAAGTACACAGCTTCAGGAAAAGAGGATAATACTGACATTGCAATGAATGAAACAGTAACTAGGCTGATCTCTGAAGCAGCTATTGAAGTTGGAGGTAAAGCACCGAAACAAAAGCGACGCAAGCTTCCAGAATCCACAAAAGACAATAAAGCCCTGAACACACGTACGCGTTGCAGCGTGTCAGCGCGTGACCTTTTGACATGGCGCCGCGCCCTCTCCCTATGGGGAGAGAGGGCGCGCAGCTTCGCGTAGCCGCGCGCCCTCTCTCTCCATAGAGAAAGGGCGCGGCGCCGCGTTCAGAAGTCTGTATAGGGAGGAATAAAATGCACTCTCTAAAAGACAAGCAGGGCAATGCTATCAACAACATTAATGACAAAGTTCTGGTGGCAGAGGAGTCATCCGCTCACCTATAGTGTTCGAAATTAAGTTATAGAACCTCGAGTGGATGTAGCGACGAGCAAGGTACGGAAGTTCCATATGTAACTACTGATGAGGTTAGAAAGGTCAAACGCCTTGTGCCACGCGGGAAACAGCTGGTGATGACAGAATAAAAGCCTATCTAATTACAGACGGAGCAGAATTTATCTCGAAAAGCTTCGTAGGCTTTATACTGACTGCCTGAAAACGGCAACTGTTCCAGTGTGCTGGAAAAATGCCAGCATTATACGAATACACAAGAAAGGAGACATAAATGACACAAAGAACTAGAGGCCCATCAGCTTACTTACGGTAATATACAAAATATTTAGAAAAGTAACCTCAAACAGGATACAAGGAACACTTGACTTCAACCAACCGAAAGAACAAACCGGATTCAGGAAAGGCTACTAGAATAATAATAATAATAATATCTGGGGTTTAACGTCCCAAAACCACGATATGATTATGAGACGCGCCGTAGTGGAGGGCTTCGGAAATTTTGACCACCTGGGGTTCTTTAACGTGCACCTAAATCTAAGCACACGGGCATCAGACATTTTCGCCTCCATCGAAAATGCAGCCGCCGCGGCCGGGATTCGATCCCGCGACCTCCGGGTCAGCAGTCGAGCGCCATAACCCAGGAAAGGCTACTCTACAATGGACCACATTCATGTGATAAATCAGGTAATGGAGAAAGCTGCTGAATATAACAAACCCCATTATACAACCTTCAGAGACTACGAAAAGGCATTCGACTCAGTGGAGATATCGGCAGTTTTAAAAGTACTGAGTCGACACGGAGCACCTAAATTCTATGTCAATACTCTATCCGACATCTACAAAGACTCCACAGCTACCTTAATTATCCTTAATTGTCCTCCAGAAAAGCGATAAAACTGTGATTAGCAAAGGAGTCAGACAAGGAGATACGACATGCGCAGTGCTATTCACCGCATGCTTGGAGGAAGTGTTGAAATAGCTAGACTGGGAAAAAACAGGAATCAAAGTTAACGGAGGATGGCTCAACAACCTACGATTCGCAGATGACATAGTGCTCTTCGGAAACGATAGCAACGAATTGCCAGAAAATGATTGGGGAATTAAACTGGGAATGTATTAAAGTGGGCCTCGAAATGAATATGGTGAAGACAAAGACCATGTGAAATAGCATGGAGAAACAGAGAGACTAAGATCGAAAACAATACATTGGAGCGTATACAAGAATATGTGTACCTAAAACAGCTACTCACAGGAGAACCTAATCACAAAACAGAAATCCACCGAAGAATACGAATGGGCTGGAGGGCTGGAATTTGCAAGAAGCAAGCAGTTCCTGCCCGCCAAGCATTTGCAGTAGCGAATCGGTAGGATATGGCAGGTCAGTCACTCATACACTCAGGCATGCGGGGAACAAGCTCAGCCATCACGGTCAGGCTAGCTAATGTCCTAGACGCGGAGTCATTTTTTCGGAAATTGTAACCCGATGGTGTGGAGGGGCCCTTGTCAGAGAAAATGCAGTGCCGGCGTCGGCTGTGTAGTCGATACGTTAAGTATTCTAATGGAAGCAACAAAAAGAAAGGCTCGAGCAGGAATCGAACCCAGGCATTCTGCATGGCAGTCAAGTATTCTACTACAGACATACGCCAGTGCTCCAAACTGTTTGGAAAAATCACACCATCTCCCGCTGAAGGGGACCATGAGGCGATGCGAAGCAGTGTTTCGGCATGTAGAGCCAGCGTTTCAGAGGTGGAGTGGTGAGGTGGAAAGGGGGGAGAGGAGGTGGAGAGGGTTTGGGGAGGGGAGGGGAGAGAAGGAGTGGAGGGAGGAGGGGGAGGGGAGGGGAGAGGAGTGGACGGGGGAAGTGGAGAGGGGAGTGGGAAAGAGAAATGAGAGGGGAAAGAGAAGGGGAGAGGGAAGGGGAGAGGTGATGTGGAGAGGGAAAGGGGAGAGAGGGAGTGGAGAAGGGAAGTGGAGAAGGCTTGCGCATGCGCAGTAAGGGTGGTCACGCCGCACACCACCACCACCACCGGATTGAACTCCGCTATACGATGCTTCACATCTAAAAGAAGCTATACAAGGGTCATGTCAGGACAAAGCCAACTTGGGTGACAGTGTCGGTATCTACGTTTGCTCAAGTTATAGTCAAGCGTGGCGAGAATACTGCTTCACTGCGAGAATAATGCTGACTTTACGTCATACCATTATAGTCATACCATAAGGTCATACCATACCATAATGTGCTCATACCATAAGGTGCTCTATACATGCCAGTGTACTCGGTGTGTCTAGTAAGCTCACGATACGTGCTCTGGTTCATTTACACGAACGCCTCCAACCATCTCGTAACGTTTGCTCGAAGCGAAAACTCCGGCATAAGCTGCTGCCCAACTGCTTTGCATGAAATTGATTTCCACACTGCGTGGGATCTGCCGGATCCCACACAATGTAAGAATCTGTGGACGCATTGTAGGAATTGTAGTACGCAGCACACAAGCCAGAATTTGTGTGCCGCGTCGCTTCCTACAGGTCTTTCTCCGAGGGTTGCTGAAATTAATATCTATATCGCTTGGGCCTCTTTCACTTTCTCGGTACTTCAACCTGGTAGCGCCGTATTTTAACAACATGCATGCTTTTCCATACTAGCCCCAAAGCACTAGCGAACAAAGCAGTGAGCAGAGGGCTGGTCTTGCCTTTCTTGTGATTTCTGTTGATCCCAGCGACTCTGGAAATGGAAGATTGCGTATGCCATAATTTATTTGTCAGCTATTTGTGATATCACAGAGAAAAAATTTACAAATGCAGCAAAAAAAAAAGAACCAGTTATGTTTACAGGTGCCATTGTTTACAGATGCCATAGCGTCCGTATGCGATGAGAAAGGCAGAAATGCGTAATGAATATATGCCACACGGTATCACGTATTGGAACGTGCCCGAAGTCTTACCGCATCCCACCAAAATAAATTAGAAAGAAATTGACCAAAACAATTTTGCGCTCTCTGTAGGTAATAAATATTTCATAGCAGACTCTAGAGCAGCGATCGGCAACCATTTGAGGCGAAGGGCCGAGTTGCATCAAGCTGGCACAGCGGGTGCCGCACGGCAATTCGTGAAGGGGCTGCTGGTCAGTGCGTTCGGGAGGAGTGGCGTCGTAGGCGCGGCAGACACGCGGGCGCCGGCGCGCGCGCAGACTCCGCCACCGCCGCGCGCGGCTCGCCGCTGCTGGTCTGCGCCGCATTCGAGAGGAGTGACGTCGTAGCCATAGACACAGTGGCGCGGGCGCGCGCGCAGCTATTCGCCTTCCCTGTGCAGTCGCTGTCTGACACTGCTCTGGGGCTGCTTAATAGCGCCTCTGACTGCCGTTTGCAGGTGGGTAACGCCGTGGAGAAGGAGAGCGCAAATCCTGCTCGACGGCAGAGAAGAGCCGAGAAGTTTATTTCATCGGATCGCGAAGTAGTTCCCGGGCAATTAGCTGTTCAGCGTACGAAGAATGAAAAGAAGAAGGCTAATAATCCTAGACAATCCTGAAAGCTCAGAATAATCAGCTGAACCTTTGCTAACGCTACGTGTATCCTGGCATAGCCGAGCTAAGCCACTGCAAATTTTTTTTATTATGTAGAGGCCGCGTTCAGACTTCCCAAGAATACAAAGCGTCCGAATGTCTGAAAATTACGGCAATAACCGAGGCAGCCTATAAATATGCGCTCTTGTACACTAAACATTACTCACCTATACTTCGAATGAACAGGAAGCAGATCGAGGTGCTGAAAACAACGATGTATAAAGTTCTCGGGCCCATAGCTAGAAAACGAAAATTTAGTGAAATTTTTATAAGATTACTTCAATATTGGCAACCAAAGTACTTCCGTAGTGAGTTTTTTACAGAAAATTGACCCATGGTAGGCAGGGGACCCCACAGGTAAAAAGCAATAAGATATCCATTGCTTAGCACAAAGATTTTATGGAAAACAACAGATATGCACTTCAATTTATACTGAGAGACATATCTCGCTGAATGTAAAATTTTTGCCCTAAAATATTGAATCATTGTTTGACCATGTATGGCGAAAAATAATTCTCCGTACTAGCATAGGCGAGAGCACAGGAGAGGGGGTGGGAGTGGGGCTGCGGGGACAGTCGCCTTTCACTAGTACTCTGAAAGGGGCGCTATGCGTTCCCAGTTGTACTGACACGTACCAGCCACGTCGTTTTAATGTGTAGAATTATGGCCGTGCATGTTTATCACAATAATAGCGGCAGTGGACCCATGATATTGCATTCCAAGTACTCTTTACTTATTACCTATGGTTCCAGAAACCGGGGGACCATTGCCAAGGTATTGTGAGAAACACTTCGTCGCTTCATTTTCATTTTAGCAGCCTTTGCCAAGCTTGTTTTCTTTCCGACAGAAAGAGTGAGGTGAGGGGGGAGGTATAAAAAGGGCTGTAGTGCCGAAGCAGTGTTTCTTCAACGTGCTTCTTTCATCGTGGTGCACAAAGTTGCCCACGCCTGCCAACCAGGCGCGCACGTTTCGTCTCTACTTTTCATCCACCAGACTCACACGTAGACTTGTGAGCACTGGAAGAACTGTAGCGTGTTTTATCGCTAGCTGCATGCCAACTCGCGCCTTCGAATGGTGGCACGCGTTTGGACTATCGTCTTCACAACTGGCTGCGTACTCGCGCGTGCCTTATCCAGCTGTGCCAGTTCTGGGAATCGAGGGAAATGAGCAGGCAGAGGTACTGGCAAAAGAAGCGCATCACACCAATGCCGTGGTCTGCCCTGTATTGGTCGTTGCCACCCTTACGAATGGACAGACAGGCTGTAATCACCGACCGGGCTACCTGACCTGTTTCGCTCCTGCAGTCAGACCCCTCCTGCGTCTGCGCATCGGCTGCTCCTGGCGTGCAGCTCGGCGTCTGCGCCTTGCAGCACCTGCGTGCGCTGCGTACGGGGCAGGCGAAACACTCGAGCACCCCCTATCGGAAAAAGCAGCGTTTCCAGTGCCTCCCAGTGCCTTTCAGCGCACTGGGTGGCACTGGAAACGCTGTACAGTGTGCCCCAGTGTACTACAGCGCGCTGGGAGGCACTGGGACAAACTGTACAGCGTGGCCAGTGCCGCCCAGTGCGCTGAAATACGCTGGGAACACTGTACAGTGTGGCCCAGTGTCTTACAGCGCACTGGGAGGCACTGGCCACGCTGTACAGTGTCTGCTCGCGCACTGGGAACACTGGCAGCACATTAGAAAAAAACTGGGCGCGCTGTGTGGAATTCATACAAAATTTGGTGTTGGGTCGCGAGAAATCGAAAGAAAAACTTACGGAATATCTTGAAAATATTCTGTTGTGTGTCCTGCACATATCTAGCTTTAGTTTTCATTAAGCGACGGAGGTTTGTATACGCTAAAGCAATCATCTGTCGAACGCGCGCGCGCGTGCTTTCTCTGAAGTGTGTGATCAAGTGTCGTAAATGTATTTCATATAACTGCATCGAAATAGCTAATCATTCGCAACACAATATGACATTAGTATTAGTCTGATAATAACATCAACCTACTCTAACAGCCAGTCCTTCCGTATGGGCTCGTACCGCTGAAAGCCGCACGTCACCGGCAACAGTGAGCCAATGTAACGCTCAATCTCGGCGTTTTTAGCTTCTGATTGATGTAGTCGAAGGTGCTAATATGGCCTCGCTTGAGTAGAGTATGATCGAAACTACATTCGAAAGGTTATTAGATTCTTCGTAATTGAATATCCACGTTCTTCACAGCGATCGTGGCTCACGGAGTACAGCTCTAAGCCTAACGGTCGGTTCGGCTAGGATGAACTACTGCGGCTGTATAGTACGCGGAACGTAAACAAGAAGGACAGAAAATGTGTTCAAACGGGTGACGAAAACTAAAGCCTTCAGTGTGCAGGTCAGATGCGCATTGTTGTTTACGTAGGTATGACTGACTGCTTCGCAAGTCAGTGCGATTGCCGCAACACATCTGCGGTTACGCTAATATTTTTTGCGGCAAAACGGGCCAGATAGACGTTCCAATCCTAGGCAACACATAAAAAACAAATTAGCTACATTCCCTTAGGTTCTCGCGAGCACGAAGAAACTGAAATCTGCATTTCTAAACGAGAAAAATGAAAATACTTGCTACCGGAGGTAGTTAAAACATGAAAAAAAAGTGACCGTCTCTCGTGTTCCAGGTGTGGTGCAGTGGTAACGTGTCAGACTCAGGATGTGTGCTGCGTCGAGGTGGTGGGTTCGACTCCCGCTCGCTCGTGTTTCTTATCTTGAGGTTTTTCTTTTTTTTGTCGCAGTGCTTGCGTATCAGCCCTAATTACGATCGCGGTATGACCACAGCTTTTACAAACAATTTAAAAGCCCGATTTCGGCCCCTAACGGGTGGCCCAGTGTGCAGTGCGCCAGCGTCCAGCATGCCTCGTGCAGCGTCCCAGCGTCCCATTACCCAGCGCCACACTGGTCCAATAATCAGGTATGGCACTGGGACAGTGCCACTGGGTTTTCCGATAGGGGCACCCCCTGCAGTTCATTCTCAACGAGCCACGTTGATCGCCACACTCCATCGCCAGGGTTCGCCCTCTGCTACACAGAGGGACCTCCTATTCTCTGCCCATTGCCACATCCTGCTCTTCATGGTGGTTCTTCACTTCCTTGGTGACGCTGGACTGGACAACCAGCTGTAGAAGCCCACCGCCGCGCCCTAGCCATTCTCTCCCATAACACGTCATCCAAACTTGTTACATTACTCTGAACACCCGCTCACGCTGTTAATAAGCGGCCCACGGTAGTGCTCGAGCGTTCACGATCTGAGCGCAGGCTAGGTTAGGGGACGCTTCTGAAGGCAATAATCTGCCTCCAGCATTTACACCCAAATAAAGATTAGTTACATACCACGATATTAGCGTGTATTACCGCCTAGGTCGCCAAACTGACACCGGCGGAGGAGAACAACTACTGAACAAAAAAAATTGCAGGACGCTTGAACTTCGCTTCAAGAGTAGAAGACGATAGCGTATTCGGGCCCTGTTCGCATCGCCGTCTCAATCGGCACAGCCAATTTTCTTCTCGGTCCACACCTCAGCCGTGCCGCAAGAAAAGGAGGCTCTGTGTGAATAACATTGACCGTTTTAAAACTATCTTATAATGCTTACTGCAAGCACAGTTGCGAAGTGCCCACTGCATCATAATTCATCATTTTGCAAATACGCGAAGTGCCTACTACACGGCCGTAAGGTAACACGTGTACCTACGCAACTGCTCACATTCTTGATGCTTTTCCAGGTGATGATAAACAAATATATCTGACCGTTTTGTAATGGCTGGGCCTTTAAACCCCTCACTCGTTGTGCAATTCACAAGTCTTAACGCCAGCCGCGATTCTACGCTTCTGCCACGCAACATTGAGACTCCTGCATGGAGACTCCTTAAGGAGGCTCGTCGCATAACATATTTCTATAGGGTTTATTCGGAAGCAGTTTCAAGCAATGTCTTGGCTCTGTGGTAGAGCACCTTCTTGCGACGTAAAAGGCCTGGGTTTGATTCTCCCTCGAACCAAAGATTTCTATTATTATTTGTTTATTTGCATCTATCTTGAATTTTCACTCCCGAAAAGCCCGATCAGGGGCTTTCCAGAGATCAGCCGTTTATGATATCGCAATTTCACCTTTTGCCCAGGTGACTTGTCATTTCACGTTACCCTATTTCATAGTCGCTGTTGCCTGTAGCAAGTGAAGTGTTGAGTTGCTAACTACGTGTATGAAGGTGCAATTGCCGGTATCGAAGGAAGATGTTAGGAGGCAGTATTTCGCGATGCGATAGAAAGAAATAAAGAAAGAAACGAACAAAGAAAGAAAGAAAAAAAAGAAAGAAAGAGAGAAAGAAAGAGAGAAAGAAAGAAAGGAAGAAAGAAAGAAAAAATTTGGCCGCGTATTTGCGTGCTTCGCTGCAAATGTCGTCTAAAGACGATGGAAGAGGCGCTGCGTGAGATATGGACGCCATCTGGCAATACGTCGGGAAACATCAGTGTTGTGTTGCGGGCTTGTAGTCCCGGCGCTGCAGCAGACGAAGACGGGCGGTGACAAACGCGACCGGCGGGGACGCCAGCCAGCCCGAACACGCGGTTTGGCGCGAAGCGCTGAAGCAGAAGAAACGTTCGCACTCAACGAGTACTCTCCACACAATTTTTTATTTGCACGTTCGCCTGGGTAAAACAGGAATGCCAGAGCGGCGCCCCATGGCATTCGTGCAGTGCAATACTGAACCGAAGCCGAAACACAACAATGAGCTCGGGCAGAGGGCACGGAGAAAGTCAAGTTTCAGCGCAGTCGCATTTTTAGTGCATCTTAAGAAACTATGGTCATTAGAATTACGTATGTATGCATATTCAATTAAAGGAACACACCACCTAATACTTACCTAGTGATGTTGCTCCTCAGATATGCGTAATGTTTGCTTTTTGATCGACAATGTACACAAGTATGAACCTAGTCAGCCGTTCAAGATGGCTGGCCCTTGGGCAAGTGGTTCAACTTTGGCTGAGTGGCAGAATCGAGTGTCGTGCCGACGAACAGAAAGACAGGCAGTAAGACAGACCAAAATTTCTCCGTTTAAGTATCCCAAGAAGTACTATCGTCTTTAAAAAAAACGAAAAGTAGTACGTCAGGCACGTACATGGCAAGCTTCGGTTGCTCCCATTTCTCCGATAGGGCAAGGACACCTGAATTGTGTTGTTAAAGCCCACCTATATTTATATTTTTCTCCGTCTTACTTACATTTTTTTTGCTCAAGTCTGTTACTGTTAACGACAAGCATTTGCCTTATAACTTCACTAAATGCCCTGCCTAAAAGATTAGGCGGACCGGTGAGATTAAGAAGTTAGCGGGAGTAACCTAGAAAGCACACAACCAGTTTAATTAGAGAAACATGGTGGAGGCGTTTGCCCGTGTGCGCCGCCAGGCTGATGAGGATGGTGGCTGATGTTGACCATACTCTTCATATTCGGGAGGGTACAAGTACTTCTATCGGTTATGTTGAACATGAATGGGGATGCAGCCTCACTTACCGGAATGCGGCGACTAATTCTTCATGAACCAGAACACAACGCGCGACTGATTAACTTTCGCTTTCGGAATATCAATGGCTATCATTACATGCAGAATTAACAACTATATCAATGCGTTGCCCAATCCTACTAGAACGGAAGCTTCGTGTACTTTTAAGCCACTACGTCCGGCACGCTCTATTCGCTTTGACATTGATTCTGCGATACGCCAAACTGTACATATGGCGTTGTTTATTCTAATTGTGAAGTTCAATTGAGTTTTCGAAAAAGCATATGTCGCGTCTTGAAATGAGGATTGAGTGCCCTTAATATCGGGATTCATTTGTTCTAACAAAGAGTGGCGGTAGCGCCCTAACGTAAATTTAAATTGAAATGTTGCGGGAATGTATTATTGTTTCGACGTAAAGAAATAAACGAGCGCTTTTATGTCATTCCTAATCTGATCTTTGTCATCGGAGGGCAACATATAAATGAGGAAGCAGTTACAGCGAATTTTGTTTCATAGCACTGTGAGTGCGATACTTCAATCGAAATGGAACATTGACATATATCTCCCACCAATTATTTTGTTACATTGTTCTTAGAGCGAGTAGCCAGCATGAGTCAACATTGAGAAGTACATTGCACCAGGCCACATTAGCAATTGCTGGTGATGTGTGAGTAAGCGCGACAACCTTCACACGATCAAACCACTTCTTAAAGAATCGTCATTGTTATAATGTAACTTGCTTTAGGAGCTGGCTCGCCAGGTTCTTAAGCTTGGGCAAAGTCCCGCGTCGTAAGCGTAACCTTAGTTCCAAAGGCGAGCGCTACAGGCGCAGATCGCGCGAAAGAGAAGTCTCCTTCCTCTTTCTTTAGATGCGAAGCAGCTTTTGCGCTGGGCTTTGTCCGTAGTTCTATTGGCGACCGTCCGCTTTCTAAAACCTACCATAGCCATCTGTAACACATTGAGCGTGCGCTCGCGCCAAGGAAAAGTCTTCTTCGCCTTGTTCTTCGACCGCCTTGATGATGATACGTGCAGAGCACTGTAGGGGCCCGGTGTGCCTTATGCTGTCCTAGCATGGCGTAACGCAGACAAAATCACGTGTGCTCGCACGCGCTAGCGCGTTCGGGCCTGCGTGAGGGGCTTGGTAAGACGCTGGGGCCTCTCCCCCTTTCACTGCCTCAGCAATCACGTGATGGCGTCGGGGAATGAGATTCTGCAGACGCGCGATGAACCTGCGTGGCGTGCTCCAACAAGAGTTCGAGACGGGTAACAGCAACAGCAACTACAGTGAATTCATGGTGTGCTCCACATGCAAGAACGCGTTAACATTGGGCAAGGTGTCCGTGATGAATGGAACTTAAGCCATATATAATAACCCTTCCGCCACTCATTCGCAAATCCCCGCGCAAGTGCAAAATTCTGTCGCGACAGCTGCAGACTCGCACCTTTCCTTCCCCTTACCTCCTGCACCGCATTTATCCCTCCAGTTACCCTGCTCCCTCTTGTAAATTCTACGCCTCTTCTACAGCAGACAAACCACATCATGTGGCGCTGTCCTAAGAACCCTCTTCCCCCTTTCCTGACGCGCTTAATTTTCAGTGAGGAGCAGTGGGAGGCTGCCTTGCGCAGCTCGAGGCCCGACATTCAGGAGGCTATCCTGGAGTGGGCTGAGAGGGTAGAAGAGGCCTACCTGAAGTAGGTCCTCCCCCCACCCTCTGTCCCATTGCCTCCTTCCCGTTAACCAGGGAAAAATAAAATTGTGCATTCATTCATTCATTCAAGTCGACCATTGCGCTCCTTCGCATCCCCATATGGTTCCCTTTAGTGGGAGATGGTGAAACTTTTTCTTAGAGCACCTTGATGATGACATTAACGGAGGCAAAACCACATACAGCATAGCTAACTGTAGCTCCCTGCAGGGAGCGAACTGCAGGCAGCAAGCTTTCTTTCTATTTAGATAACAATTATATCGAAAATGTAGGGGAATTCTTCCCGTCGTGGTAGTCGTTGTCGTCGTGAGGTTCCGGATAAGGTCCAAATCCAGAGTATCGGGCCGTGTGTCCTATGTTCTTCTGCGAGTGAAAGCGTTCGAAGGCAGCATGACATCGCAGCTCAGTAGAAGAGAAAAATCTCCAACCTTTTTTCCTCGTGCGAAAGGCCGACGCGAGGCGTCCCAGAGGGTGTCTGCTTCGTGCCTACAGAAATTGCGTAATTTTAACGGCTGATCGTGGTTGCCGTATTCTGACATAGATTACCAGGCAGCTCATTGACTGGCACGTGCTGCGTTCTCAGAGCTTAGCACTGAAGCGACAGACGGAACGAAGGTAGCTCCACTCGCTGCAGCGTTTGCATTTCGTTAGGCCAGATCTGAGCAAAGTATGGTTGGTATACTTGGCAGTGCGATTCTCAGGACACGTTGGTTGTTCATGCCGAGGTATTCAAAGCGCAGAAAAAGATTGGACAGAAGAGAAGACACGACATACGAAGAGCTGACTAACAAATCACATTTATTGATGGAAAGAGCAGATTATAAAGGAGACAGGACAAAGAAATAACAATAACCACATAAGAAAAATGATTACCTACATAATCTGTGACTGTAATGCGCGAGAGAACAACGCAGGTTCTTCTTTTATCCAAAGCAACAGAGGCCACACCTACACAATGTGAACCCAAACTGGCAATCTCCTGGCATCCATTATTACTCGCGTTAGCTGGGGTGCTGTGCTGGACGGCCCGAGTACGGCGAAACTGGGCATTTCTCCGAGCTCTGCCGACACCCCGTTTTTGAACGAACAAGTAGTACGAAAAGGTCAAATACAGCCCCCAGTGCGCGCCGCATTCCATTGGTTACGATGGAACGCGGCGTCACGCCAAGGGCGGTCAACAAAGTTGGGTGGTGTCTTCAAACCAGCAGCTTCTTACAATCATTTGTCGTTCCACTGAGTGCAGAAGTACATCCATACAAGAACAGTGTCAGAAATTTTTACTATTGCTATTTTTAGAGGTACGGGCTATTTACATAAATTTTCCTGCGTTTAATGACTGCATTAAACATGCTTTAGAATAGTTAGTAGCGTGGCCTCTTTATTTGTCTCTGCCCAAGCGCCTTTCAACAGTGATTACATGATACTACCGACACTACCGAGACGTCCTTTTCCGAAAATCGGCAGATCCCACGCAGTGTGGGAATCGATGTAATGCGAAGCAGCCAGCAAAGAGCTGCATACATCGTCCTCTTTGTCGTTGACTCTAATGAAGTCATTCATGTCATGACATCCAGTTCGCCATACATCGCGAGATTGTCATACATGCATGCGGGTACACTCTGGTACATGCCATGCTAATGAAACATATATTCTGCAACATATATAGGATGCGTGACCTGCTATTTATGTTCGGCACTCCTGTCATGCCATACTAATTTAGGTATATATCCAGTTTACAAGATGCCTGCGAGTGCACCATGACCGTGGCGTCTAAATTATACCTACACGGCATGCATGTCATGATTTTCGTGTTACCACCTGTTATTTATGTTCGCCACACAGACGTCGCGCAATACCAATTTTCGGCTATATCAAGCTAGCGAAACGGCCGCCCGCGCACCATGAGCGTGGCACTTAAGTCATGGATATACGTGTTATGATTTTCATGTTAACTCCTGTCACTTTGGTCGAAACAGTCACGTCGCGCCATACCAGTTTTGGTATATATCAACTAGCGAAACGGCCGCCAATGCACCATCAGCATGGCACGTAAGTCATACTGTGCATGACATGCGTGTCATGATTTTCATGTTACCACCTATTATTTGTGTTCGTCACAGAGGCACGTCGCGCGATCCAATTATGGTGTATATCAAGATAGCGAAATGGCCGCGAGCGCAGCATGAGCGTGGCATATAAATCATGCTGTACATGACATGCGTGTCATGATTTTCATATTAACTCCTGTTATTTGTGTTCCTCACAGAGTCACGTCACGATCGAGATACCAATTTTGGTGTATATCAAGCTAGCGAAACGACCGCCAGCGCAACATGAGCGTGGCACGTAAGTCATGATGTACACGACTTGCGTGTCATGATTTGCAGTTAGGACCTGACACTTATGTTCGTCGTACACTCTTGTCACGCCATACCAATTTTGGTATATATCAAACTAACGAAACGACCGCAAGAGCACCAAAACAGTGGCTTGTAAATCATGTCGTTCATGACATGGATATCATGATTTTCATGTTTTGTCCTGTCATTTATGTTTGTCATAAAATCATGTTTCGCCATACCAATTTTGGTGTAAATCCATTTAACGAAACGGCCAGGAGAGCACAAAGTCGTAGGCGGCTAGATAGATAGATAGATAGATAGATAGATAGATAGATAGATAGATAGATAGATAGATAGATAGATAGATAGATAGATAGATAGATAGATAGATAGATAGATAGATAGATAGATAGATAGATACGCTCAAAGTCACAGAAGTTCGCTAAGAAATGCTTCGCATTTTAAAAAAACCACTTGGCTTCACGTAGTGCCTCGGTACCTCCAGAGGAACTTGGAATTGATTGTTACTGATGCTTTTCTTGTGCCGAGTTCTGACATGATAGTGGAATTCCTTATGCGCAATTATACGGGAGGGTCATGGGCAGAGCCTTAACATCGAGGATCTGTACTACTCTTTACCACAGGCCCCTCTGCTGCAGAGCTTAAAGGAGTGTTTAAGCGATCAAGTCGACGAACACAGGTTGACCACTTACTTGGGCGAGTTGGTTGATGGTTTTCTCGAGATGCTGGGGTGCAATTTGGAATCGACTTTTATCACATGGAAGAAGAACGTTGTCACTCAGCGATTTGGAGTGCACAATGGTTCTTTCGTGGCGCCCACTCTGAGCACGATCATTTTAGCGAAGGTACCTAGGGCCATTCAGAGTAACCTCCTTGGTCTAGCTGACAAGGGCGTTGACGAGGGAATTGACAGGCGGGATTTCAACAGAAAAATGATTGACGTAATGAAGGTGTTCAGGGAACAAGGACAGGGGCTCACATTCTCTTGCGAGACCCCCTAGAACGATACGCTGACTATCTTGACCTTCATTTGGTTTTTGGCCCTGAGAAGATATGCTGGCAGTATAAACAAAAATCTCAAGTAGGTCTGCTCAGCTAACAGCCTAGCCACTCGAGACTTGAAAAAAAATGGCATTGCAAATTCAAGTATCCGGTCTGCCATTTAAGAGTCGTGTCCAGACCTGATGAAGGAAGCCGTTCACAAACAGGCTGAGAAATTGCTGCAGGCAGGTAACCATGATGCTGTAGAGGCATCTACCAATGAATGTGTGCTGAAAAAATTCGGCAGACCCCACGTCTTGTGAGAATTGGTTTTATGCGAAGCAGTCAATGAGTACTTCTTTTATCTGCATTTTTTTGTCTTTGAGTCAAACGTTACGAGATGAATCGACGTGTTTCTTTAAGCGTAGTAGTTGTGTGCCCATCGTGGCTTTACCGGGAACGTCGACTGCACTGGCATTTAAACGGTAACTTGAGGGATGATGCAACGTCCGCACTCAGTTTAGAGCACTGACGTCAGTATTGTCGAAACGAAGTGCACTATACGCTGTGATGATGTGAATATCATCCGAAACATTCGTTAGCGTGTTCCGCCGGGGTCGAGCAACGCTTAAATATAGCTTGCGGAATCATAGCAACAAAAAATGTAATGTTTACTAGACTTCCATAAAGCGCCGGCAACACTTGAACCATAGTTGAGGTTATTCCGGCATGACGCCTGTATCATATATATAGGATAAATGTGTAATGTTTATTGCTTTGTTATAATATTAGATAGCAACATCGCAACCACAATTCACGTTGCAACGACATTACACCCGCGTTGGGTCTTCTTCGAAAGCAGTTTCAAGACACGCGAGGCTGTGTGGTGGAATACTTGACCACGGATGCTGGATGAAAAAGCGCACGGGTACGGCCTGCCGCGTGCTACGAAACCGGCGTGACTGGGCTAGTTTCCCGGACCACCACTGCGGCGCCACCGGGAGGGGGGGGTTTCGCGGACGCCCACGGGATCACATGCGTGGCGCACTTGCTGCAGTTATGCGTGAGCGCGTGCGTCTTCATGTGACGGCCTAAGTCTTGTTTTAAAATCCATCTAGCGTCTACACATCAGTTAATTACCGATATTTATTGTACATACTTGCAGCTCTTGGAAATTGTTGGTCTTGGCTTGCCCAAGATGCAACTTCGCGCCCTAATCGCTTTTTGCGGAAGTAATCGCGTGGGCGTAATTTTCTGGTCTCCTAGAAGACCACAACTAACCAACCTGGAGGCGGTACACCTTTCCTAATGCATCGAAATTCTTTATTTTGGCCCTGAGTATGTTGCTTCAGATTTAACCATTTCGGAAAAGCGATCTCAAAAATTACAGCGGCCACTGTTTATTTTACACATAGTAAGATAAACTTTTTCCTTGTGGTACTGATGTTGGCTGCCGTGAAAAACACGTGTATCTCTTTCATTCAGAGTTGGGTTGTCTGTGGTCATTTGCGGAACGGGGCACAGACTCAAACTTACCTCATCAAAACATGCGGACACAAAAATGTGCACAAAAGCGGCTGGTGGGTGACGACACGATCTAATTTCACACAAATATAAATGGCAGTCAACACACACGTTGCCAGCCACTCACAGGGACAAAGGTAAATGGGTCGCTTTTGACAGCTTTGCCGTAGACAACAAAAAAAAAAGGGGGGGGGGTAAACGCTTTCCTTATACTCGTCTCTGTTTTCTTCTTATTTTTTATTATTTTATTGTCATGCCTCCAACTTGTGAGGCCAATTTTTGCTTCCCTGTCTACTTTCAGTCTGTGCAGACCATAAAAATTTTCGTTTTGGTTTTTCATGTTAGCAGCCGTACATTGCAGGCACTGGCGAATCTTCGTTGCACACCAACGTGATTTTCTTCTGGCAGTCTCCGTGATGTGGTTCAGTCATCTATTAGTGTTCATTTTTTCTATTATATATTGTCTACAAGGGCACCCGCGCTCGATCCAACAAAGGTACGTACTGGACTGTCCTACAGCAGCCGTGGTTTTGCGTGTTACTATAGTATACATGTGCAAATATGAAAACGTGGTTGTCACTTGACGCGGCCGTCTCGAATATAACCGGTTAAGCCGGTTAAGCGATATTGTCACGCATCAATATATATATATATATATATATATATATATATATATATATATATATATATATATATATATATATATATATATATATATATATATATATATACCTTCAGTTGGTCCCCGCCATTTCGTGGTTTTGTTTCTTAAGTTAAAGAAAAGTTGAGTTGTGGCCTATTATTGCCAGCTTCATTATTCGAGATATCAGTCACTCAAGCAATCGGCCTTATATGTACATCAATTTGATGACATTACCCTGCTAACAACTGTCAAGAAATTTGCAAGCCATTTTTAATGAATATATACTTTCGTAGGCTTTTCAATAAAGTTACGAGCAGTGCGTCACTGTATTTGCAGAATCCGTTTGTATCGAGCATCCAAAGCTGAATTACTTTTCGGCATAGTATCATGTATCAGACATCATGAAAAAGATTGACCGCATGTCTTCAAATGCACTTTTTGTGTATAAAGAACATGAACGTGTATTGTCAGATGTTTCAAATGAATACCTGTCAAGCATTTTCAGCTATGAAAACTCAAAGCTGCTGAAGACATGTCACGGAAATCAATATGTTAAACTAACAAACGACGCATTCATTACAGGCACATAAATATAACAACCACATTTTTACACGCTCAACGCAATATAATGTTGCTCCACACATCGTGCAATATTCTTTCAGACAAAAAAGCAAAAAGTTATTCCTGAAAAAAAATGCCAGGAGCTCAGCACTTACACGGAAGCTTAAGTGGCTATTTCACCGGATTACGCGAACGGACTACACTGAATACATATGTCATGACTGCGATAGGTGAGATCGAAAACTCGCTTAGCACAGTTGACTGAGATCGCTGTTACTCACAGTCTCACCAGGGTCATCTCCAGAGTTGCCAACAAGAGGAAAGGGCTTAAAGAGGACAATCTCATGAAAGCCTTCCATGCGTTCCTCATCAGCCACATTATCTACGCTGCCCCTTTCTTGAAATTGAAGAAGATGGAGCTCAATAAAATTGATGCCCTTATCAGGACAGGGGTTAAACGGGTTCTTAATCTTCAAAAAAACACCAACACGGAGCGGCTATTGCAGCTCGGACTGCACAACAAAGCAACGGAGCTCTTTGAAGCTCAACGAACAGCTCAAATTTGCCGATTGGGTCTCACAAAAGCAGGCACCAGGATCCTCCTGGAGGCACGGCTGCAACTCCTGTTCATGCCCCCCGAGAAAGACAAGATCTCCACGGCGATGGCGATAAGAGGTGCCATATGCGTCGACCCAGTCCCAAGGAACAATAATCCCGTACAGAATGAACGGTGAAGAAAAGCAAGAGTCGAGGCCATCCTGGAGATTATCGATTCCAGCTGAACCGCCCTCTGTGTTGATGCAGCCAAATACTGGAATAAGGACGCGCATGTCGTCACAGTCGTCAATGCCAAGGGATCACTAGTTAACGTGGCAACGGTGGTCACCCGCTTCACTCACGAAGCCGAGGAACTGGCTATCGCGGTAGCTCTGCAAGAACGAAGAAAGGAGGTCACCATCTTTTCAGGCTCACGAGCTTCCATCAGGTCATATTCATCCTGCTTCGTCTCCGCCGCAGGCGCAAGCATTGTTAATAAGACGACTGCTGAGGCTTACGAGGGGAAGATTCCCTAACGCACATCATATGGTTCCCGGCCCACATGGTAACATCTCATCCTCCCCAACCGGCAACCCTAACGAGAGGGCTCACCAGCAAACGCGTGAACTAGCTACCCGCGGCCGTGACCGGTCATCTCAGACGGGACGGGAACGGGGATGTATGGACTTCAAGAATCCATTATTGTCATTCCACGAGATCACCTCAGCTCACAAGCTAGGGCGCAGGCTCTTCCCCCCTCTACACCATAAATTGAATAAAGCGCGAGCGGTCACACTACGACAACTACAGACAAAAACGTACATCACTCCAGCCATGTTAAACAGAATCGATCCAGACTTTTCACCTGTCAGCACTGTAATCACGAGCACTGCAATTTCGAACATATGCCCTGGCTGTGCCCCTTTAATTCGGGGTCAGGATTATCAGACAAACCCTCCTGGGAGGCTGCCATGTGCAGCATGGAACTCGACAACCAACACCTGGCAGTCCAGAGGGCCCGGAACATCACCGAGAGGCTCCACTATCCGGCACCTTCCTGGGTGGAGCCACCTGGCTGAACTAGCGGGGCCTCCAGTCGCGTTCAGCTTCTGCCACTTTTTGACCACAATAAAGTTCTCTCACTCACTGTGACCACCACCAACTAATTTGCTGTGGCAGCTGCCCCATCGGAGCCGCCGGCGCCCATTTCCCTGTCCGCGCCCCGTCGCGCCGCAGCAGCCGCAACTGCAACTAGGGCCAACACTCGCTCTCCCATAGAAAGCCGCCCGACACGGCAGACCGTACCGTGCGCTTTTTCATCCTGCGGACGTGACCTAACTGCACACGCAGAATGCTTGCGCTCGATTCCTGTTGTATTCCTGATTTTTTTTTATTCGTCGGGTAAACACACCCGATGCAGGTTTTGCTTAGCGCTCTCGCATTTAAATTTCCGGTGTCTGTTCTCGCCGTTCCTACGAAGATATAAACTGTCTATTACCTGCGGCAACTACCCGCTTACTGTAGCCTGTGGTATAGGGATATGTGCCACACGTGTCTGGAGGTAAGTGTTCGACGACGTACGCGACAGGATTTTCACGTCATTGATGTCGTGACCAGACAGTCATATTCGGCAAACCTTCTTGGTCTTACATGCCAATTTTGGTCTACAAGCAGCGAAGGATGCGATCACGAGAGCACCCACACGTAGGCGTCTAGATAGATAAGTACATAGGAACGCTCAACGTGCCTGAGGTTCGCTAAGAAATGCTTCGCATTTAAAAGTCAAAAGCAGGTGGCGAGTTGACGTCGGCACGAAGAAGTGAATAAAAGCAGACCTTTCTCAGTGATCCCTAACATTCACGGGGTGACCCACCGCTTCAACAAAGTCGCGGCACGCTATAAGGTTAATGTAGTTTTTTCAGCCAAGAATAAACTAGAGGGAATTTCTCCGAGACTTCCGTATCACAAAAAAAAAAAGAAATTAGAAGCAAGAGGCGAATGTACCATGAAACATGCATTCGTTTTGTGTCGTGTGTAAAGGGGGTGGTGTACCAGATTCGCGTTTCATGCGGAAATGTTTACGTGAGCCAGACTGGCCGCTGTCGTAACATTCGTCTGCGGGAGCACCACAGCTCTTTGAAATGTGCTGCGTCATCCAATATGGCCGTACATTGCTTTCAGTGCGGTTGAAAGCCACTCTTCGAACAAACCTGTTTTATTCCGTCACAGCGTACAATTAACCTGTGAAATAACTGAGGCTTGCGTCATCCAGATGCAAGATTCCATGTGCACAAGACAGCCGCCTGTGCACCTCCATGATAAAGATTTCCATTCCTTAGCATACCTGCCTGATATCGCACTCGTCATGTTAAAGCCAGCATTGGGTTCTTATTCATCGTACATACCTGATATGGCGCTTCGTAAAAGTAACGCGTGCATGAAGCCTCATTTTCATGTCGCTGGTTTTCTTGATGATAAGATTACTGCACTGGCCTTTTTGGATATTGCATCTTTCGGTGGCATTGCTCTCGACGCATGCGGTTACTAAGTATTGTCATTGCCAGAGCGTGATACGTGAGACCTTTGTGATTTCAGTCAGTATATATTCATGTGTGTTCCCAAATCAACATAGTTTGAAGTCCAGCGCTTGTGCTGTCTACGTTTTGTTTTTGTTTTGCCTCCTTTTTTCTGCGCTAAAAATTTAAAGTCATGTAAGTAAGTACACGCTAATTAAAACGATGCTACTCACGAGCCGCAAGAATTGCCAGTGTTGCATTTTTAGTGTGGCGATATCAAGTGGTGGCGGTTTTCTGACCTACACGTTGGAAGGGGTCATTGCGAAGTCACAGCACATTTACTTCTCGAAAACTCAGCGGTGATGTAACACAATTACTGTCGCTGTTCATACCGACACATCTAGACTTGTAAACATCACAATACAGCAACACATTGTGCATGTCAACCTGATATAAGTACGTGCGCATACGTAAACATTCACGGCTGCTGTGCTGCACGAAAATTGATCGAGGCGGTTATTGACGCCGCATGAGCAAAAAAAAAAAAAATAAGCCTGCTAGAAAGCGTAACGTTAGATGTTGGCTTCTTTGAACTGTGAACATATTTTTCTGCCCATTCGACAGGAAACCATTAGAAATGACAGTGATTTCACATAATGTCACGTGTACTTTCATCATGACATCATCATCCACCATGCTTCCATCATGCCACCATCATCCAGCTGGTTCACCGAGCCATCCACCAAAAGATGTTTTGCATCACCAACATCTGCCACCGTTTTTTCCATTCTCACCATCATCATCAGCCATTAAGACGGCCACAGCTTCCAGCTTATCCGCTATTATTTCCACCACATCCACTTTTCTTTCTTTATTGTCCACTAATGTTGCCACCATATCCATCAATAATTCCAGCATCCACCAACCCTGGATTATTCAATAGGGTATCATTTACATTTTCTTTTTATCCTTTATCTATTTCATTTATTCGTTTCATTTTATTCTTAATTATTCATTTCATTTTATGAAATATATTTCGTTTTATTCTTATTATATTTCATTTCTAACAGAGTTGCGCTACTACGCCCTGCGTTTTGATACATCTTCGTGACTAGTGGCGCGCGCTCGAAATGCTCAAATGCGTCGGTATATCCATGAAAGCTGTTTCATTCACCCATGAGCAAAGCAGAATGTGAGGCTACCGACCTATTACTTTTCTGAATCATGTCGCTCATTGTGCAATCGGTATTATGAATGTATACATTGACGTACATTGTGACGTACGCCTTCCTTCATTGTGACTTGCGCATATGGATAATGACCTTAACTGCCGCAGTGGAGTCCACTTTAAACTGCTTCTTGTAAGCGCTTATGCAGTCGCCAATCTGCCACTGCAAGCTCCTCCTAATCTGCCGCCCATTTTTGTGAAATGCAGTTCAATATGGCGTCGATAATAAAAGCGCTGAGTTCGGCGTTCGATGAAAGCATTTTTTTGATTGAAATGTTTAGGAGCGTTTCCCCACATTTAGGTCATGTATTTTGTCCCATCATTTTCTACTATACATATGCTGCTATACATTAGACGGCGTGTTGGCAAGATTATAAGTAGAGGCCAGATTTTTAGGCACTAAAAAAGCTCGTTTTACGCGCCAAAAATTAGCAGGCAAAACAATGTTTTAGGCTACCAAAATAGCAAATATAGGCACAGTGTATTTTCACATCAATGCAAATAATTTAAAAACAAGACGTGCGCGACCTCTATCTACGACAGGAAAACAAAAATTGTTATTGCTTAAGATGGCACAAAACACCAACACATGAACATAGCGTGCTTTGTCCCGCACGGCTCGCACCCCCGTGTTCTGCAGAGTGAGTATTCACGAACATATATAAAGTATGGTTGTCCCCCCGTCCCACCCCTGAAAAAGATTTCTGCGTACGCTACTGCAGTGAACACCTTAAAAAGTAAATTACAGAGAAAACAAAAGCTGCGTGCACATCACACTTTTCATTCTTTTTTTGCTCTTTACTCTTTTTTCGGCTGACGGGTCTCCGCGGTTTCGCATTCGCCAACCGCTCGGGCCATGTCAGCGCGGCGGCGAATGCTCGCCGGCGTGTACTGCTTCATCGCTGCTAGCGGTTGTTGGTTGGTTGAACTAGAGGACTAAGTTGAACCCCATAGTTCTCAACAGTCAATCTAACACGGTAACCTGAATAACGGCCTCAAACAGTGCCCGGAAGCGACACTTGAGGCTAAATAGCGTTCATATAAGCGCCGATTTTGAAAATAGGCATTTATTGGCATTTTTAAGAATGTAGGCACGAACGCCCAAAATCGCCATTTACAGGCACTATAAAAACACTATCAAAGGCCTTCTTAACCTCTAATTTATGCTCATATATTAAAATGGCGCGATAGGAGCGCAAGCAACAAAATAGGCATTTGCCTAAAATCCGGTATCTAATTATAAGTGTTTGAAGTGTTTCAGGCAGTGATGGCGATTGTCCGTACTGCCACAAAATTTCAAGATAACTTCCATATTAGTTGAGTAAGTAATGGCCGAAATTATACATTTTACACTTAAGTTCGTTAACTATGCTTATCAGTTGTGGCCCTGTGGAACGTGGACTATTATATTTGGACGGCATGTGCCTGGTGAAAATAAAAACTGTGATGTCAACGTTAACACGTCTTTCACTACATCATCAAAAATTTACTCAACGAGTTGTTCTGTACATTCAGATAAAAAACTATAGGCAATGTTCAAAGAGCTCTCCACTTATTTTTTTATATTCTCGCTTTAAAGAGGCTCTGCAACTCTTTTTCAAGTAATCATCAAAAGCCCTCACTGTCGGAGTTTATTGCTTTCCAAATCAGTTGCCGCAAAAATTTTTCGTATCTCCAAAGTACGAGCGGAGCTCAGGAATTTCTCGCGCGCTTTAAGCGCTTTCTCTGTGCTTTCGGACTAATTAGCGCGGGGAAGCTAAATAGGGGGATATGAAAAAACGAACAAATAGCTGTGTCAGCGCGCTTTATGACCTCGACCACTTGTCTTTCGATTTTTTGTTCTTTGAACACGTCGGCTGACTTCTGACATGATCACGCCTGCTGGTGAAATCGTAAAGTGTATTTCTAGCCATACAGAGAACTGTGCTGATACATGTTGACACCCTGTGGTCGCCGCTGTAAATGCGCAGCATACACATGCTCAAATGAGCCAATGACCATGTCTCTCTACCTATGATGTAGCAGGGCCCGTCTATCACGGAATTTGGCAAGGGAATAATGAGCTATCGCTAGCTGCCTTTCAAACGAAAATGGTGAATTCTTTACCGCGCGCAGTGCTATAATATTCGGATGACATGTTCGCGAGAGCCTCGACTACCGGACGGCATGTTTTCTCACTGTGTTCTAAAAGCGTCGCACGGCCTTTTTAAGCAGTATTCTGCGTGGTTTCGGTACATATAAAGGGATTTTTCTAAGCGGAACGCTCGAACCACCAGAGAAGGCAGTTAGAATTGTACGACTAGGCTCTACATAAATCTGCGAACACCTACTTTGTCAACACTTACCTACTAAACGGAAAATGCTTAGCAGGTATGTGCTGCAGAAACAGGGCAAATCCTGTTGTTCACAATTGGTCCAGAAGATGAAGAAGAATAAATCAATAAGTTAACAAACGGTCACATAACTTATCAAGTAAGTAAGTAAATAACCGGCTCTCTCGAATTCCGGCCAACGGAAGTCCATGTGGTAGTTGTTTAAAGGTGCACACGCTTAATCAAGAATACTATGTGCCCTTCTGTAGCGTCCATCAAAATTTAAAAAAATGTGGTTGATCCCTCTGATATAGGAATCGGTATAGAACACGACAGTGAAACAGTTGGCACATAAGCGGAAGTGTCGGAAAAACTCGCGACCGGGATACATTGTCCAGACACTGCATTGCACGCGCCGTAGCATCGCGCAAATCACACGTGAACCACAGGCGTTCGCAAACCGTGCAGGCGAAACCGAACGGGTTGTCACTGGATAGTTTGGTGAACTCGCGGTCCGCTGCAGCGAAGGGTGCATGATTTGCGGGGCGTGGACCATCCTGTGGGTGTGCTGGGCATCCTGCGTCGTATTGTCGAGCGGCGTACCGCTGCGGGTCGCTTCGGCGAAGGTACGATCATTTCGGTCTTGGTTCGG
Source organism: Rhipicephalus sanguineus (assembly GCF_013339695.2). Lineage (NCBI taxonomy): Eukaryota > Metazoa > Arthropoda > Arachnida > Ixodida > Ixodidae > Rhipicephalus > Rhipicephalus sanguineus. Next base: position 73,278,176 of record NC_051183.1, on the reverse strand, counting down.
TGTGTGTGTGGCAGCCAGTTTGGTCGCGATGCGGTCAACTTCTGGAAAGCGAGAGGCAGAGTTCTCAGCTTGAGCCGTGAACGCGCGAAGGCCTCCCGCTCCCCCCTGGCGTGTCCATCGCTGCACCAAACTCACTTGCGCGACGTTAGCTCGCCGACGTCGTTGTCTTTCGACGGCGCTTAATGCCGCAGTTCTCGTAGTCGGTGCCATCACACTCGTATCAGTAGACAGCGGAGAAACACCGTTGGTGCATATGAAAGCCGCACTACGCTGCACACGCTAGCACAACGCGAAAGACGAAGCACGTAACTGAATCGTCACCGAGTCGCCTCCGCGATCAACTTCAGAAACATTTTCACAGCTAATTGTGGAGGCCACTCTCCGCTGTGCTGAGTAGGGCGAACGCCACCTAGGTGGCGTTGGTAGTGCTTCTTGATGCCAGCGTCCCTTCCAATGCTGGCATTGAGGCGTCGCAGTGCTGAGACCACCGAAGCGCTCACTCTCGGTGCGCGTTAGTGTCATAATGCAGTACTTCTCTTTTCTGCTCGTAGGCGGCGGCACCGCCCCGAGCAAGAGCGCAGGTAGACGGAGGAGTGTTAGATATATAAAGCGCGTCTGTGTAGCTCTTTGCAAATGCGTTTGTGGCGCAATGGGTTAAACGCTCGGCGTTTTATCATTGTGGACCGAGAGGTCGTGGGTTCGATTCCCAAAAATTTTCCATATTTGTGTAACTTTTTCTTCTGGTTTTTTTTCTTTGTATTATGTTCGTGTACATTTTAAGAACGTCACATCCGTGACGGAAATACGTCAGTGAAGTCTTGGTGGACCCCGGCATAAAACACTTTCGTGTTAAAAAAAAGCAAACAAGGACACTGGAGACCACATTCACGATCTGTGCACGATTTACGCAGCACTGGAGTCATTGTAGCTAGGCCACTTTCTTCAGTATGGTCAATATCTGTTGCAATATAATGGCATTTTCTTAATGGCATTTCTTTTATAATAGCTGCAGCATTTTTTCGCACACGGTTCTGGTTCCGTCCACATTGCGCACTGGTAGCGAAACCGCCCATAATTTAGTGAATTTAGCATATGCCTAAATAATTATTGTTGGTGCGTATGACACTTCAGAAACCCGGTGCCAACTCTCCAGCGGCTGCGGAACGTCTGACTACAGTGGTGGTTGGACATGTAACGAATCGCTAGAACCGAACCGACAGTCAGAGGAAAGAAACCATGGCAATGTTCCATGCGCGTACATGGTCGGGCGATGCTAGGCTAGCAGAGCTAATTGAACAATCAGCAGGCTTTGCCTAAAATATCATTGACCTTAGTGAGGTCGAAAGAACCAGGGAAACATACAATGTTGATTAAATGAAAACTCCTCATTTACGGAAGGCTTTCTAACAATAGGAAGTTAAGAGTACGGTTCCTAATGCACCACAATTTTACTGGCAATATCTATCAACTTGACGGTATCTGTGAAAAATTAGCAAGAGTCGTGATCAAACATTGTAAGAGATAAACTGAATCTTGAACGAGGGTACGCTCTAACCTGCAGCCATGATGACGAGGAAGTATAATAAAGGTATCAAGATAAAGATAGAAATATAGAAGACATAGTAAAGACAGGGAGCTTGTAAATGTTGCAGCACAGTTGCTGCGAACGCAGTATACCGTAGTCATGGCGGAGTTCATTCCAAATTAGGAACGAAACAGAAAGAAGAAGTAGCGTGTAACTATGTAGTGACTTTTAGGAATAATAAATGAGATATGTTGGTGAACTACGTGGCACAAAATTGACTCCGCAAAATGAACTCCTTCTTCTAAGAGCACAGAAATAGGAAGTGAATATAGAAAGTCCCAACGTGGAAACATAGAATGAAATAGAATTTAGAAAAATAAATATAAAAGAGAGGATAATGAACTGAGTGTTTTACTTACAAATTCATTGTGGGCAACATTGATGAACTCTACAGCATCAGCGAAAGAGCAACAAGCACCGTGATAAAACTGAATAGGGGATATAAGCAGAAATTAGTACAAGGTTGCGCTTCAATGTGCAGTATTGACGCTGTATTGCGCTTCAATGTGAAGTATTGACGGCGAGGAGTAGAATGGGCCTATGACGACGGTAAATTAGCAGCGCAAAAAGTGCGACGCCAATAAACCATACTTATGGCAGAGTTCAATGCAAAACTGGAAAAAAAAGACAGGAGTATCATCAACACTCGGTAACTGTGGTATCGACTTAAGGAATAACAGAGGAATGCTGTTAGTGGAATTCGCAGAAGGAACTGGATTGCGTACAACGAACACTTTCGCCAGGCGCTATCTAAATAGACAGTGGACACAGTGAGTCATTACGAAAAGAAAAAAATAATGACGAGAAATATTTCATAGTGTCTGGAGAACAAATAATTGGTACAGGAGGTAGAAGTAGTGATTTTCGAAACAGCAGTTGAAAGTGGTGGCAAAGCATAGAGGCAAGAAATATAACCAAGTTTTCTGAAAGAAGAAAATGCTTAATTAACAAAATATTCAAATAGCTAGCTCATGACGAATCACAGAATTCGCTCGGCTATGAAAGACGATCAACAAGAAGAAGCGCAGTGGCGTATGGAATTATAACGTTAAAGTGATAGATGCAGCAGTAAGAAAGGTGGCATCACGAGAGCATATACAATGAGCTCTGTAAGAACAACCAAATACCAATGTTGTTTGTTATCCTCTTCAATTTCTTTCCATTTATGTCCTAATCCCTGTACTAACGTTAAAACATACAATGCCCCTATACCTTCCTCGACTTCATAATCGGTTGGCCTTATTAGGCTGTGCCCCACAAAAGAAACGAGCCCTCGATGAATCCCTTTCTTTTGTCCATTAGAATCCTCAATGACATAATCAATGTGACAAAAAACTTGTATTCGGAATTGTGCAGTGTGAACACAGGCTATCGGACCTTGATTTAAATCAGTGTCAAAAAGGGCACTGATGTTCCATGTGTAACTACCGATGGGTTAGAAAGGGCCCACGGAATACACTTCATGGGAAAGTGCTGGAGAAGACGGGATAACACTTGATTTATTCAAAGACTGAGTAGATATTATATTCGAGGCTCAACACCATACACATCATGTTGTAAAGCTCAAATGTACCGCTGAGCTTGAAAAACGCCCCGATTAAAGAAGACGCAAGTAGTGACGTGTAGAAAAATGAATAAAACGCCCTGTGTGTGTGTCTCCCTATACGTCCGTGTCCATTTCGCGCGTAATATTCCGAATAAAACAATGTCCAGCGTAGTTGCAGTAATATGCGATCCTGAACGTTTATTGTGAAAGGAGGCCTTATTTAAGCGCGTAGAATGGTAATGACCATGCTCATAAATTCTTAGGTATTTTAACGTTGTGAACCTGAGAAATAAGGTATAGCACCGAGCAAATAATGCGAAATGTATTTTGTCTAGTACTCTTCATGAAGCGCATGATGGTAACATTTAAACAGCTTCTAAGAACACGGGGCCGATACCCGCAATGCGCATGGGGCAAAGGTTTTCATCTTCATTTAAATTGGCATTATGCCTGAAGAGCCGCTGACGCATATGTGACAATTGAACATTGATATTTATGCCAAAATGAGATGTCCTCGTCAAGCTGCCTAATAACATTTGCACAAATTTCTGGGCATTTCAAAAGTATGGTATTTATGTGTTTCTAAGGATAAATGTCGACATTTTTTTTCTTGGAAGTTGAAATATTCGCAGATGTTCGCTAGTATTCGCTCACAATCTGCCACGTCCTAGTGAAAAGACAGCAGTTTCAACAACGTTGCGGTTACGTGTGATATACAGGGTGTTTCAAGAAATGTGTCCGATATTTTATATAAATCACAGAAAGGAGGTATCTGCGTGCTACCTGCGGCGTTACCTTTACTGTGGGAGAGAGCATTTTGAGATGCGTACAAACATTAATTACGGCGGTAATTAGAGAAATTAACGAAATTAACATTTTAACCAGTGGAAATAAGAGGTCGAGTCAAATGGGCGAATGGAAGCCCTTCGTGAGAATAGCCCATAGCCGCTTTGTAATTTTTGAAAGGTGGCCACTGGCAATCACCGCGGAGCGATGAAATCTGGCTAATTTTGCTTGCGGTACCGAAACCTACGCACCAAAAAGCGCGTGTGCCATTCACTGCGGAAACGCCCTCAGTGACGACACTGTTTCCTTCGCGCAGGGGGGGGGGGGGGGGGGGGCGTGAGGAGGATAAGAGTTGCCACGAAACGAAGTAGCTAGATCAACGGATGATAACGGCACTCGCTTATTCCCCCCCCCCCCCCCCGTACGAGGGAAACAATGTCGTCACGGAGGGCGTTTCCGCAGTGAATGGCACACGCGCTTTTTGGTGCGTATGTTTCGGTATCGCAAGCAAAATTAGCCAGATTTCATCGCTCCGCGGTGATTACCAGTGGCCGCCTTTCAAAAATTACAGAGCGGCTATGGGCTATTCTCACGAAGGGCTTCCATTCGCCCATTTGACTCGACCACTTATTTCCACTCGTTAAAAAGTTAATTTTCCTAATTTCTATATTACTGCCGTAATAATTGTTTGCACGCATCTCAAAATGCCTTCTCCCACAGTAAAGGTAACGCCGCAGGTAGCACGCAGATACATCCTTTCTGTGATTTTTAAAAAAATACTGGACACATTTCTTGAAACACCCTGTATAGCACACTGCAGTTGACTCCACAGGGTAACCCTGAAAAGTAAACTCTCTCCCGAAGCGCACTAGCTAGTTGCAGCTCAAGGTGCTTTGAAATGGTTACTCCACCAGAACCCAGGGCCAGCTGGATGACCTTTTTCACTCTATACCCAGCGAATAACGGCTCATACACTCCTCATTTCAAGTCAACTACATTATCGAACGAGAACTTGATATTAACCTCCAGTTCCTCAAAATACCGATATCAACATAGAATGCACTGCATAGGAAAAAAGGGGAGAGGAATTTTGTACAGCGATGCTGTTAAGGTCGAGGTTGGCCGTGTGTCGTAGATATAAAATTATCATCATCATGAACCGGCACGCCCCTTCTTCATCCTCTTCTTCATCGCCTTTCTCTTCTGCTTGGCTACCAGAAGACGTGCGCCGATTCCTCCAGTGAGCAATGCAATAACTTGGTTGGTGAGAGAACAAGTGCAGAGAGAGAAAAAGAAAGAAATGGAAAGAAAGACAAAGAAAGAAATTTGGCGAAAACCTTTGTTTGCCGGGGTGAGATTCGAACTCGCTTACCTACGATCCGAATGCGAGTGTCACAACCACTCGGCTATCCAGGCGCGCTGGCAGAACAGAGCATGGCCTTGTGTAGTATAGTACAGCAATGTGGTAGGAAAGGGAATTGAGAATGAGAAAGAGAGATGTGATGATTAGGAGGAAAGAAGAACGAGTACACCAAGATAGATAAATAAGCAGACAAATATATCACAATAAAGGGAAGAAACAGAGAAGGCGACAGGTCTACTACAGAGAGAGAGAGAAAGAAACAAAACGTAAAAAGAAATAGAAAAATATCCAGAAAGAAGGGGAAGAAAAAGAGGAAAATGCATAAAGAAAGACAGAGAAAAAATAGACAGAGACACAAAGACTTAGAAAGCAAGAGATAAACAGAGAAAGAGATTTAAGGCGAGAAACCAACTACAGAGAGGTAGAGATAGGGAAGGAGATAACAAATGGAAGATACAGATAAAAAGATAGAAGGCGAGATGCCACCTACACAAAGGTACAGATAGAGAAGTAGACAAAGAAAGAAATAGAAAGACAAAAAAAGAGAATGAAGCAGGGGAAATACGGAAATACAGAGAAAAAAATAGACAGAACGAGAAGAAGAGGAAAAAAAAGTACACAAAAAAGAAGCTAGGAAAAAGAAGAGGAAAAGCATAGCCATGTATACTCCAGTATAGCAAGTATAGTTTGCCGTGTGGCGTAGAAAAACTGTCATCTTCATGAACCTGCACGGGCTTTCTGCTTTAACTTCTTTATGGTCGTCCTTTTCTTCCTCTTGTGCTTCTAACCCACCAGCTCTGCTGTCACCCACCCTTGCGCGGCTTTTTGCAAGCTGCGCTAATTTTTTTTTTTGACACGAAAGTGTTTCATGCGGGGTCCACCAAGACTTCAGTGACGTATTTCCGTCACGGAAATGACGTCGAAAAATATACACGATCAGATGGCAAAGAAAAAAGTTCCATCAATGGGCATCGAACCCACGACCGCGCGGCCCGCAACAACAGATGCCCGGCACGCTATCCACTGCGCCACGGTCACAGAATGCAGAGGCTTTACAAACGCGCCTTTTATATCTACCACTCTCCCGGTCGGCGGGGTGGTGTTGCCCTCTGGGAGCGGTAGGGTAAAATAATTCGTCATTACTGTGGCCTCCACGACTAGCACCTGCAACACGTTACACGTCCGTCCCATTCGGCGCGTTTTCAATAGAAGTTCAAGTTTGTCAATGAATCAACACGCCGCGAGGTGGCGACCTTAGCCCTAGCGTCGTAAAAGCGTCGGCCTCGCTCATATCATCACTCTAATCCAAACCAAAAATAGCTCTGCGACGCGCGCCTGTCCCACCTGGCTGTAACACCGCGTTGCCCGCTCACGCGCTCGCCGCGAGAAAAATCGCGGCCGGGGGGCGGCACGACGCGCTTTGCGTTTCTCTCTAGTCCGGCCGTGGTGTTCAATCACATTATAACATGCCGCGGTATGGCGACCAAGTTCTGAGTCTAATATGCGAAGCTCTTCTGGCTATAACACCTCGTTATCTGATTACGCTTTCAACGTTAAGTATTACAGCTACCACTAGCGTTTGTTTAATCACTTAGCACGGACGTTAGTCGTCGGGATGGAGATGTACCACAAATCATCAAAGTGGGCATATCCACGTTAAACGGTGCTATAGCTGCCAGACATCAATATACATTGTGCAAACTCTCTTATATTAATGTACAGTAAACATTCAGTTACTTCTGTAAGGACACGCTGTACTTTCGTGTTATTCCGATTCCTATGATGGAGGGATCAACCATGTTTTTTCAAGATCTCCGCACGGGACCTAGACGACCAACGTGGACTCGTCGCCAGGGCCCGGGAGGCGATCGCGGCCAGAGGATTCCTGGACTGAGGGACCCTCCCACCTAGAGTGACCGAGTGACCCCAAGCTTAAGAGCTCGGGGACACTGGTTTGGCAAATTAAAAGTTTATTTCATCATCATCACGCACAGAAAAGGCTGATTTTCGTTGTACAAAAACACCGGCCATCGCCCGATGTTCTGGTCGCATTTTTGTGTATCGCATTTTTGACCTCCTTTTTCTTACAGATCAGTTTAAAATAAAACTACTTTGTACGCTTTACTTCGTCCACAAAATTCATTGTTAAGCACGCAAGAAGCTCTCACACCACGCTCTTCCTTTTCAAGGAATGAAAAAAATTACGAAGTTGGCCTTTCGAACGCACCCGGCATGTCTTCTTGTTGCCAATTTGTTGCACAGCATGCAGCGATTCTAGCAGCTGATAAGCCGGCATTTGCGAAGTGTATGTGAACGCATTGTGATGCGTTTAAAGTCTTGTTTCCTCGGCGTCAGGGTTATATGTAGTGAAGATGCGTTACAATGTGTGTATGCTTGGCGGCAAAATGAAAATATAGTAGCCAGCGAACAGCTTTTTGTATTGTTTGTACATTGTTCTACATGGCCATCTGCGAAACTAGGATACACTGGAAAACCTATACGCGCAAAAAAAACAGTAATACACATTATATTTTAATTTTCCTGCCTACACTTATCGTGCGGATGGCCGTGTAGCTCTATACGTGAACAATATCAGAAGCTTTTCAACGGCGTCTAAATTTTTCATTGGGCCCGCGAACCGTGCACACATGGTGACGCAAATTTAGCACTTGTAAGGCTGATATCAAGGCGATAAGTCTTTCGAGCACTCGCCCGCCGCTGACACGCGCTGCGCAACTTACCGCCGTCTGCGCCGACTATCAGCTGCGAGAGCGACTAAGTGATGTGCACGCGAAGCAAAAGAAAAATGAGCACATTCATCAAGTTCAGTGAACCGGATATTGTTGGTTATACGCTTAACGAATTCTCGAAACAATAAAAAAACACCTGTATCGAATACAATTAGGCGAAATCTGGCGAATTGTCCCAGCGATTACACGTACATAAATACCCAACGAAGTGACGGGGAAGCACCTTCCGTCGTAGCTCAAAGCCGATGGTTGGGATTTCGGCTCCCCCCGACGGAAGGGATGTTTTTTCGTCCACTTCAATTCATTTGAATATGCTTCATAATTAGTACACTACAGTTAAAGATGACAATTAAAGACACTTATCCTTCAGTTGGCCAAACTGTTAGATGGATTCTCTTGGTCGTGTCTAACAAAGAAACGAGACTTTGCTCTTCTGTTTTTGCGTCGTGGTACTGTTCGGTTGTTGACAATGATTTCGCTTAGTAATGTTTTTCCTATCTCGCCTATTTCAGTGGAAATTATTCGCCACGTGTCTGTGTAGCAATTAAAGCTGTTTTTACATACTCAAAACAAAGAAACGTCTTTATGCATTGAGCAACTTGAGGTATGTCAGCAAAACCTTCCTGCTGATGACACTTACCGTTTGGGAGAAGCCAGAAACAGCATTCGCGGGTTCCAGCCTTGGTGACTGCGGCGACGGAAAGTTAATTACTATATTTAGAATATCAAAGGTGATGGCTGTTGAGAACAAAGTCCCAGTATGCTGGTAGTTATGTTCTACGCTATATGAGGTATTTTATGTGCACGAATAAGAAAGAACAATATGATAAAAATTTTCGAGAGGGAACGTAGATACTCCCATTTATTTTGCGGACGTCGCATGCACTCATGAGTATAGCACAGTCTAAGGTACTGCTTCATATCCATATGACCTTCTCTTTTCCAAGCATAAGCCATTGATACAATTCTGTAAATAGAGGAAGATAACTGCGTTATAATGCTGCTGGCCAAGCTGAATAATAAGTGAACATCATTGTCAGGCATGGTGCAATTACGCTTGCACAGATATAAGGCCGGCCATAAATACTCGTACATATATATTAAGGCGAAAGCCTCAGATGCCTCATCAAACACGAAAATTGCCCGTCGGCGGCGTCGGCGTCCCGTCCCGCGTCTGCGTCATTTAAAGGAGTGATGCAAAAAAATCATCATCACGTGATGACGTCTACACATCACTACATCGCTTGGTCGAAGTGGGGCCAATCACTTAGGCAGTAAGGAAACCAGGCGGGGTGCAGATAGCTTGCAATGACTCTGATACTGGAGGGAGGCAAAACTACGTTGGGGGGGAGAAAGCTTTTGCAAGGGGGCAGACGTGGGTGAATAAATCAAATAAGAAAAATAAGTCTGGTTTCGCCGAGTCGTCTTAGGCGGCTGCATAAGCTACACTGTGAGTTTATTTTTTTTTCTCCTATATTGAACGCATGTTGTAGCCGATACGTTTGTTAATACATCAATTACACTAACCCGGTTACAATCTGCTTGGCTCGTAGCAGGTATCTTTGAGCATACATGTACTATAGGTGCACGTTCGCCTGGTTCCAGCTTAACAAAATACTTCGCGCCAGATGGAGGCGGTGGTCCTTGCATATTGTGCACGTTTCAACTGCCATGCTACACACCAGCACACTCCTTCATAGCGCCGCCCAACTTTCTCTGTAGAGGTGCATAGCTTCAATACCTCTCCATATTTAGCAGCGCCTAAGGGAAATATATTGAATATGGGATATTTTGTGACGAAAAAACCTGTGCCTAAAATGTTACGACAATGACGCAAAATTGAATACTTTGATTATGAAAATATCATATTAGTGAAGTTACATTTCGCTATTTCTAAGAAAACAAAAACATTGCAAGTACATTGCACAATATTATAAAATGCGATGATGAACAAAAATGAAGTAGGGTAACTTTTAAGCCACGACACTGCATCCGACCTGGCATGCACTCAGGTGCTGTGTTTACGATGCTGGGCTGCTGAATCTCGATACGCTGGTGTTCATCACAGCCAATGTGAATACAGCAAATCTGAGAGTTTTGTTAATATAAAGCCATCGTTGCCTCAGGAACCTGTCTCACATGAGCACCTTCTGATGATTAGACGACCCAGCACATGGAAGCCTCAGGCAGAACCCCAATTTCACGCTTACTCCTGTGAGGTAAGCGCGAAAATTGCTAACTTCGTGAAAGAGCACGTATATGTTACATTACCTAAGCAATAAGACTGTTAGCAGACAAAAGCAGTCGCTTTACTACATTCACAGCCGGCACGTGGAACTGCGAATGGGCTTTGCATGAGAAGGGTCGCAAAGAGGAACATGGCGGTGGCGGTGATATGGAGCTTGCAAGTTAAATAAATAAATATATAAATAAATAAATATAAAAAAAGTCATAGTCTTACTGCAAGGGCGAATAAATGAATGCGATAGCAACAAATTGGAATGTCACACGAAGAACGGCCAGCAGCTCGAAACTTGCAGCGCGCTGCTCTAGCACAAATGACGCAAGAAAAGCACACACACAGGAGGCGCGCAAACTAACCAAGAGTTCTGTCACAGCTCGATACTTGCGGTGATCAAACACAAAAAATAACGCACGAAAAGGACGCACAGGTACACAGAGGACGAAGCGTACTAACAACTGTCGCATTCACTTCTTTGTGTTTGAGCAGTGCGCTCTAAGTGTCGACTACGCACAACCTGCTAGCCCCTACTTTGGCTATTCTGGCTAGCAGCTCCCTCCTTTCGCCAACGCGGACGCTGCAGCGAGCGAAGTCACCTTCGTGCGGTCCATAGCTTCAATGCAAACTTTACGGTGAAAGCAGAGTACGTACAATCCCCCCCCCCCCCGCACATTAGATAAGTGCGCGAGACCTGGCGAGCAGTCCCTGTAGGGCAATGGAAAGGTCGGGCGCGCGCAACGTTACTAACAACGCTGGACGCGCGCCTCCCAGCTCCTGCGAAACACGAGTGGGGCGACGATTTTTATGATGATGATATATGTGGCCAATTACCCATTCTACCACGTGGACTCGCTATTGGTGTCTATCCTAGCCCAATAAAAATATCACAAGGTCCATTCTGCAGTCCCCTCACATGACTCAATGGCGAAAGCCATGCTTTTCTTCTCAATGTATTCATCCTGCCCCGTCACCCTCTGATAACTTTGTGCACCTAGCGTGGCTTTGCACAAGTGAAACCTCGGCTAGTTGCTGATAGTTCATTTTTCATCACCTTACAGCGCTTAATGAACGAAGACCAAGTTCAAGAAAGGTGAAGACACGAGCACTGGCTTTGCACTGTCTCCAGGAACAGAGACACCGCACCTGGATTTTCCACTGCCTACGTGATCAGGCCATCTTCGCCCAAGGTACGATATCCTGTAATAAAGGCATCATGTGACGTAACGTCACGCCAGAATGTGTGACGTCACGATGACGTCACAAAATGTTGCGATGTGTGATGTCATGATCATGTCTTGATGTGGCGTCATCACGCGATGATGATTTTTTGGTGAGGCAACTGAGGCTTTCGTCTTAATAAATAATAAATATACACATAGTCACCAGGACCATAACTCCAGCACAATTCGTCTCTCTCGTGTCCTTCCATTACGTCTTGGTTCCACAACACTCTGTGTATGTGGCATAGTGGATACCGCCGAGTCTAAAGCGTGTCCCGCGTGCCCTCTCGCAGGTGAGTAAACACGCTGAAGAATCACCGCGCTATGCGTACTGCCAGCGGTGAATGGTGTACATAAATAGCTCACCTTTATTATGCTGGAGGACGTATGGAGCGTAGCGGAATTGACCCCTCCCTCCGCGAGAGTTCGCATGTTCGAATTTCGGGTGGCGCGCTTCGAAATTTTTTATTCTTTATTTATTTTTTGTGGCTTTACGTGTATATACGCATACATGTACATATCCTGAACGTGACGGCTGCGGAGACTGCAAAAACCCACGAAGAGTGTCCATATCTTTGCTATGGCAATAAAATTTCGGCTTATCGACCGTGTGCTGCTGTAATCTATATATATCGAAGATTTTACGCTTATTTTACTACCCCTCTTCATCGCAGTTGGTGCATTTGCGTCACCGCAATTTTGAACGTCTCTTCGCTTCCCCTCATTGACATACATAGGACTGCCCACGCGGCTGCTGACTCATTATAGAGAGTGAACTGCAAAACGCATGCGCTAGGTGGCGCTACGTATGGAGCATGCAAGAAAGAAGCGTAGTTCATATCTGAACAGAAGCGTAGGAAAAGATGATACAAGAAAGAAAACAACACAAGACGAGTGGTATTTCCGAATTTACTCTCACAGATGTACGCCTTTATGGTGCTGGACTGCTGACCGGAAGGTCACGGGATCGAATGCCGGCCGCGGCGACCACTTATCGCTGGAGGCGTACCGCTAGAGCCCTGTGGGCTATGCGGAGTCAGTGCACAATAAATAAAGAGCATTGGACAGTCAAAATTCGCGCAGCACCCCTCTACGGTGTCCCTCATAATCATATCGTTGTTTTGGGACGTAAAATCACAACAGCAGTTACAGATGCACGCCTACGTATTATTCAAGCACCGATGACATAAAGGACGTCACCCAAGAACACCTAATTTTGTCCCCAAATTCATAGCCAAGAATAAACATGTGAAGTCTATAAAAGAACGCAGAACTCTGAAAGCATGCTCAGACTGATACCTTTATTACAATGGCCCCAAAAAATGTTCATTATCGAGAAGTAAAGCTATTTCACAGGAGCGAAGATTCAAGAAAGGCTGGCTGACACGTGTGGGACCGTTCCTGTTGGTGCAGAAACCATCTACGGCTCACCACCACCTTATCTAGTCAAGTGCTTCCTGCTCTGGAACAAAACTTATGCGCCTTTCAAAAGGGGTTCACAACGACATTTACGTTATTGCAAGGCAAGACTTGAGTATGGTGACTCTTTCAGAGAGCTTTGATGCTCTCTGTGTCTGATGTTCAAACACCGGCCGATCTTCCCATTATATTTTAAAACTGAATATGCCCTATATAAAACATAGTGGGCAGCCCGAACGATACCTGCACACGAGACTCAGAACAACGAATGGTACAAGCGAAACTGGAGCCCGCCACTACTGCCTGCCTCATAATCATATCGTGGGTTTGACATGTAAAACACGAGCCGTTATTGAGAAAAGCGCGTCAACAGATGGTGGCGTGGAAAGGTGCGGCGTGTGGAGCAGAAACTCACGGGACATCTCAAATGTGATCTTGAAAAGCAAGGATCTAGCCTATTCGGTGTTCGCTTGACTGCATTTTATGGGAACCATAGTGCTATGTGACTCGACTGCAATTTGTATTTTTTAATTCGGGTCGCAAGTGAATGAACTTCATGCCTATGCGGTTTCTTTATGGCCTGACAGGTGAAAGTGTACCATCGCATCAGGCGTCACACAACATCAACATATAGTATGCAGCTGCGTCAGTAGGCCTCTTGCCTTCCACACGCGTAGTGGGTACGCCGCTAAAGTCTGCACATCCTTGAAAAATATATACAAAGACAAATATGGTCCCATTAGAAGCTCAAGGAGTCGATATCTGCTTACTCGTTGTGGTTCATTTGTCTGACACAAGTGCTGCCAGGCTATTACCTTCTTGTGTTACAGGGGTGCTACACTTGCGGAATTTATACTGCACACTTTACTTTGTATCATTGTTCCTCGAAAATCACTGCTGCTTAACTCCCATCGTTTAGCCTTCTGCACGCGTCAGGACATATTCTTTGCTCATTGCGCACTTAAATGCCGTATATACAATTGTCTGTTTCTACATTCTGATATGCCCCACGGCATGAGTGGTTCAATAATGATTGTAATGTTACGAAAAAACAAACCATCGCAGTAGACCGAGATAGACCACGACGAATTGGCTGCTGATTCGCGTCATCTTGTTTACTCTAAAGGGCTGGACGCGCTGTCTCTCACCGTACAAATATATGTACATATCTGTGTAACAGTGTTGCGTAAGTGCATAGAAACAAGGTGGTGCGCGTAGACGAAAGTAGTAAGTGTGGCAGTACTTACGCGCTTCGTGCCACGTTTTCTTTCGCATTTAGTTCCATCATTCAAGTGAAGAACTTTGAGTTTTGAATCTGGATCTTTGCTTGAAATTCCACATCTTATAGTGCAGTCTTTCACTCCATATTTCTGGAAAAAATCATTAGGTGTTTTTTTTTTTGTCACAAAACAGACGCCCTCTTATGTTTCGCGAAGACGGCGCAAGAACACATTTCAAAACCCTATTTTAGTCAGTAATATATTCCACTATTGCTGCGCACTGTACACACTTAAAGCATAGAAAATACCAAGCCATTAGATCAGAATGTTTTAGACAATTTAAGAATTTTTTTTAGAAGATGTACAAAAAAACCCGTTTTGAGGGTTATTCATCAGGCTACGTGCACTCTATATATATCCAATCGAAAAAAAATCAAGGCATTGCGGAATGGCTATAAAGTCTGTCTGACTAATAATATATTAATAATAGGTCAGCAGAAGTTTAATGCTGTTGCCATCTCAAAAACATGATTTCAGTTTGCTGACAAAATAGAAACAAGCCAATAGTTTCAAAACAGGTCGTATTTATTGTGGCCGTAATCGCTAACTGCACTCTACAAACAAACGTTAAATCATGTTACAAATAATTTCTGTACGCCGAAGCACGATTACCTGATTACGACTATTATGAAATCTCGAAACTATTACTATCAAAAGCATACGGAGTTTTTCTGCACCCCAAGACAAGATTACCTGATTGAGACTATTATGAAATCGCGAAACTATTACTATCAAAAGAATACGGAGTTTTTCTATACCCCGAGCCAAGATTGCCTGATTTAAACTATTATGCAATCGCTAAACTATTACTATCAAAAGAATACGAAGTTTCAGTGGGCATTCCTTGAGAATGGGGTTTAACATTTTAGTTAGAATAAAACTGATCTAGATACTAAGTACATGACATGGAGGTAGGGCCGTTCTAGTAGAACGAACAATTATCGGTGATTTCATTATGGATGTGAGGCGTATGATGACCTAACCTCAAGCGTGTACTTAAAACTGGTGAAAATTTTCAAAGGTAAGCCATTGTCTGGGTTCCGCCCCTTTGTAGTCGTGCACGCTCTTGGGGGCGAGTAACTGCAGACCTACTGGGGCAAATGTCCTGTGCGTATACGATTACCTGAACATACCTCTCACGAGTTGTGTTCAGCTATTCTGTTGTTTGGTCATCCCGCCCCCCTTCTTTGCACAAAAATTACTGGCTGGTTACATAGTCTCTGATCCGTTCAAACATTCGCAACCGATTCACATTGCTTCAGGGAATTGACGATGTCCAATCGCCAGCATTATCACATGCACCCTTTACACCAAGCAAAAGCGCAACTTGTTAAGAGATCAATCACACTGTCTATACCAGAGGAGCCCCTACAAAAGCAATAAACATAATAATGTTTTCAGTTGCCATGGTAGCGCAGTGGCTATGTCATTGTTCTGTTTATTTCGATGTTTGCGGTTCAATTTTGCCGGCAGTTGAAAGCATTTCAACGAAACATTCGGCAGGTCCCATGCTTCGTGGGAATTGGTTTCATGCGAAGCAGTCGGCGATCATATGCTGCAATTTTTACCTTTGAGCCAAGCCTTAAGAGGTGGTGTGACATGTTTTTGTAAGTATATTAGTTGTGCGCGCATAGTGGGCTTACCAGGAACTTCGGCTACACTGGCGTTTAAAGGGCAACTTAGGCTTGGTAGTAACGTCAGCGCACACGTTAACGCACAGACGTCAGTATTATCGAAACGAAGTGCACGTTAGGGTGCAATGAGTTGAATGTCATACGTAACTTTTGTTAGCGTATTCCTTCTGCGTCGAGCAACGCTTGAATATAGGCCGCTGAAACATACCAATATAACTGTAATGTTTCTTAGACTGCTATAAAAGCTGAGCCAACAATGGAACCACAATTGAGCTTAACCCAGTATGACGCCTATATGATAGTAGTACACATGCAATGTTAATTGCTTTATGCTTAGGGCTGTGCAGCGCTCACAAAAAGGGACAAGGAACAGAAGAAGTACACAGGACAAGCGCTGTCCT
Organism: Rhipicephalus sanguineus; assembly: GCF_013339695.2. Lineage (NCBI taxonomy): Eukaryota > Metazoa > Arthropoda > Arachnida > Ixodida > Ixodidae > Rhipicephalus > Rhipicephalus sanguineus. Next base: position 73,261,950 of record NC_051183.1, on the reverse strand, counting down.
GTGTACTTCTTCTGTTCCTTGTCCCTTTTTGTGAGCGCTGCACAGCCCTAAGTATGAATCAATACCAACTTGCTCAATTTTCTCTTCTAAGTTAATTGCTTTGTTAGAAAATGAGATAGCCGGCGCGGCAGCCACACTTTACGTTGCACCGACATTACGCATTCATAGTGTGTTTTTCTAAAGGAGTTTCTAGACCTGGCGTAGCTCTGTGGTAGAATACCTGAGTGCCTCGCAGAATGCTTGGGTCCGATTCCTGTTGGGATCCCAGTTTTTATTTTTCGCAGTCTTCTGGACAACGCTGCCGATGTCGGCGTTTCTTAGCGCCCTCTCATCTAAATTACCATGCTTGTTCTCACTGTTCCTTGGTAGATAGAAACTGCCAATCACATGTGGCGCATACCCGTATACCACGGCCCGTGGTAATCGGGTATGTGCCCCACGTGTCAGGAGGACAGGGTTTGACGACGTACGCGACATGATTTTCCCGTTATTCATGTCATGACCAGAGATTCATATTCGTCAAACACTCTTACCCTCCAAAGCCAATTTTGGTCTACACAAAGTCACGGAGGCGATCACGAGAGCACCCACACGTAGGCGAATAGATAGATAGATAGATAGATAGATAGATAGATAGATAGATAGATAGATAGATAGATAGATAGATAGATAGATAGATAGATAGATAGATAGATAGATAGATATAGATAGATAGATAGATAGATAGATAGATAGATAGATAGATAGATAGATAGATAGATAGATAGATAGATAGATAGATAGATAGATAGATAGATAGATAGATAGATAGATAGAAACACTCAAAGCGCCTTGCCTTCGCTAAGAAATGTAAAAAAAGAGCGAAGCCTGTAGGAAAATTCATTCGTGTGCATTCCATGGATGTTAAGGTGACCAAATATACCCACCTTATAGTGTAACTGGTAGTTGCTGCACGTGTTCGTAAAAACTGCTTATGCTAGAAGTATTTGTATGAGAAAGCGCACAACCAATGCTGAGACTGGTAATAACATTACCGAACGCATCCACCCAGTAACAAAGAGCCTTTAGAAATAAAATATTCGTGCATTCGGGAGCAGTAAGCTTTTTTGGGGGCACATCCTCGGTAAGACCCGAACGAAAGAATTTCATGTTGAAAAAACGGCAGATGCCACACCTTGTGGGAATCGGTTTCATGTGAAGCAGTCAGCGAGTGCTCCTATGCTGTATTTATGCCTTTGGGCCAAGCGTTACGAGGTGGATCGAATTGTTTTTGTAAGGTGTGTGCACACATCGTGTACTCACCAGGCGCGTCGACAACATTGGCCTGTAAAGGCTAACTTATGGTCTGACGTAACGTCAGCACTCACGTTAGAGCACATACTTCAGTATTATCGAAACGAAGTGCACTTTACGGTGCACTTTACGAAGTGCACTTTACATCATATGTAACTTTCGTAAGCGTATTCCTGGGGACTCGAGGAACGCTTGAAAATAGCTAATCTGCCATGATGCCTGTATCCTAGGAAAACATATGTAGTGCTTATTGATTTGTTATGAAATTAGATATCCAGCACAACCGCGATTCACGTTGCGCCGACATTGCGCTTGCACAGGGTGTTTTTCCAAAGAGGTTTCCAGACCTGGCGTGGCTCTGTGGTTGAATGCCTGACTGCCATCCAGAATGCTTGGGTTCGATTCCTTCTGGGATCCTGATTTTTATTCTTTGCATTCGTCGGCTCACCGCTCCAGGTGTCGGTTTTTACGGAGGTCTGTTGTCGCCGTTCTTTGGTAGATATAAACTATGAATCTCCTGTCGCGCATACCCGTATACCACGGCCCGCGGTCAGGGTTGTAGGCGTTACCGGAAAAAAGTAAATAAATACGTTACTCGTTACGCTAACAAAAAAGGAACGCGTTACCGCCCAACTTTAACTCTTAAAAAAAGGTAACGCGTTACCGTTACAGTTACCCTAAAAAAGTAATGGACGTTACTTCCGCCGTTACTCTATGGTCAGAAATGTTATTCACCGCCTGCCCACTGTAGGAACCCCAAATAACAGTTTTACGAAGCTGATATTTATAATTCACACAAAACTTCGGTCCCTGCCGGCGGCAAGTCATCTTTTCGTCCACTTTACTTTCTTCACATTTATATTCTAAATACCACAAATAACACCCCCTGTACTTTCCTTAGCGTTATTATCTGTTAGTTCTCATTAATATTGTGTCTAACAAAGATAAACGAGCCCTTGAAAAATCATCTGCTTTCCTTCATTCATAGCGAGGGTCTCGTCCTGGCAGACTTAATGCCTTCAGGTAGTATGCGAGGGATTATTGGTCAGCTGCCAGCTCGTGAAAAGATCACGTGCTACGTGACGCCAACAGGCAAAAAAAGAGTGTTCCACACTCGCCGCCATGGCTGCGATTGGCGCTGACTAACACTCCTAGGTTTAAATCAACATATATACCCCAGAAAGCGGACGGGAGGATGACCGCCGCCGTAGCTCAGTGGTAGAGCATCGGACGCGTTATTCGAAGGTCGCAGGTTCGGTCCCTGCCGGCGGCAAGTCATCTTTTCGTCCACTTTACTTTCTTCACATTTATATTCTAAATACTACAAATAACACCCCCTGTACTTTCCTTAGCGTTATTGTCTGTTAGTTCTCATTAATATTGTGTCACACAAAACTTCTGTCACAAACAACAATTTTCGCGCGAAGTACCGATTTAACGAGAATGGGTTGCACAAATGTTTCGTACCAAGGCAACAGTAGCGTAGCCAGAAATTTTTTTCGGGGGTTGGGCGGGGCGTGTTAAACCTAGCTTTATGTACGTTTGTGCGTTCGTTTGCATGCGTGCCTGTACACACACATGGAAAATTGAAAGATTTCTGGGGGAGTTGGGAGGAGAGTTGAACCCCCATCTCTTTCCCCCGGCAACGCCAGAGCTTGGCAATAGTGGAGTGACCTGAAGTCGCCTGTACAGTTACATGTGATGGCTGCTGACTCTGTGGCACATGGTAAATCCATTTTCTCAGTGTGACGTGAAACACAAAATTAGATTTTATCATCAACGCTCTCCTTAAAAAAACACCACAACTCTCAATGCGTGTACAGTAATTCTGACGGTGCGCTTCTACTAACAAGACAGATGACGGAATAGTCTTAAAAAATGCTTAAACCTTTTAGTTTTGGCGAAAAAACATTTGCACACCTGCATTTTTCCCCTTTGAAAATCCGTGTACATGCCTCAAGAATTGCGAGCGTTTATGAGAAGGTGTTCAAGGTCAGCCTCGTTCGCTGAAAATTTGGGTAACTGTAGAAACGTGTGCCCGCAGTTTCTGATAGAGAGAAGCAAATTTCATTTTGAAAACAAAGTTTATAACCTTCGCTAGATTATTACAAGGAGAACTTTTCTAATAACTACAGCTTGTTGTAGAAATGAAGCAACAGCTGCATTTCAAAGCTGTCATCGGAGAGATTGCATCTCTTCTTGATGAATACTTACGCACCTACACTAAATGGGCACTCGAAGGACGCATTGGATGGTACACTTAACGCCTGATGAAGAAAAATAGCGCGAAAAAGTGTATGACAAGACGAAGAAGGCTACAGCACAAGCGCATCTGCTGTAGCCTTCTTCGTCTCGTCCTACGTTTTTTCGCGCTATTTTCATTCATCACGATATACCAACTCGCCCAACAGTCTATTCGTAACGTCTGGCGGGCCGGCATGAGTACGCCACTGCGACAATAGAACGTTGGGGCGAGCTCTGCAATAGTGGCGCTTATAAGACGAGGGAATTTTGTGTAAAACTTCCGGAATAATATAAAAAAAAGTAACGAGTAACGTGACACCTCACGTTACCGAAAAATGTTAACGTAAGTATGTTACCCGTTACAGTTCCTAAAGAGTAACGAGCACGTTACTAAGTTACCGAAAAGGTAACGCGTTACCGGTAACGCCGTTACTTGTAACGCGTTACCGCCGACACTGCCCGTGGTAAACGGGTATGTGATACATGTGTCTGGAGGAAGGGGTTTGATGATATGCACGACAGGATTTTAGGTTATTCATGCCATGACCAGACAGTTATATTCATCAGGTGCTCTTACCCTCCCATGCCAATTTTCGTCTGCACCAAGTTAAGGAGGCGATCACGAGAACACCCAGACGTAGGCGGCTAGATAGGTAGATAGATACGTAGACAGAAACGATCAAAATGCTAAAGGTTTGTTAAGAAATTATTCGCACTTGGAAAAAAGTCATACTGGTATAATATTGTGCCACTATACTCACTTGTATGTAGTGCACTTTCTTCAAAGTTGGGAAAGCATTCTTACACTGCCTTGTCCTCGTCAAGTATTTTCCGGGCAGATAATAGTACTTCTTCAGCGATGTACGAACGTAGTTTTCTTCGTGTAGGCAGGACGCTGTTTGTAACCTAGGTCAAATTATTAGTACACATACGGAGTACGATTATGTCAGCGTAAGTATTTTTCTAGTTATGTTTAGTTGTCTTTCATACAAGAGTTGGCGGCACCACGCATATGTACCTACCTCTCATTAAAATCGTTGATTAAAAAATTAATGACGCAGAAATGTTTTTAACCAAAAAAAATAAGTGAAGGAGTTGTCCCCATAGCTTGGCAAGGGCTACCCCTTTCGACTGGGTTATTAGGATATAAAAATTTAATTAAAAAAATAATATATCTGCATATATACAGTTCTACATTTTGCAAGTCCAAAAGTTCTCGCTTGAAGAGAGAAAATATACAATCGCGGTGCGCACATTCAATAGAGTTCGCTCAATATTCATCACAAATATTGGTGTCTTCAAAAAAGACAGTTTTACCGCAAGGGCGAAGCAATGAATGTGATAGCAACAAATTGATACGTTATACGAAGTGAGGTTGGCAGCTAACTCTCATGTATCCGATTTCGCGTAGGTCTACAAAACGCTGCTGTAAAAGAATACGGCCGCTCCAGGGAGAGATGCTCTTGCCGCACAGTTTCTTCGCGTTGAGAGCGTAGCACCTAGAAAACTATACGAGCCGGTCGCTGATGGCTGCCGAGATAGCGCGCGCACCAGCGATCGCGACCACGCCCTTGGAATCAAAGTTCAAAGTTGCGGCTCTAGCGACAACTTCCTCCCCCCCCCCCCCCCTGCGCGTCTCTTCATAATCGTCCAAGACGGGTGGGGCGTTTCGTCGCTGCTTCGATGGCAGGCTTGCCAAGCGGTGTTATGTTATCCTATACGCCCTCTGAATGACGGAGTGGGCCGGCTCATTTGATCTCTGCTTCAGCCGCATTTCTTTCAGGATGCAGTGCATTAGTAATATCGGAGGGCTATCTAAGTATAAAATGAGTACAAACATTGCAGCTGTTCATACACACAATCATCTATTCCGAATTATTTAAAACAAAAATCAAATAATTTTATGAATGAAATGTGCATTATTCAATGAGTGCAGAATGCCAATTTACTTTTCCCAGGCTGGTGATTTTTCGCAGGCATCCCACACATCCTTTTCCCGTGCTTTTCGTAAGGACGCTTTTATTGTTTAAATAATAAAAAAAAACTGAAGTAAGACATACCATGTTGTCTCCCTCATTTGTGTGATGCTGCAGTAAGAAAACTTGTACGTGTTTTTGTCTTTTCGGATGTAGCTCATCAGAAAACCAGCTTCGAAAGGACAACTCTCTGATCCTGGAATGCCATCATTTCCAAATGGGGAAGATTCGCCGTCGTGCAGGCAACCCATGCTAGAAGTTGAATGCACAGGAATACTTGAGAAGTGAGAGATGCACTTTCGCGGCCAAAGTATTCACGACAAATAAACAAGGATTTACATGTTTTTTTTTGTTTTTTCGGGAATATCATGAGAGCTGGATGGACAATTCACGTTTTTCATTATCCTTAAGTCTTGCAGTGATGCATCTAGAACGAAGGTCAACATTAAATACAGCCAGAGTACGAGTCTCGTTGGAGTTCATTGTGTTAATATTACATTTAATACCACCTGTCTACATGTTGGGTGATTTCCTCTAATGTTAAGTTACAAAGTCGAGCATGTAGTAACCTCCAAACCACCTCGTAATATCGTCCTGACTACAACTTCAAAAGCTTCGTATAATAATGTTTTGTCACAATAAAGATATTTCCTCTTCCAGATTGATATATAAATTTCATGTGATGCCGTAAGCTGGAAAAGTTGGCTGCATTCAGCGGAGTGTAAAACTTTGAATTCTTTTACGTCGCAAATGAATGAACAGATGGGCTACACCGAGTGGCAGTGAATGAATTGACCCCACTCCAGTGCCATGTTCGGAGAACACATAGTGATCTCGAAGGTGGTGGGGCGAGTATTACCTGTATCAGGTTGAGGGAAACGTATCACAGCACAGTATAGTAAATATGTTGCGGCATGCTTCGCTTGCAGTGAAAGCAACGTACTGTGCTCTGCGTGCGCCAAGTTTGGGTGCGCCCAACTAAAATGTTTCTTGCTTGACAGCCGCCATGTTTGGCGTGTTGTGAAGAGTAATATTGGAACCTCTAAACTGAGGTACTATAATAAACTGTCACCCAGACCTTTCACAAGATAGTCTTAGACCCTACAGAAGCTGCGATTGTTTTTTTTTCTTTTGTTTTAATGCGGAGCTTCATACACTACTTTCTGAGGAAAACTGCATACGTCATCATGTTGTGTAGAAAAAATTGGGGTCGATATCAATTATTCTTTGTGCGAGGGACGAGGCGCCAGCGCTGGGTGAGGGGCGATCTAAGGGCGAGTGTCCACGTGGGACGAGCGCACAATTGAACACGTGTTTGTGGCCGAGGTCCACTTTCGCAGCGTATCACGCCGGGGTCTTCCGGGGTCATTCTCGCTCCGACGTGATTACGTTCAGTCAGGGCTGGGCAAAGATAGTTTGAAATTGTATCGCGATACGATACAAGATACTCAGGCATGAAGTATTGGAGATACAGATACAAGATACTGCCGCAATAATTGTATCCGATACGATACTTGGCAATGGTATCATAAGATACTTCGATACATTCTGAAATTTCTTATTAAATATCCATATAATGTAGCAGAAAACGCCTATACACGAAAATGACTGCTTGAAAATTTCTTCACTGTACGTATTTTGTTTCACTTGAATGAAATGCCGTTATTATCTTAAAAGTTTTGCCGTTCTTGCTCAAAGTACATTAGGTTCCTTCCAAAACAGCTTATTGGGGCTTGTTTTGGTTTCTTCACAGGACAACTCTTTATACACTTCGCTGACAGTGGTTCTTGCTTGCCATTTTCGCAATTGATGGGAGTCGCTGCTCAGCTTGCCGACCAGCTAGCGGGTTGCCATTTAATCACAATAACATCAATAAGAAGCCTTCGCACGACGGCGCAAATACCGGTGTTGACTTTAACCTTGTTCGTAAAAGACAGTTTGCACAATTCCGTATATCCGGACAGGTGTACAGCAGCAACAACGCTGGTAGAGACTTTTTTGAGGGGGAGGGGGGGGGACGCATGGTGGATACGGGGTTCGAGACCGTCTGCTAGCTGCCCGGCCGGCACACATGACCGTCTCCGTCCCATTTGTTTTTAGATGCGAATCATCTCTTCCTCGGGGGTATGTCCCGCGAAGAAGAGATCTACATTTCAAAAACTCTACATTTCAATCCGCGTCCAGATTTCACTCGTTGTGTACATCGGTATCGATGTTTCTCGAATCCTGACTCCAAATCCCCTTCAGAAATGACCTATACATGATATATGGGAAAGGCTTGCTTTCAAATGGCAACGTCATTTTGTTCAAACTCTCTCCGACGTCACCATCTTCACTGTCTTGGCCCTTGGTGCTAAATTTGGTGACTGCGGCCCGCCGGCTATAAGCTGAGTTTGAGACCCCTGGTGTATACGTAGATGACGTAAAACTGCAATGAATTTCCATGTTGTACTTAGCTGCTCGCGTAAGGGATTCTTTGTTGATATACTCACGAATGTGCAATCTTTTTCGCAATTTCTCTTCAACGAGAGAACATGTGCAACACAGAAATGTCTCAGACGTATTTTAGAGTTGTATAAAGCGTCGCAGGACACCGCCGCTATTCGCGCTATTGCTGCTTATATCTCCCATTACATGGCAATTAGTAATATGAAAAACATTTCAGGAGGCCTAAAACAGGAAAACAAAAAAAATTCGGCAGATCCCACGTACCGTGGGAATTGATGTTATGCGAAGCATGCGCGGGATGGTGACTGTGGCGTAATTTTTCACATTGAGCGAAACGTTACGGAATGACGCTAGAGAAATATGGAAGTGGTATACGCACACTCATATGTTGAAGAGTCTCATATGTATTATATAACCAGTTGTTTACAGTTGTGTAGCGATGGCAGCAGAACATGGGTGTTACCAACACCATGTTTCACGAACCCATGTGTATGTGTAGAAGGGGTTCTTGACAGTTCTCGAACAAGGTCATCATCACCGTGATCAATGAGCACCACCAGCTGGACCAGACTTGTTAATCGGATCCGTTCGTGATCGCGGTTACGAGGGGTCTAAGTGTAGTTAAGTGCGAGGTATAGTACAGCTGGTGGAAATCCTGGATGCCTCTTACGATGAAATGATCTATAATGCCTCCTCTCCTGGACGTGGCAGTGAGGTCTTTTGGTGCCCTCTCCGCATCCAATCCGTCTTTCAAGCAATATAAGGACCAAGCATTTTTGGGTCTTGATAAATCAATGTTGAAGACACCGGTAATGTTGAGACGCCTGCATGGTTCTCTCAGCAGAATTACCGTAGGAAGCATTGACGCCGGTTTTTGCGTAATCCCCGTGGTCCACGTTGCAGACCATGTGGACGAGTGGATGGTACTTGAGCGTCTTCCAGGGGTGTTCTGTCTTCAGTTTCCTCACTTTCCTTGCGTTCGCCGCGGTGGTGTAGCGGTTAAGGTGCTCGGCTGCTGACCTGAAGGTCGCGGGTTCGATCCCGGCCGCGGCGGTCGCATTTGGATAGAGGCAAAATGCTAGATGCCCGTGTTTTGCGCGATCTCGGTACACGTTAAAGAATATCCAATGGTCAAAATTTCCGGAGCCATTCGCTACGGCGTCTCTCATATCATATCGTGGTTTTTGGACATAAAACCCCGACAAGTATTATTATCACTTTCCTGGCGTGTCGATCTGTGTGTTCGCGGTTAGTGTGTTGGTTGAGGCCCTGTATCACCTGTGGCACATACCCGCATAACATTAACTCTGGTTTACGGGTATGTGCCACACGTGATTGAGAGAAAGGGTTTCATGACGTAGGCGACAGGTATTTTGCGTTATTCATGTCATGACCAGTGAATCGTGTTCATCATACACTGATCCCCTGCTAGGCCAATTTTGGTATATTACAAATTATGGAGACGACCAGGAGAGCGCCCAGACGTAGGCGGCTAGATAGATAGATAGATAGATAGATAGATAGATAGATAGATAGATAGATAGATAGATAGATAGATAGATAGATAGATAGATAGATAGATAGATAGATAGATAGATAGATACGTAGATAGAAACGGCCAAAGTGCCTGAGGTTCGCTAAGAAATGCTTCGCATTTAATATAAGCAAAATAGAGAGGTGGTTGTGTATCAAACCTTCACATTGAATGAGTACAGAAACACAGTACAGACGGAGCCCTTAATAGCTATGAGTATGAAGTATGGCCAACTTACCTGTTGACACAATAGAAAATTCATGCCTGAAACGGCTCCTTGTGACGCTCATGAGTAAAACGGAGCATTCAGTAAAACAACGTTTTTCGAATCCCCTTCGTAACATCTTTGAGATGGCTTCTAATGATTTCCATTATTATAATGCAAACTCAAGTTCGCTATTTTCTTAAGAATATTTTGTACTGTTTATTCAAAGCACGCCCACATAATAATATATGTGTTTTCAAAATCGCCTTGGCAACGTGTAAATGTGTAAACAATAGCAGAAATAAAGCAGACAGAAGAATAAAGCAGAAATCTTATTTTGGGAGCACGTTACAAAAGACATACTGCAGTGACGAAGCCGGAAAAACAGTACAGATACCTAGGTAATGTATGTGATGCAAAATGGCAGCTAAGAAAGCACTTGCGCTAATAATCAAATTATGATTTCATAAATTTTCTGAATAAATGTAGACGGATTTGAAAAATACGGTACGCCAAGATATTTTTTGTTAGGTAAACGCTTGCTCTATTAGATCTAGTATGAGTACCAGTGGTGCTAAAGTTGTTAAAATCCTATTTGCATATGAGTTAATTCATTGCATGCAAGTCAAACTTACATCCACGAGATCCTTCAAATCGCTGATAACTGAAGTTCACGAGACGCAAAGCAACCCCATTCTTGCACGCATCACATTTCGCCATGATGCAAGACGCAAGAGAATCTTCAATAACGACACTACTGCAACATGGGAATTTGCGCCATTGACGCCGCACGCAGAGGTGTACGCGGCGCAGGAGCGTGGCTAAGAGCAAGTGTCACGGCACTGGCGCAACTAAAAAAAAAATCGAGAATTCAAAAAGTACGTCGGCTGGGCGTAGACGTCCGCGCGCTTGTCTTCCTCATCTTGTGCCCTCACAGGAGGACTCTGACGGAAAAATAAATTTACGTCACTACCCTTAGAATTATTCAGATGGCTTAGTAGCACCAGTACCAGCTTGAGAAGCGGAGCTTGGCCAGCGATTATTGTTTCATACGGTTGTGTTGCCATAGAAGTATATTGTATCTTAAGATACACGATACATTATCGAATGTATCGGAAATACAGATACAGATACTCGGCTTTCGAGACGTATCGCGATACAGATACAAGATACCCGTACAGTATCTAAGATAGTATCTAAGATATATGTATCTTCGATACTGCCCAGCACTGCGTTTAGTTTGCGGTCATGGGGCACCCGGGTGCACCATTACTAACTTATGAGGAGAGACGCCGAGAGAAGCGAGAAAGAATGCAACCGAGACGCCGAACGCAAGCGGCCAGACGACGTTGACGAAACTGTCGGTCGTTTCACCAGTGTCAGCACGAGGTTTCGGAGATACTTTCTTCGGCATAAGGTGGGGGGGGGGGGGTGCTTAAGATGAAGGTGCGATGCTTTTTGTATGCGATGGTAGGAAACTTGCAGCACTGCCGCCGTGCCGCTCCATACAGCTTCGCTGGTGCCCACTATGACAGCGCAACGTCTATGAACTATTTTCCAGCCAATACATCACCTGACATAAAAACATGGATAAAAATGAGCGTACTTCATATAAAATGCGGCGCTTTCTACCACTTCCATGAATTCAAAGTAAGATTTATTTTCGTTTGTGTAATAAGTTATCAAATTTTTTAACGAAAGCAGTACGTACTATATAGGCACGATCTTCATGGGTAAATATGAGTAGATTTGTCGCCGCGGTTTCGGCAGCGTCATTATATTATAATGCAACATACGAGATTTACCGTTAAAAATCTAGTTTAAAGTGTCTTTTTTATGACTTGTTCCGTTCATGCGGCGCTTATTTAGGTGTTTTTGCAAACAGGAAAGCGCCAAAGGAAATGACGACAGTCGTAATAAAATAAAGTTGACAAAGCATGTGCTTTTCGTAAGCTTATGTCAAATTAAATGTTCAAAGCGAGAAACGATGTTCTTACTTACATGTGTCCTACTTCATGGGCCATCACATGAACACCCTTAAAAGTTGGTGGTCTGTCTTCTCCAACACCTACTTTGTTTACAGTGCACACAGTTCTGATATATGCATATCCTGAAGAAGAATAGAAAATAAAACGAAGAAGTTCCCGACATTTTCTGTCAAGATATTAGATGTGTTTTACTATTGTGCTTCATCTGCCTATGGCAATATATAACCCTAAAATGAACCTGTGGCAACACACTGCGCACGAACCGGCGTAGCCTCCGCCTCGTCACTATCTAGCCCGGCGTGACACGGCTGCATGCTACACCACGCCTCCGATAAGGGACAGTGCCACCGCAGCGTCACCGGAGGCTTACGTCACCGACAGTAGCTATAGAACCAAGCTGCCAAGTTCGGAAGTGATCATTCCTTCGCTACCCGACTGAGCGCAGCGTCGGTATGCTCGTACCGCTGCTGCTACTTCGCTAATAAACAGTTGTTACTTTTGATGTTGGGATGCGTCCTTCCATCGACACGGCATCCCACAAACCATATAGTCTCGGTACGTGGATGTCAGGAACACAAACACGCACACGCACACGCACACACACACACACACACACACACACACACACACACACACACACACACACACACACACACACACACACACACACACACACACACAGTTCGTTTTGAAGTGCTCCTCAAAATCAAAACCTGCTTTGATTTCTAGAAATATTGGTTATCAAATTTTGGTGCTAGAAGAGATTGATGACGTATATTCGACCGTTTACCTATTTCAGAAATTATGACAGGTAACATTGTGCTTTACAAAATGATAATATAGCACTATTATACCTGTTTCTCTGTTCAATAAAACAACAAATAACGGCAAAAAGAGTTTGCACAATGCCGCCTCACGGTATTTCTAAACGATTTATGCACCACGTTGGAATAGCACGTATATTCCAGGAAAGAGTACGGCCTTTGATGTCCTCATAATATTAAGGCTGTAAATGTTCGTTCCTCATGAAGACAGAATTCACTATCGCCTGATCTTATATTCTGTCTTTGACATCGCATCTAATCAGCGTAGCGTAGAGGCGTATTTATATGTGCGCTCTTCACTTCATACAAAATGGGCGAGAGTATATTTCGGATGTGATGAAAGTTAACGCAATTAGGGGCATGCCATTTACATAACTAGAGTTCCGTTCAATAGATATTTGCTTCTGAGTGGTTCAGATGCTCTGCGAAAACTTCACTTTTATATTTTCGCTTAGATATGCCAATTTGCGTTTTCATTTAGTAATTATGAAATAATGTCTTAAAATATCCTTACTAAATCGTAAAAACGCAGATACAGCCAATAACATAATACTGAGGCAAATGCCAAAAATCACTATGGAGCATCTTACCACCACTGCGGTTAGATACTTGGTAATTTTTTACTGTAGCCAAGTCTTGTCTGGAAGATTAAAAGAAATGGTATAAAAATATAAGTTTCATTCAAGTTTAAAGTACCACACAGTATTTGAATGTATCAAACATTCCCTTTCCCTTCCTATCCTATCCTATCCTCCTATAAGTTTCGACTGAAAAGCAGGAATGCCACGAATAATCTCTGTGAATACCAATGTTGCAGAAACATGGCACACAGTTAAGGCTTCCAAACTATTGAAACTCAGACAATTATAAAGATTTTATTTTGATTGCTACTTCAAGTGTGCTAGGTAATGCGGTACAGTTCAATAGGTGGCGGAATGAACAATGCCTGATATTTCTGTGCATTGTATGGCACAGAACGGAGGAAATCGGCATTTCTGCACGTGGCCGATTTTTCGGCGCTGATAGCGCTGACGATCACTAGGACGAAAGCTTTGGATGCCTCATCACACGCAAAAAGGAGCCTATATAAGTTACTGTACTGACAGCATCTGCAGCACAATGATTTGATTTCTCCGGTAATTATATCCGTCAAGATACGATTGCGCATTCAGGGAAAAAGATTCGGTTGTCTTACATTCTAATTAAGTAGCAAGACTCTGCGCAGCTTAACGATACAGACGCAAGTATATTTCATGCTCTCATTATTCTTATCGTTGCCTTCATCGCGAAAACAATTGCTTGCCATGCAACACAAGGTAGCAGCCCATTATGACGGAAATGTATGTTTCACAGTATCCTGGTAGCAGCAAATTATGCACGAACCGTGCGGTATATTGCCATGCCCGCTTCTTGTTTTATTTTGATGTATTTGGGTTTGACCCACAACGGGCTCGACGCTGACCGCGCCGCAGTGTTCGAGGAGCTTTGCGATTGTAGTAGATCATTTTGTTAACATTGCGCGCAGGACGCGAATAGTCAAGATTATTCCAGAGCTTGGTCGACCACCAGTGATAAGGCTGGAAAGTTCTATGCATGATGTATAAAAGACGGTGCGTCCCAGCGATGATCAGCTTATCGACGGCCGAGGCTCTGTTCGCCACTGTCATTGTGCAGTGTGTAGTTTGTCTTTTAGTTCCCGGCCACACGTTTGGCAAAATAAAGAGTTCCATCTTGGACACGCCGACTGCTGCCTTTGTCGACGTCACGACCCCGTGACAATATGTTAACAAATGCAGCAGGTTAATTTTTAAACATCGGCAATGTGGCATAGTTTTAAAGCTTAAGCTTTGTCATGTCATATTTCTGCCTATTCGGACATTCATGCCATAAACTGATAACACAATCATAGACTCCACTCACACCTCCTAAGCCGGTTTACACATTCTCGTTTTCCTGAACGCACCCGTTCACTTCGAAATTATTTTGTTTCTCGTCTGAAAAAAAAGTAATAGAGCCGGAAGAAGTGGTAAGGAACATGTGCTCGTACATATTCGACTAATTGTTGCGTGTGGCGCTCGTAAGTTCATTAGGTTCAAATACATTATTGTCATGTTTTTCTGTTGTGTTCGCTTGTAAATACGACTTTATTTGCTGTATGAACTGGAGTCCTGATTCTTCCCTTTGTCATAATTCTAGAAGTCGCAAATTCTACTATATCAATGAAACCGCACCGAAGAAATAAAACGAATTCAATATAATAACCGCTCACCACCGCACCTCCCTCCATTGGCAGTTAGAGAAAATCATCATTAAAATTTCTGTGAGAACTCCTGTCCACAAGCCCTGACCATCAACATTCAATTCACCGCACAGGTCTTAAATACACAGTCCCCTAATGCTGAATATCAGGGTTATGAGACACACGTGTTTCTTAATGATGTTCATTTGTTGATACGAAGGATAAGATCAGTGTACTGCTAAATTAAACTTTTTCTTTTAGAGTACAAAAAGGCAAATTTATCGATTTCTGCTCCACAGGAAAGCGTAAAAATTTACTTGGGCAAAAATTAAAATATAAGGTACAGGCGTATAGCACATATATGAGACAGAAGAAAGATACTTCTGATATTTTCAGAAATCTTTTTTTAGGTAGGTAGGTAAACAACCTCATTGATTCATGAGAGAATCATGTGAGGGAGGGGGGGAGAGTGGAAGCAGGACGATGACGAGCCCTCGGGCGGCTCTAGGTGCTCGGACACTTCTGTGCTTCGGCGACCCCTCTGGCCCAGCCCACTGTCCGGAGCTGTAGCTCCGGTTGCGAGCTGCGCAGAGCAGCCTCCCATCGCTCCTGGTGTTCTGACCCTTGCGACATGGGCTTTGGTTTGTTTGGGCAATTCACAAAGACGTGATTGACGTCCACTGTGGTGCTAGGACACAAGTTGCAATGACGAGAAGTTTCTTAAGTCTCATGCGCATTTAGTTCTAATTGCCAACAGTGACTGCTACTGCTCTATTGCTTAGAAAAGGGACACTGACGCTCATGACAACGTTCCCCAAAACACACGATGTGCAGACAAGATAACTGTTGAAGTGCACACATTTACGTAAATGTGGTCGAACTTTGTTGCTACCATAGCACGAGCTTATCAAACTTCATAAAGTAGTATATTCGAAACTTACCCAGTTAAAAGATACACAAGGTCAGCTTTATCGTAGAGCTGACGATTTTGCGTTATGTATGTTTGGAAAGAAGCAAGGGTTCCCTGTGCGTGAACATATGTTGGATCCTTAGTTACTCTTCGTAGAAACCATTCTTGCTCAACCTAAAATTATGAACGAAAAAACACGTTACCGACAGAGCAATTAAACATTATTTAGCTAATACATATACAGTAGACTGCAAAAAAATTGATAGGTCTCGTGTGCTCTATTGTTGCTGTAATGTTGAAACACATTTATATGGTTCAAAGCAGGCACGTAGCCAGGATTTTTTTTTCGAGGGGGGGGGGGGCAAGACCTAATTGTTCGAAAGAAAGTCTATCCATGGCAAAAAAAACGTTGTCTGGGAATATAGAAGGCTGGACGAATTTCGGGGAAGGAGAGGCGGCCCCCCCCGGCCCCCCTCCCTTACCTACCTGCCTGGTTCAAAGTATCAGAATTTTATTGCAGCAAATTTGTATATTTTGTGACACACAGAACAATAATTTCAGCACTCAAGTGAATGTGAATTATTCAATATGCATTGGCGTTCATTTCGCGTAGTTGAGATGCGCGCTAACTTGTTTTCACGAATATCTGCACGCAGCGAAGTTAACCCGTAATAGCTGTTGTGACTACAATACACAAACGCCTGCCGCGCTACAAAGAAACACTAATCAGCAACGTTTATATAAGCACCTGTATGCGGGTCTAGAAACAAGCAAGATCACGTGGCAAGATTAAACTGCGCCGTGTACTAGTAATGTTATTACATATGCACTCTCTCTGTTAGCTTTGTCTTGTGCTCCAATCTCTCCCGGCAGTAAATATTTCTTACCGAAAGGCACCGGACAGTTAGACAAAAGGTTTATTCACAGATACTTTTGCGAAATCGGCACTCATCTGAAAAATTTCTTTAAACCCATACAAGTGATTTTTTAACTATCTGGCAGCAATGAGAGTAATGTTTCCATGGCTCCAGGCGCTGCATGACCATGCGTTTCAGGCTTGCTGGGGCAGAAGGCGTAGCCACGAGCAAGTCGACTACGACATCGGCGATGTAAGAGGGTAGTACAGCGACAACGTGCAGGTAACTTGCTGTCCGTGACGCGACGCGCCACAGTCGAAAGTGGGCCTTTACTTGCCTAAACCAAACTCGGGATCCTTGGACCAAAATCATGAAAAGCTTTCGCCGATGGTAGCAGTCGTAATTATGGCGTCGCCTCTGTCAGCAGGCGCAACAGCAGCGTCGGGCATGGCTAGTGTTCGAAAAAAAGTGTAAATAGCCCGGATCACCACTGTCAGCAGGCGCAGCAGCAGCGTAGTGCATGGCTAGTGTTCGAAAAAAGGTGTAAATACCCTGGGTCACCACTTGTCGGAATCTCAGTGTTGCGGAGGCAAGAACTACACGTGTCGACTGCTTGAGACCGGGGAATAGGTTCGTTTCATTCGCAAGAAAGAGCAGGTTTTTTATCAAGATCATTTATCAAGAGCATACGCATGACGCAGACCCGGAGAAAACGTAACCGAAAGTTACGTTTCCTCCCGGTCTGCGTTTTCTTTTTTATTTATTTCTAATGGCCGGTGAGCTTTGGTCACCGTGCAAGAAAGACTTAAGGTGAGCGAACGACGCGGAGGGAGCGCTTGTTGGGCAGAGGCGGATTAAATTCTCGTTTTCAGCGTGCCAAGAGATGGCGCGCCGGACTGAGGACCATGGTGGGCTGCTGGCAAATTCGGCAAAGTACCTCCGGCACGTGGGCGACGGTTTCCTAATCTGAAAAACCGAGTCATCGTGCGATATCAAAAACGCAACACGTCGCGCGAACGGCCCATTTCGTCGTTCATAACGTCGCTAGTCGCTGAGCAGTGCATTTCCGCGCATATGGGGTTTGGCCTTCACAGTCCACGTGCTACGTTAGCCGTGCAGCGCACGCATTTTTTCTTGTTGCTGCCATTGCTTTTTGAGCTTGTTTTTGAAAATGTCATAGTGGCCAAGTGTTTTTGGGCTGCGGAAGAATGGGCAAGTGCTTTGTGCCCTTTTGCAACAGTGGCTACAAATCTTGCAAATAAAAGTACGCTCTCTTACACGCCGCCAGCCACCAAAGAAAGGTTTCCGGCATGGAGACGTGCGATACCACGAAAAGACCGCGCGCTACAAAGGACATATCGTGTGTGCAAAGATCATGTGTGTGAGCTTGGACGCTAGGCCATGGCTAGGCCGCATAGCTTTTTCCCAGTGATAGAAAAGTTTTATTTTTTTTTACGTCAGATTTACTTCAGTTCTTCAAAAACAAGGACTCATAGGACCGGGACACTCCTTTAATAAAGTAAAAACAACATTGACATGCGTTTCTTTTCTTCTAGTTGCGAAGTTTAATGCCACAGGCCTTCAGAGCCGGAGATCCGGTGCGGCATTTTGAGCTTTTAAATTAATTTCGATTACATGGGATTTTTACGTGCTCGAGAAATCTGAAGAAACCGGATATTCCTGCGTTCGCTCGTTTCAAAGTGTAATCCCCGCGGTAGTGGACGTATGACAAATTGATGTGCTTCGTCTCAGTGAACGTATCAGTTTACTGAACGGGATAAGGAGGTGCTGTTTCTTGCACTAAATACTTCAGGCACTGTTGAATTCGTTATATTAGCTATATGCACAGTGGTTAACTGGAAGAGCTGCAATAGTAGGCGCAGGCTCCGGCTGCTGCGCACATGGTGACGTTGCGTCCGCTCGAAAGGGTCGTAGAGTGCCTGGATGCGCGCGGTCATCAAGGCAGCCTATCGGGTCGCAGTTGGTAGCGCCATTTCTCGGGCTGCTTGCGAAGCAGAACCTAGTCGCGCAGCGGTTAGTCCTCGCATTCACTTACCTAAGTATTTCTTGCACAGCGGCTTCAGTATCTTATATTTTTTTACGCTTGAAGATGTCATTACCAAGAGTTCTCCAGAAGAATCATTTTTAAAAACACGAGTTCTACTGTGAAGCTAGGTTAGGGTAAGAAAATTTAGAACGTTGTTTTGTTGCTACAGTTTTAATCATTCTAAAGTGCATAAATATCTTACGGTTGTGACCTCCAGTCCAACCAGTCGGTGTTTCACTTTAGGATCAGTAACCCCCAAGTATTTGAGATTCATCTGGAAGGTACACACATATATGAGGTATTCCAGTAAATAGGAAAGTGGCAATTAGGTGAAACCGCATGATAACCAACAGAACAGTGAATACACGTAAAGTTTTCTGTTCTACAAACTTACGGTCTATCATGACCTGAACAAAAAACACAAAACCCTGGGATAACAAGTGTGTTCACTCTCGACTTTCTCAAGTATAATTTACGAACCACGAGCAGAGATCATTTTCACTTCAGTGTTAAAAAAATTGTTCCAGAAAAGGCCCTCCTGGGATCAATAAGAATATGGCACTAAGACACGTTGACGCTATTGCATTTATAGATCTATAAGAAACAGATTTAATCCAGTTTTAAAAGATATGCCACTAACAACTTGATACTGAATAGTTTTGCAAACCACTCAAGAAACCATAGAGACAATTTCATCATACATAGAAATGTACGCCAACACCCCCATCAACAATAATATAATTAGTGTTACACTTATCATAAAGATATTTTTAAGCAAACGTCTAAATATTCATAAATACAGTAAACGCTAACGAAAGGTATTGCATTGAAAAACAAAAGAGAAGAAATGGCACGTAAGCAAGCACCACCCTCTCGCATTGTTGGGCGAGTGTACGTACAGCATTTACAGTTATGGATACGTATTTAATGATGTTGGCGGTACTGCTGAAAACCGCAGCAAATGCAGAGTCCACAACTACAAAAAGTTCAGGATATACAATGTCAGCTGAACGTCCTGCCACTCGGATACTTTCTGAAACAGATACATTTGCACTATATAAGCAGCCAGAAGCAAACCGCAGCAAAGAATAAGGCAAATGACTTTTTTGTGGTGAAGGTGACATACGATTTCTCTTCTGAGTTTCGGTTAGGCTTAGTACGTGCTTAGAGGCAGCGAAATCTGTAAAAAAAGTAATTAATTAGCGTTCTCAGTAATAAAAACTCTGATCTTTACCGTAGTCTTCATTGTCACTTGATAAGTCATCTGGAATTTCAATAAGTTGGTGCGCGATACGGCCGGATTGACTGCGTTCTTGTGTCTGAAGTGGTACAATACGCATTCTTGGGTTGACAATACCTTCCTGCGAATACAGATAGAATTTTTCTCATACTATGCGCTAAGCATTTTCTGTTGCTAATATTTCTCAATCGCAAGCAACCTCTGCTGCAATCTTGAGGACAGTTGTGAAAGGATTTCGTCTCATAAGAAGCTTTAGGAGCAGGTAAAAAAGGTGTTAGAATTTATCACTTCAGCTAGCTTCCCGGTAATAGAAAACGTTACAAAATGGCAATATAAAACGTTATGATGCCGTTTCTATCACGTTCTTAGCTGCAGGACGCCGAGGACTAAGTTAAACGAGTGGTGACTTTTAATACTATCAACTTGGTGAGTACACCTACAGTACGTGCGATTAAACTCGTGTGGTTCGGTCCTCATAAAAATACTCATTGCAAGCATGAATACACATATACATGCGCCTTTCTCGTGATTCTTTTTGAACAGTGTTAATGGTATATTTTGCGATTTACGCATGATAGACGGAGTGCTTTGCCAAAAGGGGTACAATTCTCTCAAGTAGTGCATTATTCATCGCTTTTTTGAACATGTTGAAGACACAGGGCGTGTAAACACGGACACAGGAGAGAAGTCAAGACAGAACAAACGCCGGCGTTTGAGGTGTCTTGACTTCTCTCCTGTGCTCGTGTTTGCACGCCCTGTATCTTTAACATGAATACCAACTAACAACTCGTAGCTCAGCTCTCTGTTAATTTAAGCTTTGTTTCTTTCAACAGCTAGGACACAATTGGCTCTTCATTGAGCATATTGCCAAATTTGCAACGACAATAATGTTTCTTGATTTGAACGACTGAATGCATTAGGTTCTGCAATGGCAGAGGTGCCGTACATGCTACAAATACATGATTAGTGTAAACTGCCTGGCCGATATTTCTGAAAGTGTAGAGGCTGCTTACTACGTCATTGTCTACAAGCAGCCTCTACATGTAGGTTATCTGTCCGAAGACGACAATGAAGTCAATTAACGCGTACTTAGAACTGTCCCAGTTCCAACAAGGAGCTGACATACCTGCGTACAGGTTTCCCCTAAAAATAACCTATGAATAATTGAGGTGATGGTTTCTCAGTTCATATCCCGCCTGGAAACATTTATAAGAGTTTCAGGAGGCGCTTCGTAAAATAAATACTGAGCCACCTAGCATTCCCTTGAAATCCATAAATAATATCGCGCGTTCAAATTAATGACACGCATAATGAAGATGTTGGGCATCTCTATGAGCACTCCTCGCTTAATTTTCTTGACTCAGTTTTATCTTCCGTCAGTACAAAAACGTTCTTCCAACCACTTTGACGCCGCTTTCATCAGATACGGTAACGGACGCCATTGCATCTTCGTCGTGGTAAAGATCATCCTCCAGGTATGGTCCGCTCATCTGCAAGTATCAAGCAGAAGAACTGGCTTTGGCAATGCTTATTCCTGCTAAATGCGTATCTTGTCTCAATGTGTTTCAGTGTTTGCCACTTACATAGTTGTGCATGGGTATACCATCTGTGTAAGTTCGCACCACAACCTCTCTCGAAAAAACAGAGCTCTTCTTAAGTCTAAGTAAAATGTCGTCGGTTATCTTCAAGATGCGACCACCATCGCCTTCTCGGCTTCGAAATAGCTCTGGATACACGATGCGTCCCTCTGTAAGATGCCAGTAATCATTACATGCAGTGTCACTTGCGCCCATTCACCGAGACAACTACATATGAGTTAATACATGTACCCATCGATTACGTTCACACATAGCATTTCCAAAACTAGCATTAACTTCTTGGACGTCACTGTGTCGGTCAAAAATGAACGCCTTTCAACAAACCTTTACAGAAAGCCTACAGACCGGCAAATGTACCTACATTTCAACAGTAGCCATCCAAGACATTGCAAGAATGGTATTCCATATCGTCAGGCCTACCGGTATCGAAGAATACGCACTCATATACAGGAATTTGACAAACACGCAGAACGCCTAAAGAATTCCCTAACACCACAAAATTATCCCCAAGACATTATTGACGATGCCATACTACGTGCTCGCAACGTGAACCGGAATGACATAATTAAGGAGCCAAAAACAGTATCAAAAACAACTTCCCAAACAAATCTTGTACTAACTTGCTCCTCATCAGTGCCACGAGTTAAAAACATACTTTCTCGCCATTTCAACATAATCAGGCAAAGCAAACGTCTGACTTCCATCTTCGCGGAACCACCTCGCGTGGTGTACCGCAGGCATAAAAACCTGAAGGACATTCTTGTCAGAGCAAAAACAAACCCCGCCAAAATTGAACCAGGGTGCCGCCCCTGCGGAAAAGCTCGTTGCAAGGTATGCCCACACATGGTCACAACGCGTGAATCAAAGGCAAGCTTCTCAGGTTTCAAATTCAACATCACCCAAAACCTAAAATGTGACTCCAGCAATGTGATATGCATGATACATTGCAATGTCTGCGGGCAAGATTACGCGGCCAAACGGACACGCCATTTCGGCTGTGGTTCAATAATCACCGGTACCACGCCACTTCACTGCCGAAGCTCCCCTTATCCAGACATCGACGCTTGAAAAACCACAGCTTTGAAAATATCAGCGCAACTCTTTTACAGTCCGTTTTCCAAAACACGCGGCGAACAACGTGAGGCGTATTTTATTATTAAGTTTAGGACATTAACAGCCGGCATTAATGAGGACCCTGGAAGACTCTCCTGCCTCCGAGAGATAAGCGAAAATGAATTTGGCAACACGGAATAATAATTGCGGCCATGCCTGTTTCTTGATATGCTAGTACATGTGCAGTGTCGTTTACTTCTTTGGTTTTCTTCTCTTCTTCCTTGTTTTTTTTTTTTGTTGATTATTTCCTTTTCACTACTTGTACAATGTAAAGTGCTTACGCTCCCCTACCACTCTGAGGCTATTCACAAGGAGCGGGCGGTAGATGAAAGATGGAAAGCCGACCCATTAAGGGGACGCTCTTCCCTCACGTGCCTCATGCTGCCCTCCGCGACGACAATTTTGGGTGGCCCGGCGCACGACGCGAACCGGTAAACACTTTCAACTACTTCAGGCCATACACAGTTTTTTTTTTCTCTATCGTCCCGCGTTTTCTGACTTCGTCGGTGTTCTTCTCTCTTCTTTTCTTTTCTTTTTTTTTCTTTTCGTTTTTTTTTCTTTTTTCCATAATCTATCTCCCCCACTCTCTGAAATGTCTTTGAAGGCAAGAGGGACGCGGCAAGAAGCAAGGTCGAACTTCGACGTCAGTTTTAACTCATTTCCCGAGGAAGGGAGGTCCCCTCCCGAAACTGTTGGGAAATGAATATTTATATCACTGTTGACAACGCCTCCGTTGTGTTATATCCATTACTCGAAAAGAACTGGCCCGTTGAACCACTAATCGACACTTGTGTATATATATATATATATATATATATATATATATATATATATATATATATATATGTGTGTGTGTGTGTGTGTGTGTGTTAAAAATATACTACACAACTTCTGTGTACGAATACCGCACTCTCTATCGAGTATCGAGTGAATTCCGCCACAATAAGACTAAACGCTTCAAGCCATATTTACAGTTACAGAAACGCAGAGTACGGTATTTTTATTGTCCCTTTTGCTAAACCATCTATCAATAGCAATTGCATGCCCATTTGGCGTCTGGCATTGCGCCAAAACTGCTGGAGCGTAATATCAAGGTGATTAAGTTATTTCCTTACCGAAGAAAATTATTGAAACCCCGTGGTAATCTTAAATGCAGGGGACTTTTGCGTACGTAGCTGAATTATGTGTCGGTGTATACGTATGCCGCTATGACTGTCAAAGCATTGTATTACTCTTTGTACGGATTCCACTACAATGATTATCATTCTTATTCGTTCCAACCGTTTATTGTTTTCTGGCAAAACTGCTACAATTATAATAAAATCTCGGCCTGCCCTTGCAAAAACATGATACGGTTAAGAGGCATGCCGCAGTGGAGGGCTCCACAAGTCTTGACCATTCAGTGTTGTTAAACCTGCACACACATCGCGCAGTACAAGGGCCTCTAGCATTTCGCCGCTATCGAAATGACAGCTACAATTCGCAGATGACACCACGATGGCTTCCCTTGCCGCAAAGAACGCATTCGCTAAAGCCGGACCGCCAGTGAACTATTCCGTAACAAACAGCTCATTACAAAGTACTCTGATACTAGAAGTAACGTGATACGCTGAGGGTTCGAGGGCGACAACGCTGGTGCGTGATAGAGAATAGAAGTAAGCCCATAGTTCTCTGCATACACTTTTGTTTGAGGCGTGTAAAGGCGGGTTTCATTGTCCATCTAGCGCTTATATTGACAAGGGTGTTGCATAAGACATAACTTTTTAAGACGCACAATACGCAGGCCAGAAACACCGCGACATACGAACCTGATTTTTGTGCGCCTTATTTGTGGTAGAGTTACTGTATATGCTACCTTTAGGTAGCAGAGTTGCGCATCTGTCTTCCAATGCCGCTAGCAACCATGCATTGCGGAGAAGCTGCCGTTTGGGCGAATTTTTTTATTTCTCGACGCCGCCCCTGCAGCGAACTGAACTAAAGCTCGCCATCGGCAGCCAATGTTTATCGCCGGTCTTCGACACGCCAGACAGGTTAATCGGCGTCACGGTAGGCATGTCGCCTGCAAAAACGAAGTGCGACTTCACCGCATAGCTGTGGTTGCTAGCCGGACCTATGCGCAACTCTGCTACCGAAAGGTAGCATATACAGTGACTCTAATTTGTGGTAGTGATGCATCAACTGCCAACTTCGCTGTAATGAAATTTATATATGTGCCTTGTATGGGCACTAAATTATTTCAAACAACACGAAAGATTTGTCTCTCATAAATACTGTACCTACATAAATACCTAAGTGCGACTAAGGTCTCTGCACACGTTGCGTGTTTTGTAAAGGCTGAACGCGATAGTGCAGATATTTAATAACTACCTGTCACCTCCTTCGAATAGTACCAGGGCAGCCAGAGTTACTTTTGTCTTTTTCTGCACGTTAATCGCCCCCTGACAAAAGTTACATGCACGTACTGCCTGCACTAGCAACCAGAACCTTCCGACAAAATTTGGCCTCGAAACTTATTTTCTGAAATACGTGTATGTCAAAATAATTAAAAAAAGGTTGTGACGTTGTCTCCAGAAAAATCTATCAAACTTGTTTTATTGGCGCGTGTGTTACATATTACCATGTTAAATTATGCCTCCCTGTGTTAGTTATACATTTCATGTGTCGATATGCACAGTATAACACGATATTTGTGCTGACAGAGCCAGGGGAGACAACGACGAAGTGTCTGCTCAGTGGAACACTGTTCGAGTAGCTCTTGCCTTTTTTGCGCAATAATATGTGCACCCCGTGAAGGCTACTATACTGTGCCCATCGGCGATGAACGCGGACCAGTTCGGATACCTGCCAAGTCCTGCGGCGTCAGCGGCGGCCGCGTCCAGGAAGCGGACGGGCCCTTACTGCGACTACGACAGCGAGGATGTCCACTCACTGACAGGTGAGGGGTCATCTGATGACGACTTCGAACTTGTATCAAGCCGAAAGGCGAAGAGGCGCAACACCAGACCCTCTTCGTCCCCGAACGTACCAAATGAAGAAGCGCCGCGAAGGCCCGAGACCAACACCATCATCTTCGTTCCTGCTGTCCCCAACGGCAACATGAAGCGCCTCAACAGGCAATCTGTTTCGGCGCTGCTCGAGGGACTGGTGCCAGATGAAATCATCGACATCAGAGTGAACCCGCGTAAGAATGTCATGGCGATTGATGTTTCGCATGCTGCCGCTCTGAACGTACTACGCAACGTCACAGAGCTGGATGGAATAAACGTCCGCTCCTACATCCCTGTGGGCTCCAACGTCGTCGCCGGCGTCATCTACGACGTTGACGCTACCATACCCAGCTCCGACTTGTCTGCCCTTGTCAAGCCAGCTAATGAAGCTAGCGTTATCGCTAAGGTTACCCGTTTGGGTACCTCACGCTGCGTGAAAATAGATTTTCAAGGCAACTCTCTACCTTCGTACGTAAAGGTGGGGCACTTCCGACACCCTGTGAGACCGTTTGTGCCGAAGCCACTACAATGTCACAACTGCATGAAGCTAGGTCACGTGAGAGGCGTATGCGAAAATGAGCGAGTATGTTCTCGCTGCGCTGAAACCCATTCTGCGGACACTTGTATAGTCAACGTTCTCAAGTGTTCGAATTGTAATGGACCTCACGAAGCTTCCTCAAACAGTGCCCAAAAATGAAAAGAGAAATTGCTGTATTGAAACAAATGGCAAGGAACCATACATCGCATCGCGAGGCTGCCGAAACAGTCAGAAAGCGGCGAAATCGGCGCCGACGTGCATCCAAGAAAACCAATGCTTGTGCATCTGCAGCGCCCCTTGAACGCCCTGCTTCACCAACTCCCTTGTCATGCGGACCCTTCGTGGCCGGCATGAAACGAACAGCAGAAAAACACGCAGTTTCTCGAGATTCCACTTGGCCTCCATTGCCGAAGCCACAGTCACAGAGATCGTCGACGGCCGGTGCAAAGCAGAACAACAAGGAAGGCATGGACACAACTGATGCAGCTTGGCCTACGTTGCCGAAGTCGCAGCGACATGCAGATTCACACATCGGCAACAGTGCGCACTGAATCTCCGCCTGACCAGTTGCCTGAAGAAGACAAACCAACCATCATCGTGCTTCAGTCATTGTTGGACACACTTCGCGTGTTCGTCGGCAAGCTGAAATCCCCCTACGCTCAGTCCGTACAACAAGTACTGGATGTTCTGTGTCCAGTACTTGCAAGCCTTCAGTAGGCACCATGACACGACTCTCTAAAGCGGAACGTAAATGCCTGAGGTCCTGAGTCCAGTACCATGGAACGCAGCCGTGTTCTTTAAGCTCGCGTGCATTGTTTCTTTTTTTGTATGCTCCCTTCTTTCTATCTCCCTTCTTTCTCTCCCTTAATCCCCATCCCCCAGCGTAGGATAGCAAACCGGACGCGCGTCTGGTTAATCTTCCTGCCTTTCCTTCCTCTTTCTTCTCCTCCTCTCCTTGTGCTATCGATAACACCCATTGCAAAAATTTTCGGCAACTTCTTGAATAGCGCTAGCCGGAGAACTTGATACGCGGAGGAGTACGAGGAGGGCGCGAATCGAGCGCCGCTACTCGAAGAAGATTGCCATGCCACGAAGCGAGCGCCAAGCAAAGCGTGCGTTACATGCTACCTGGCGCTTATGTTACCGCGGAGGAGTGCAAACACTGAGCGTGCGCGCGCGACGTGAGTGCCGCGGAGCGAGAGGGAGTCCAGGCGCACACTACGGGAGAGACGTCCGCTCTTTCATTATCTTTTAGAAATGTGTACACTGTAATTTACCTTATGGAGATGTGACAACAACCCAAAACACCATTCTTCCAGCTCTACTGGCAACCTAGCTATGTGTTTTATACTGTCTAATTAGGCCAATACATATTCCTAATTAATTATTATAACCGTTTTACGCGGCCCTACGCATAGGTACTACGTACGTACCAAATATCCGTTTCGTATGTTTACTTAGGACGAGCATAGCAGTACGTGCTTGTTTCTGTAGTATCCTATGTGCGCCTCCCACAGCGAAATGAATTCTAAAGAATCATCCGGCGGATATTTGACCATTTACTGTAATAAACTTTTGCTCCTATGTAATATCTCTCATATACGGCCCTTAACACCTCCGCTTTTGTTATTTTATTTTTGTGTGCGGTTTTTTTCGGGGGAAGGGATTTATGGACAAACCCACACGGTGGTGAATATGTGGTGCTGCGCTACTAGAACCACTCAGTTATCACACGCAAGTTTCATGATACAAATACCAGGAAGTCGTAGTGAATGACTGGTGAGAGAAAATTTAGTAGATTTTTTTTTCGTTTTTTTCGGGGACAGTAACATACTTCATGATTAATCTACTCATCTACTTTCATGATCTGACCCAACACTTCCACCTTTGACGATGGAGGTTTCCACTTCCCACAAGAAACTTAGTGAAGAACAGGAAATAACTAGGTGGCGACTCCGAACAAACTCCTTCCCCTTCCGGGTAGTTCTCTCCATATGTTCCCATCTTAATTTTGCACACTGCAAGCTGTGCGATTCCACACTGTGCGATGAGAGAGCTACCCTTAACCATATACTCTGGAGATGCAAGGAAGGCACTCCTACTCTAGAAGTAGGTGAAATCCTTCTTCCAGACGACTGGTAGAACCCGCTGCGCAGCTCGAATCTCGACGTCCAAGCGCGGACCCTCAAGCACCCCTATGAGGTCGCCAGTAGGATTGACCTGCTGGCCCTACACAACTAGCCGACCTATTAAATGTTTCTTCTGTCTCTCTGACCCGCCACGGTGGCCTAGTGGTTATGGTGCTCGACTGCTGACCTGAAGGAGCGGGATGGAATCGCGGCAGCGGCGGCCGCTTTTTCGATGGAGCCAAAATGCGTGAGGCCCAAGTACATATATTTAGCTACTCGTCAAAGAACTCCAGCATGTCGAAATCTCCTGAGCCCTCCACTACGTCGTCGCTCATTGTCATATCGTACATTTGGGACGTTAAACCCCAACAGCCATTATTATTATTATTCTCTCTCTCGTAAGTACACTAAACGAATGCAAAGAAACGTCAGCCTATACCGCCTTCATAACACAGCCGTTAATGTCGGGGTAATGACCGGTAACTCAGGGATGTTACAGTCCGGGGGCGTTCTCAGTGAAATGTTGGTTTTGATGGAAAGATTGCAATGAATAAAAAAATCATGTCACAATTACACATAGTTAATTTAGATTATTTCACGCTTATGGGACCAGCTAAAATACCTACGCCGTAAAGGTAAACACACGAGGAAGCTATTCTGTGAAAAATGCTCTACACAAGAGCAATGTTTTACAATTCGAAGTGATGCTTAATATATAAGCATGGCCCCACTTCTTTCACGTGTTATTGTCATCATCATCAACATCAGCCGGCATTAGGTCAAATGCAGGACGAATGCCTCTCTCAATAATATCCAACCCATCCTCTCCAGCGCGATCTGGTTGCATTCTATGCCGCCATTTTTTTTTAATTTAGTCTCTCTACCTAACTGTTTGTCATCCGCGGTCGCGCTTCCCACCTCTTGGTAACCCATTCTGGCGTTCTAACTGACCATCGTTTATCGCTCCTTCTGCTAACGTCCCATGACCAGGTCTATTTTTTTTTCCTTTTATGTCTACTAAAACAATGGTTGGCACGTTTGTTCTAACATAAAACAACTGCCTTGTTTTTGACAGCTTGTCTACACCATTTCATAAAGCCGCCATTGTCCGGAGGTTCAGAGGATCGTGCAGGAGAAATTCACAAAAAAAAAAAAAAAATGCGTGCTGCTGATTCTGCGTACCGTTTTGTTGCGTGAAGGCTACGGCTACAGTAGGAAGTGAGGCAACCAAGATGTAGGCGTAGTAGCGAACTTGCATGTGCATTTTGTTGTAACAAATGCGGGATACAGCGCGCCACTTCCTTCCATACGAGTTACTCTGGAGTCATTAAGAGATAACACTGCGCTACGTCGCAAAATTTTCTTACTTTTTTTCGCTTGCTATAATCGCTGAAATGGTACCAAGGTCAGCATAGATGTCTCCTGCCTTTGAGAGCAGCGTGCACTTTAAGCTGTCGTTTAGAGTTTCGTGGACAAAACGGACAACTAAGCTTTCTCCAAAGGACGGGGACACTTCAGGTGGTATGAAAAGGCGCGCTATTTTAGCCACTGTAGGAGTAGTGAAAATAAGCACAGTGATGAAAGGCCAAGATGTGAATCGATAATTAACTTTGAAGAGCGTGAAACGGGCATTTTCAAATGCAACGATTCAAATGAGTTTCTGAAGAAAATGCCTAAGCTAGATATATCGTCAATAGTTCTACTGCAAAGATAGTACATATGCGGACGGTCACAGTTAAATGTGAAGCACACGTGGAAATGCAGGAAAGAAAGCTCAGAAACTTGATCGCTAAATAAGAAATAACATCATTTTTTAATGTTTGCTCTTAGACGCTACAAAAAGCAGTCGCGCTTCTCGCAGGATCAATTGTACCGACGCCGCACAGTTAGAATGCTCCTTGATGACACTTAGGAAGAAAGCCATTCATTGGTCTTTCATGATTGCTGGATTTACCCGAGAAGTTATTCAGGCAACCTTTCCATGCACTGAAACTTGCTACGCGGATTTTCAAAGAATCCACCCAACAGACAAGTTCGGCGCCTTGCATCTGGCCGCCAATAAAGATAGCGTCAACCAAGACGACCGGTATTTGCGTTCCTCAGTACAAATAATCAACTTACGAGTAACCGCTTTTTATTAACAGCAGCATTCGAAGCCATAAGGCTGTTAAAGCACACGGTACTTTTACCGCGGTAACGAAGTTTCTGGGATCTACTGCAGTAACGTAATTGAACTTGCATGCGCTGCGAGTTCATTTTGGTTTTGCCCGTGAAACTTTACAGAGAGCCTAAAGGGTCCGCTTGCCGGAAAGGCAACCTTGTGTTTGGAGCGATGAATCATATTCCTGCAACAACATAAAAGAAAAGAAAAAGGTGCGATGCAAGAACTTTGAATGTAAGAGCGGAACATATTGAGGTTTCGGGTACCGTTCGTATCGCCTTCTCATTCACTTGGCATTCTTCTCTTCTCGCTGGAAAGCTCAACCATGCCATGAGGAAAAGAACATCTGAGCACGTGACATTTTCTGTTATAAACGCTCCTAGGGTGCCCAGGGCAAGTATGTTGCGAAGCGCATCCACTACGCCATAATTCATCATTTTGCGAAGAAGCGAACTATATCCACTACGCATTACAAGGAAGTGCACGGACCTACGTATCATCACATTTAGTTGATGCTGTGAATGACGATGATCATCACGATCGTGTTAAAAATATGACACCTAATTTTAGGTGCCCTAGACAGTGCATTGCCGCGAGAGGCCTATCGATCCGTAACATTCGCTTGTTTACTTCCAATAACTAGAAAATCTTGTGTGAAATATACGCGCATTTATAAACAATGAAGATAGTGCGCGGTGCTTTTCGTACTATTAAAGCATATTAATTTTGTGTGTACGGAAGTTAAGTTTTTATTCTAGCTTGACCTCGTTATTACAATTCTCGGTAACATTTCTGACGTGGAATGTTCGAGACGTCTGGCACAGTCCGCCTTGCGCTGCCCGGCGGAGTCCCGTACTACGAGCTCTCGTTAATCTCATTTAGTACAGCTATCTTAATCTCATTTGGTAGAGTCCCGTCCGGCTCTGTTAGGGTGCTCAAATGCCCAAGTATTATGCTCAAATGATTTATTCTAAGGACACATTTCTTGTTACACCACAAACCCATACCGACGTGCTGGCTTAGATGCGGAGGTATGTTAACGCATTCATAGTCACGAACACATAACTCTAGAAACTTTCTCAATTGCGCACAAACGAGAAATATGTGCGCCTGCTCGTAAACTGCTATGCTTTGTGAAAACTGCCACTCTCTTTCAATTCTACAAAGGAAGTAAGAGTGAGTAACACTAAAACATAACACATGTGAGAAAACGAGTGCAGCACTTGGTGAACGGGGCTTTTTAACAAGGAATAAAAGGTAAGTTTCTTATCGGTACGTTGCATCCTCAGATGAAATGAGTTGACACTTGCAACGATACTTCGCTTATTGAGTTCTAGCTAACGAAGTTCTAGCTTACGGAGTTCATAGGACACGCGGAGGAGCACAACACGGGATCACTATGAAGTGGTCATACCAAACCGAACGAAATGTACGCGTGCTTTTCTGTAGATGTATTCGCCCCCCCCCCCCCTCTTCTTTTATTACGGGGGAGAAGGGGAGGGGGGCGGCCCTGACAACCAAAATAGGCATTTCCAGAACACTAAAATAAATAAAGAGCAATCACTCGTTTCACCCGAATTAGATATATTTAAAACTTGCTAGGACTTATCTTCTGTTTCAATAAATGAAAGCTCATCGACTTTGCTTTCTAAGCATTATTTTTTTTTATTGACAACGTTTGCACCCTCGACACCTAGTCCCGCTGTTATCGCGACTTTCATTACCCTAATTGCTTATACCGCTCCCAATTTCTTCCGGTGAACCGCTCGAGGCCCGCCTACCTAGTTTAAGGCGGACGTTAAAGAACACAAGATGGTCAAAATTTACGGAGCCCTCCACTTCGGCGTCCCTCATGTTCGTATCGAGGTTTCGGGACGTATAGAAATAACAATTATTATCATTATCTTTGAGCAGCATTGTCAGCAATCAGGACAGAACGCGCTGAGGTGCTAAGGTGATTGCTGGTACGTACACTTCATGACAGCGCGAGCATACGGTAAGGCAAGCATACGGTAACAACACTTTGACTGTTATCGCAGGTTCTTACTTTCGCTGTTGGCGTGAGGCCCAGCTCCCTCCTTCCGTAAAGATATAGAAAGCTTTCAAATCTACTTCCTAGTATGGCGTATCAATTGGTTCTGTTGCAATTTTTATACCACGTGTGGTACCCACAACGCACAGAAAACATGGGCCTGAATATTTCTTTGGCGCGCATTAGTCCTATATGAACTAAGCGTACCTTTTTTCCCTGCGCCATTTTTACAGCGAAAGCCGTTATGAGATCACAAGAGCCGTTTTTGGCGCCGTAGTTGTCCGCCGCCGCCGCCGCTGGTGTCCGTAACCGCTATCGCACGAAATAGGAATAAATATGACATAAGAAAAAAGTTCCAGGATGGAACGGGGCTCGAACCTGGGCCCTCTGCGTTGGTCCCCAGTATTCTACCTCAGAGCCATGTCGGTGCTTGAAACTGCTTTGTAAAAAGACCCTATACAGGCTTCATGTCGGGAAGGAACCACATTAACATACGTAAAGTAGCGTGGTAGAAGAGTAAAATGACAATCAGGCGTCACAACACTCGAATTCTCTAACCAGGCGTCACACAATGTGACTTGTGCAACTAGTGGGTTGTTGAATGCTTCGAACTCATTACAAAGGGCTCTGGAATAATTCTTCAGCATCATCAGCCACAGCATCAGCAAAGTGCACATAATGCCTTACAGGTATTTAGCGGGTACCACGGTTCTCCGCAAAATGACGAAAAATGGCAAAGCGGCTGCTTCCCTACTTCACAAAGATTATGATGATTTATAGCGCAGTGGGTTCCCCGCAAGTGCACTTCTATTGGTTGCAAAGGAGGCCCATAAAGCCCCCATCATCCACCTCGTGGTCTCAATAAAGTCCTTTCCCCCTCTCTGTCTTTCTCACATTAACGTATGTTATATAGCGTGGTGGGGAGAGTGCTATAACGACCAGGGCTCACAGAATGTGAATTACGTAACTGGTGGGCCGTTTAAAGCTTCCAACCCATTGCAAAAGGCTCAGCCATAACTCTTCATTGTCATCAGTCGTCGCATCAATAAACTGCACTTAATGCCTCACACATACCTCGCTTCTCCGCCGAATTGTCAATAA
This sequence comes from Rhipicephalus sanguineus, assembly GCF_013339695.2. NCBI lineage: Eukaryota > Metazoa > Arthropoda > Arachnida > Ixodida > Ixodidae > Rhipicephalus > Rhipicephalus sanguineus. The sequence continues at coordinate 73,228,486 of NC_051183.1, read as the reverse complement.
TGGCGTAGTGGGTGCTTCCCAACTTCCCCAAAATTATGATTTGTAGCGTAGTGGGTACGTTGCTAGTGTACTTGTCCCAAGAGAGTTTATAACGGGCTCCAGAAATGCGCTGTTCCACCTTTCGCTGTGACTGTGCTGCGCGGACAGCGCACCACAGTCATTGTTGTGTTGACATCACAATATCCCTTATGCATTCACCTAAGACGACGTGAAGGCGAACGCAATCATTCTAACACAAAAGTGGTTTATACCGGGGTCCACCGAGGCTCCACTGGCGTATTTCTGTTAGGTATATGACGGTGTAGAATATAAATTAACAGATAGCAAAGAAAAAACTAGAAATGATGTTTGTCTTGCCGGGAGTCGAACCTACGACCCCTCGCTTTACAGCGCGCGGGGCGAAACCACTCGGGCACAGAACGTACGTTCTTCAGCGTACTACCGGCGAGGTATTTACATATTCCATTTGCCGTTGGCGGTACTCGGAGCTCGGTGGCTTCAGCGTGTTCTTGTTTTCACAAGCGAGATGGCGTGGAGAGCGCGAAGGGCGTGTTTTAAAAATCGTCGGCCCGCGCGTTTAGATGCGAGCACGCTAATCACGTGATGGGGGCGTTTATACCTCTTGTGCTTTCCCCGCAAGATTTTGTTGACTTTACAGAGAGCGCGAAGGTCCCTTCGCTCGCTGCAGCAACCGTGTTTCCGAAAGGAGCGCGCTGCTCACACACAATGAAGTAACAATTGTGACAGTTGTTAGTTCATACTTGCCTTGCGTATGTTCTTGTCGAGCGTCCTTTATGCCTTAGGGCGCACTGCAAGTTTCCAGCTGCTCGCCGTTGTTCGCGTGGCATTACAATTTGTTGTTATAGCATTCATTCCATCGCCCTTGTGGCGAAACAATGCGCTATAAAAGCTGAACTACCCAAGTGAAGACATGTTTAACTTTCGTGTTATACCGATTACCATGAAAGGGGGATCAACCATGTTTCTTTTTCTTCTAAATCGATTGCATTGATCCAAAACTGTAGAATTCGATAGACTGCAGTCGAATGTATTAACTGGCGATGTTGGCACTCCCATCTACGAGACTTGCGCAAGACTTTCCTGCATAATGCGAAGCCTTTCGGGGCTCGCAAGTCTCGCAAGAATCTGCCCGAAAACAAACACAACACACTTCATGATGATGTCATATAATGACGTCGTCATGTGACGCCAGGATGACGTCACAGGTCGCCGTGAACTGCTCCAATATTGCGCCGGTCATTAGCAGTATCCTCCGATATTCCGCTAGGCTATTCCTAGCGGTCCTGAACTCATTGCTAAAGGCATCAATAGACCAAGGACTCGGGGCTGTGTGCTCAGTCCACGTCCGAGCAAATTTCCTGGCGAGTGCCAATCGAGCGGTAAGGAAACAAGAAACGAAAGACACTACAATCATATCATCAGCTTGTTACATTGTTAGAAGCCGAATTTGTTTTACTGAAAGTGTCACTAAACGGCTAGCGTACATGAGATCGTTCGTGCTGAGCCTACGTCGGTACCGAAGTTACTTACATTTTATTCAGACAGACGAAGTAATATGCCAAAATAAATTCATTTCCTAAAATCATAGCAAAATTCATGACGAGATTTGTAACGAAATTGAAACTTTCAGTGCAGAACGTGACAGAGAACATCCTTGAAAGAACTGCATTTCTGTTGCATTGTCCTTATCGTAAACAGAATGCAATCGGAAGTTTTTTCGCAGTTTGTGAAGTGTACGCCTGTATTCCACGTTCTGGGAATGTACGCGTGATTTGTTTGGTTGAACTGTTTAATTTTATTTGGATTTGGACGACGTCGATAGCGTTATCTGCAGTTCCTTGTCGTAGCATACACACTGCAACTGCACTTGCAGATAACCTTTATTTTTACACTCGTTCAACGCACGCTCACAAAAAAAGGCGTATATTTTCAATCATACAGATAGCAGGAAATATGTTTTTTACATCATAAAGCAAGAAATCACTGTAAACTACTCAATGGGCAACCTTTTCCGGTTTAAAGTGTATTACGACCCCCTAATAATTATTAACCGAAATGTCATGTATGGTTCTTATTGTAAAACATTTTTTTTATTATTCTTTGAAATGAATTACGTCCCTCCAATTAATAGCAACCGTTACCTCCTGTATGGTTCTTGTTGTAAAACATTTTTTTATGATTACATTCTTATTCATAGGTACATTAAAAATGTTCGATAACATGCTCTTTGCTGCGGCGTATATCAATGAAGCGGTTATTTTTGGCTTTATTTTGAGGCATGATATATTGAATACTTCGGCGCTTTCTCCACGCATTCTCCGTTTATACAGACCATCTGAAATGAATAAAATATGATGTCAAAGAGATACAACACCTCTCAAATCATCATGGCTGGCATCACTAGGTGGCGCTTCACAACACGAGATATCATGAATACACTAACATTCCTTCTCAAGCAACGTAAATAACTGTGCTTTAATTCACGGAAGATTAGGCACAGTATGCAGATGCATATCAACTTCACTTAGTGCTATAAAACTGAAACGAGAACGAACCCTGAAAACTATCGAAAACTAATGACTCCGTTTTACATCAACATTTCAATCACACATTGGAATGTCTCACATTTCAGCCACACACTTATCTTTGTGTCACCTCCTTGGCATTTAACAAGTTGCAACGTTGTGGTACTGCTTGAATAAATTCTCCAAATATCGAGCCAAGACCTCACTGTTATGTAATGCGCCGCTTTATCTAAGGGGGTGCAGTGGTACTGGTATGCGACATTTGTTCAGACAATTTATACCGGATACGACCGTTTTACAACGGGCCTACACCACGATTGTAAATTTACGTGTCCTTTTGCTTGAAATGTAGCTGTAACCCAAGCAACGTTGAGCCACCCAAAAACAATTTCCGCGCTTTTGGACAAAGGCATAAGACACGTAAAGGCAAAACTTCAAGCTGCTTCACCGATTTAACGTTGCGAAGATTGGTTAGACAATGGAGCTGGTGGCATCATATTGTTATTTATTTGCTTGAGTTTGCTCTATAGTAGTTTTGCTGCTACCTGCCTACATGAAAGCCCGTTCTTTTTGTCCCAAGTCACGGAACAATTCTTGGAACATATGTTCATTTGTTGGACTAACAGAGGTTAGCCCGACTAATGGCTGCGAAGCGACTGCGGCATGCCGAAGACCCCGAGTGCGTACAGCGAGAGAATACTGGGGAACGGGATAGGCAACAGCGGCTGCGAGAAGACCCCGAAGCGATGGAAGCCCTACGCCAACCACTGTGTGCCCGTAGGTCTGTGAGAGGTGCGAACGCTTGGTTTGGACAACTGTGCCTTGTCTATGAATGCATGTGGTTTAAATCCAACCTCTCTGCGCTGAGAGTCAACGTAGAAACAACCTAGCATCCCCCAACTAAAGCCTACGAACAACCTGAAAGCAACCTAGAACCTGCATCGCTAGCCGAGGCCTAGAAACAACGTAGAAGTAACCAGATTAGTCTACAGAATCGCCATGTTTCGATGTTTCAAGCGTTGCGCAGCTTAGTTCATGCTTCGCCAAAGCTTTTTCATTCAGTTCGATACGTTTCAGTTGAGGTCATAATTGCTACACTGCAGTTAAACATAACAAGTAATTTCCCCTGTGTTTTCCAGGGCTTAAATTGTCTGTTGGGTTCACTTAGTTGTGTTTAGCAAACAAATGAGTGCCTCGAGAAAAAATACCCCTCTTTAAATCATTCAACATACAAGTGTACATATCAAGCTAACGCACACGATGAACCTCGTGCTGTACTGATAGTGCTGTTTGGAACTGCAAACAACTTTTGCTCATCGTGACGCCCTGCAACTGACGTACAAATGTGTACTTCGGTTGGAAAAGCGTAAGTTCAACGTTTCTTCCACGTTATCATGACGCACAATTGCTTAAGCAACAAATCGAGGTTTTGATGCCGCTCTCTGGTAATGCTCGAGACCTTTTTTTTTCATGATTTTCATTTCAGTGAAATCAAGTTTACTAATGCAATGCTGTTCAATTTCACAATGGCTGTTGAAAAGGCTGCTCCTATATCTTCTACGGCTGCATATGCATTGCAGTGTTATAAGACTGAAGCGAAAAATCCTCACGGGAAGAAATTACTTCAAAATCCCTCAGAATGTATCTCTACTGCGGGAGTTGTAATGTAGTGTGAGCTTTCTACAAGCCTCGCACTAATTTGGGTAGTACATACGACAAAAGCACCGATACAAAAATTAGTCCTAATTAGCGATACCTTATAGTAGATGATGCAGACCGCGACGACATGCCAGGCAGGAAGATTTACCGGAACCTATGTGTTTGTTAAAACTGAAGCTGGTGGTGGGCATGTCTATTGTTAAAGTGATTTATAAGTTCATAATTTACCCTCTTAGGCAGTAATTTTTCATTCTCAAAAGCGCACCTGCTCATATTGTATGTTGTTCCAGCGTGCTGTTTTGTATAACGAGCCCTTTCAAGGGCACTTCTGCTTTACGAGTTTGCTGTTACACAACATTGCAAGAACTGGTCGCTAAAGAAAAAAAAGATCAGTGCAAAACATTTTCTGAAATACAACCAACGTCAATTAATTTGACGGAACACGAATACACTTGTGCCCTCTGGTGCCCTTAAGAAAGCTATTTCAAAAGCGCTTCGTTCAGGAAGTGAAGAAGCATTCTGAAAAGTTTATTCAATTTACTTATTCTTACGCAATCTGTGTATTATACTTAAAAACACCATCGAACTCGCGTTCAGAACGCTCTCAGAGATCGTGCACGGTGTTTTCGTATTGTCAGTCTTTGATTATTGCGCCGTATCATTTAAAGTGCTCGTTATAGGCCACACACGTCACAGTTCACTTGCGGCGCGGTCGCTCATAAAGCGTTATACGCCGTACAGTGGTGTTGTCCTGCAATTTTTGCATTTTTGCCTCGCGTAATTTAGATAACCTAACTATCGTGGCAGCACCTCTTTCATCTCATTATCTGAATTCGCAGAATATGTTGAAGGGCGCGTTACACAGACATACGTCAAACAACAGTTCTAATTCTTGCCGTCGTGTAAGCATGACCACGGGCTTTAAGAAACTGAATCGAGGTAACATACCTGAGCAAGAACAACATTCACTCTCGCATTACATGTAAGCAAGCAGTTTACAAATGTAGACGGGAGCAGCCAACTCGGAAATTATTAGATAGAATAATTAGCTTTACTATTTGTGCGTGTCTAGCCGCACTACTGAACACAGAGTTGCAAGGGGCGATCTGATAACTTATATGACGCACTTCCAGCCAAACGTTTTATGGCTAATTCGCAGTGCTCTCTAGGCGTAGTATATGGATGAGTAAATCAAAGCTTCATCACAGGTTTTTCTTTTGGTGCTGGACCTCCTCTTGTTGTATTAAATTACCACAGGCATCCTTATCATAAGTAAACAGCTATCATCCGACGTAGGCTATTCTCCACTACAATCAATGCCCAGCATGGTACAAAATAACGAAGAACTCACTTTGCCCTGGCACGGATACTTGTCCGGGAAAAGCGCTATCTTGTATCCTACGCTATAAACGTGCTGCGGCATGTAGCAACGTCCTTGGCAGTCGAGCCTGCCTTGATTCTGAAAAATGCAGTTTTGAGGGACAGACAATGAACTGCTTAAAGAAAAAGGTGCGTCAATCAGAACACGGACGATGAAGCAGAACATTATTAAAGATGGACCCATAAGCGCTCTTCATCAAATAAATGTTGCTGGCAGGACAGCGCCCGGCCCGTCGCCATTGTTCGTGCATCTCAGTTTACTGCTGTCCATTAATAATAATAATAATAATAATAATAATAATAATCAATCAATCAATCAATCAATCATTTATTTAACGTGCCCAGGAACAACCGTAAGGTCTTTGTGCAGGCGCACGCAAAAAAAAACAATAAAAATAAACTATACAATACAGATAGTCTTCAGAAATAAAAAGAGCAAATACACGTAGACAAAGAGAAATGAACACAAAAGGGGAGGAGTAAAATAAGACAACACGAGAAATATTGAAGGGGAATGAAAAATTAGATTGCATATATACAACTATGCGGAAAGACGGAGAAGGGAAGACTTTGTACATTGTGCCATACTATGTCAAAACAGTGCAAAGCTCGGATAAAAACAATGATTGTGGACTATGAAAAATGTCAAGATCGAGAAAATTAACATTATAGAGACTTTGTATTCTGTGAACGGTAGAGTGTTGGAAGAAGCAGGCGGGTACATGAAACGGTCTGTTCTCTCTGGTTAACTTACGCGGAATTCGAAAATTAACACAATTGAGAAGTACAGGGCAGGATATGATACCGTGGACTAGCTTGTAAAGAAACAAGAGATCAGAACGATTTCGTCGGCAGTGAAGTGATGGCAATGATAATAATCCAGCAGTATTTGAACGAGATTTTTTAGCAAAGCGATGGTTATATATGCTAAGGAATTTTTTCTGGACTCGTTCAATGGTGTTACCGCTGGATTGAGCAATGCCATTCCATATCACGGACGCATACTCCAGTTGAGGAAGACATAGCGCGGTGTACAATTTTCGGAAGGGCATAGGAGAACGGAATTCTCTAGACAATCTGCAAACACAGCCTAGGGTGCGAAGACCCCGCAAAGCAACACGCTTAGCGTGAGCAGAAAAGTTTAACGTGCTATCAACAACAACACCAAGATCACTGATCTCATAAACCTTGCACAAGGACACAGAATTGACAGAGTATTGAAATGACACGCTAGATGTTTTGCGAGTGATAGACATGAATTTTGTCTTCGAGGCATTCAGAGAAAGGTTATTAGCGTTGCACCATTCGGAAAAAGAGCGCAAATCTGACTGCAGCAAGCGACAGTCGTTAACTGAATGAATTTCCTTAAAAATCTTGATGTCATCGGCATACAAGAGGAAAGAAGAATTATGAATGGCAAAAGAAACATCATTAACGTAAATTAAAAATAGGAGTGGGCCTAATACTGACCCTTGAGGGACCCCACTAGTCACTTTATACAAAGAAGACGTTTGGCCATTTACCGCTACATAACAATATCTATTGAGCAGATAGCTCTGCAGGAGATTCACAACCGACAAGTCAACATCAAATTGCGCAAGTTTAACCATAAGCAGTGTGTGGCTGACTACGTCAAAAGCCTTGCTCAGGTCACAGTAGAGTACGTCAACCTGTCCTCTCTGAGAAATAGGTGTGGAGATCTGCGTCATGAAACTAGCAAGATTTGTGGTAGTTGAGCGGCCAGCGAGAAAACCATGTTGATTAGGAATCAATGAGCTTTTAACACTAAAAGACAATATTTTGTGAAGAGCCAGCTCGAAGATCTTTGATGTGGCACATAGTAGAGAAATCGGGCGATAATTAGAAACATCTGTTTTAGAGCCCGACTTAAATACTGGGAAAACACGGGCAGTTTTCCACATGCTAGGAAATGTGGAAGTGTCCAGGCAGTTATTAAATATCGTAGTCAGTACTGGGACAAATATACTACTATAAGCTTTTAGTATGGCGGAGGGGATGCCATCTGGGCCACATGATAAGGATGGTTTTAAGCACTTAATGCATTCGCAGATAAGATTTTCATCCAGCGACAAAGCACTGGGTGAGCGAACTGCCTTAGGCTGTCTGATATCAGTGCTAGAGTCTGAGGCCTTATAAACGGATGAGAAATGTGCGGCAAAACAGTCAGCGACGGCATGCACTTCTACCCCATTTGAGTCTAGTAGTCTGAAAGACTCTCCGCTTTTGCTGGACCGTTTACGTACATACTTCCAAAACTCAGCTGGCCTGTCAGAAGCGCTTTTTTCTAAGAATTCAATATACGAACTATGATCCCGTTTATATAGGCGTTTAGCGAGAGTTCGAAAAAAGCTGAACTCTTCCTTCCACTCGCTCGATGGAGAACATTTAGATTTCCTGTGTGCGCGATCTTTATGCTTCAGTGCACTGATAAGTTCAGATGAGAACCAGTGGGGATATTTACGTTGTTTATGTGTGTATTGGGGAATAAAATTACGCATGCTGCTCAGTACAAGCTCCGCAAACTGATCAACCTGGTCATCAACATTCGGTTTGTCAGTAACCTGTGACCAGTCAACGGTGGACAAGTGATGATAGAGGCCCGTGTAATCACCTCGCCTGAACGCAAATCTTGGAGATTTGTTTACGTAACTGCTGTAGCTCGTTGTTTCGGCTGATGCAGATAATCTTACGTTAAGTGGTGGGTGGAATTTGTCCGGACGTACAAGAGAGACGTTGGAGCGGGAAACTTCAAGGGGTTGATCGTTTGACACACACAGGTCTAAGACGTTGCCACTGGAATTGACGACTGAATTATGTTGCACTAGGGAATTAAACGCCAGAAAGTCCAAGAGCAGGCTGCACTTTTTCTCTGTGAAATGATTGTAATGAGAAAAGGTAAGCGTGCTCCAGTCAATTCCAGGTGCATTGAAATCCCCAAGAACAATAATTCTGTGCCCACTATGAGAAGATATCACAAGTTCAATAGAAGACATGACATCGTGAAACGAGGCAGGGGAAATGCTGGGCGGTAAATAGAAGCATCCAATCAACAATTTTTCACGGCGCTCAAGGTTGATTTCTAGCCAGATCGATTCTTCGATAGTTTCTAGGTCTTTCCGTCTAACGGATTTCAGTGAATTGTCAATGGCAATCAGCACGCCACCGCCTTTCTGTTTGGTTTCACTGAAATCTCGGTCACGGCGGAAGGTGGTGTAGGTCGGGGGAAAAAAGTCCGATGAGGGAATTTCAGTGCCGAGCCAGGTTTCAGAGATAGCAATAATAGGAAAAGCAGACGAAAGAACATTAGAGAAAAACTCGAGTGTCTTGGTACGCAGACCCCGAGCATTTTGGTAGAATATGTCTACGTCACACGGCACTTTGGATTCCAGTCACTATCTCAGAGGGATGAAGCATGTCATCGCGCAGCTCCCCACGAAATGGCTTGAAGAGGCATCCGAGGGGCCACATCGAAGGGTCATTCAGGCGTTGTAGTGTTTCCTCGTCAACTTCAATATAGAATGAAGAATATGACTGGAACTTTGTTTGAAGTCGCCGGCAGGAGATGGGAGACAGATCCAATGAAGCAATATGTTTCTTAATGTCAGCAGTAGTGGTGTCCGGGCTCAGCTTCGTAACAAAAATGGCCTTTGGCCATTGTGGCCTTTGTGGCCGTTGAGCTACAGATATAGTGGATGTTTTCATAACTCCAAACGAGGCGGGTTTCTTCTTTCTTTCACCCTCAGTCACCGCTGCAGAAGAGGCTGTCACAGGCATCACACTGACACGCTCCGACGTGTCTACGTCAGCTGGCGGCGAAGTCGAAGATGAAAGAATTTTGGAGAGGGGTTGTTCGGAGAACGCAGGTTGCTTGGAGGTCACAGACGGGTCAACGGTCACGTGCGCTGGGGGTTTCACAGGTGCCTTCACTGCCACGGCGGCCGTGCGGCGCGTCAGCTCCTCACGCAGGAAGCGGACCTCTGCACGAAGGGATGCGACCACGCGAGTTTGTTGTTCAACACCGCGGGAATGATCCTTACGGAGCCGCTCGTTGTCTTCGCGTAGTTGGGATACCTCGTCGCTGAGGAACGAGATTCCCTCCAATGCGTCGAGGAGGAGGCGGCGCAGCCCGGCGAGTTCGTCACCCGGAGGGGTACACGTGGAGAGGGAACCGGTTTGAGAACTGCAATGCTCACCGCTGCACCCCGACGAGTTGCTTTCGCTAGGCTTACCAGAAGCACGGCTCAGATCACATAAATTGCAGCAAAATGAGCGCGATCCAGACTTCAGGAGTTGCAGCTCTTCATCAGGCCAGGTTACACATTTCGCATGAACGCGTTTAGAGCAACTTTCACAGCGGAAAAACTGCTGCTTACCGAAAAACAGGCAGGAGCATAGCAAGCATGCATCCCGACTGGGAGCCATGGTGCGGGACTATAATAATAATAATAATAATAATAATAATAATAATAATAATAATAATAATAATAATAATAATAATAATAATAATAATAATAATAATAATAATAATAATAATAATAATAATAATAATCAATCAATCAATCATTTATTTAACGTGCCGAGGAACAACCGTGAGGTCTTTGTGCAGGCGCACGCAAAAATAAAATCAATAAAAATAAACAATACAATACAGACAGTCTTCAGAAATAAAAAGAGCAAAAACACGTAGACAAAGAGAAATGAACACTAAAGGGGAGGAGTAAAATAAGATAATATGAGAAATATTGAAGGGGAATAAAAAATTAGATTGCACATATTCAACTATGCGGAAAGACGGAGAAGGGAAGACTTTGTACACTGTGCCATACTATGTCAAAACAGTGCAAAGCTCGGATAAAAACAGTGATTGTGGACTATGAAAAACGTCAAGATCAAGAAAATTAATATTATAAAGACTTTGTATTCTGTGAACGGTAGAGTGTTGGAAGAAGCAGGCGGGTACATGAAACGGTCTGTTCTCTCTGGTTAACTTACGCGGAATTCGAAAATTAACACAATTGAGAAGTACAGGGCAGGATATGAAACCGTGGACTAGCTTGTAGAGAAATAAGAGATCAGAACGATTTCGTCGGCAGTGAAGTGATGGCAGTGATAATGACTCAGCAGTATTTGAACGAGATCCAGAGTCATTTTTAGCAAAGCGATGGTTATATATGCTGAGGAATTTTTTCTGGACTCGTTCAATGGTGTTACCGCTGGATTGAGCAATGCCATTCCATATCACGGACGCATACTCAAGTTGCGGAAGACATATTGCCGTGTACAATTTGTGTAGGGCCATGGGAGACCTGAATTCTCGAGATATTCTACAAACACATCCGAGAGAACGAAGGCCCCGCATAGCAGCACGCTTAACGTGAGAAGAAAAGTTTAACGCGCTGTCAACAACAACACCAAGATCACTGATTTCATAAACCTTGCATAATGGCACAGAATTGACAAAGTATTGAAATGACACGCTAGATGTTTTGCGAGTGATAGACATGAATTTTGTCTTTGCGGTATTTAGAGAAAGGTTATTGCCGTTGCACCATTCGGAAAAAGAACACAAATCTGACTGCAACAAGCGACAGTCGTTAACTGAATGAATTTCCTTAAATATCTTGATGTCATCGGCATACAAGAGGAAAGAAGAATTACGAATGGCAAAAGAAACATCATTAACGTAAATTAAAAATAGGAGTGGGCCTAATACCGACCCTTGAGGGATTCCACTAGTCACTTTATACAAAGAAGAGGTTTGGCCATTTACGGCAACATAACAAGATCTATTGAGCAGATAGCTGTGCATGAGATTCACAATCGACAAGTCAACGTCAAAGTTCGCAAGTTTAACCGTAATCAGTGTGTGGCTGACTACGTCAAAAGCCTTGCTCAGGTCACAGTAGATTACGTCAACCTGTCCTCTCTGAGAAATAGGTGTGGAGATCTGCTTCATGAAACTAGCAAGATTTGTGGTAGTTGAGCGGCCAGCAAGAAAACCATGTTGATTTGGAATCAGTGAGCTTTTCACACTAAAAGACAATATTTTGTGAAGAGCCAGTTCGAAGATCTTTGATGTGGCACATAGTAGAGAAATCGGGCGATAATTAGAAACATCTGTCTTAGAGCCCGACTTAAATACTGGGAAAACACGAGCAGTTTTCCACATGCTAGGAAATGTGGAAGTGTCCAGACAGTTATTAAATATCGTAGTCAGTACTGGGACAAATATAGTACCATATGCTTTTAGTATGGCGGAGGGGATGCCATATAATAATAATAATAATAATAATAATAATAATAATAATAATAATAATAATAATAATAATAATAATAATATAATATAATAATATTATTATTATTATTATTATTATTATTATTATTATTATTATTATTATTATTATTATTATTATTATCAATTACAGTGGCAGTGGGTTTACCTGCCTGAACCATTTGTGGTTTTGAGGTACGCTGCACTGGAGAGCTGCGAAAATATCGACCGCATGGGGTTCTTTTACGTGCACCTAAATCAAGTAAACGGACCTTGAGCATTTCGCTTCTATCGAAATCGACCTGCGTGGGTGAGATCAAACCCACATTCTTCGTGTCAGCAGCCGAGCATCTTAACCACTGCAGCGCCCGGTGGCATTGCTCATTACTTAATACACATTAACAAGCCTGTCTACAAGAGCCTAATTTATTTTAGACGCGAAGCAGCTTATGAACGAGGCCTGTCCCCACGGCGTGAGCAGTGCCCCGCGTGCCACTAGATGTATGGAAGTAACAAGAGAACGAAGTGCTGGCACGAGCGGAGAGCTCGCGCACGGTGTGCAGAAAGGAATGTTTTCGACATATGGACGTGTGATAGAGCGCTCGATCCACTGCGGCGCGTGCTGTAGTATAAATCATGCAAGGTACCCACTACGCCATAAATCATGCAAGGTACCCACTTCACCGTAAAGCATTGTCATTCATGCAAGGTACCCACTACGCCATAAATCATGCAAGATACCCTTAGATGCGAAGCAGCTTATGAACGAGGCCTGTCTCCCCGGCGTTGCGTCGACATAGCCAGTGCCCCAGCCGATCCGAAGCGGTGGGCTCGCGAAGCCAAAGCGAAACGGGCGCGTTGACATCGCATTCTCAAACTTCAAGCTGCAGCCTTTGCAGCAAGAGTCAATAACTTTATACTTTACGAACCACAAGGCCGTTATACTCAAGGAAAAACGTTTCCCTGAGCTCAAAGTCATATATGACGAGTAACAACATCAGAACCTCGAATAGAAGGACCATGAAAAAAATAAAACAATTACAGAAATATAAGTCGACTCATGGCTGCTTCGCATACTACTCAGGGTTCCCTTTTAGGGGGAGATGGCGGGGTGTTTTTTTTTTTTACAGGGCGAACAAATACAACAAGATATGGTGCGCTGTGGCACTGCTGGAAATTAATAAAAGATGAAGGAAAAAGTTGTTAATTTTACTGTTAACTCTCATTCCCTGTATTTCTAAAAGTGGCTGAGCATACATATTTCTCAAATCTCGTACGTCAGCAGCATAAGAAGGTATAAAAAAATTCTAAAAATTCTAAAAATGCAATTGAAGTAAACTGAACTGAAAGCAATCAAGTGCTGAAAGTGGATTCTCTCCGGAAACCTTTGCGCATGTCTGTTGATCATTTCCGCTTTTTCCCACTCTGCTCATTCTGATAATATTACAATACTATAAAAGAAAACACGTTACTAATTCCTACAGCAAGAAATTACCAAAGTGCGCAAACGTAATTCGACAAGCCCCATTGCTATAGCGGTGAGCATTTATTGTGGCCACTGATTTAACGCTCTGAATATTGTGATGGTGACTGGCCGAATGGGTTTCCATAGTGTGCATGCTATTGACTCACTTAGATTATTCATATGAAAGCGATGATTTCGATACGAGACAGCATCTCACAAAGTTTTATCCACTCTGAAGTGACAATTTGGCCATGACAAACAGGTTGAGTGTGTTCATTAACCACAATATGCTGATAAAATCTTGGCCTCATTACTAAAAACCTGGCGGTGCTCCTGGAGCTAAATGTAATGGTCTGGCTGTTTAGAAAACACTTTCAGAATATCCCCTTTCATAACAGCAGCAGATAGTGGCGCGGCGCCTGTAAGTAGCTGAAATGTTCAATGATGTCCGAAGATGCACGTGAATTTATAATATATCGTGCATCCCTTTAGCTCCAGCTCATGGACAGAAGTGGAGAGTATTTTGAGCATAAGTACCTAAAAGGTAACACACTCTCACCTTGATGAGGTACGTATCCTGCACAAGTGGAAATGCCGACTTGCATATCGTTTCTTCCGTGATGTAGTTTCCAGGCAACCCTTTTGTATAGTTGCCCTTTCTTATTCTTCGCTTAGGTCCTTTTTGCAGTACACATCGACCTGTTGATCTGTGTTGAACAGGGTTATATTTCCGTGTGTAGAAGTTTTCGCCGATGGCTCTCTCTGGCAAATATTATTCGGTATTTCATGGCCTTGCAGGTTTTAATTTAAAGGGACCGGCAACCAGTTTTTCTGGCACATGTTTTCTTTAGAGCGACGGAAAGATTACCAGTCAGTGTCTAATCACAGAATGGTAACTCGAAAAACGTCGTGAAACAATTAAAATCAAAATTTTTCGATCTGCGGTGACTACGAAGTCGCAGACACACAACACACGTGTAAACAGTGGGAGATGAGCGCGAGAGTGGTTCCTCGCTGTGCGAGGCGGTGTGCTGTGCATGCGTGCAGTTTGCGCGCATGTGCCGAGTCTCCACATGTTTCAGTGGCTGCGAAGGCTATGCCGCTTCTCAGAGTGAAATTCTTTTTACTTCGTAAGCACCACAGAATGAAGTGGGCGTCGATAATAATATGCATACTCTAATTCTGAACACTCATTAGGGCACGCATGAAAGCATCGGACTATTACAGCAAAGTAAATGACTCCATAATCTAGGTGCAAGGCTCTTCCGACAGTTTGCGCGATATACTGGTTCTTCGTGACTTTTTAACGCGATTAAAAAATATAAATCCTTCTCAGATCACGAAGATGATGCTTGAGTTTGTAGCTGTAATTCGCGGTCTTTTAATTTCAACCACGATCGATTCACGCGTCCTGACCAGTTGTCAGTCCCTATTAACCACCGCACCTTACACACGTAAAACCGAGTGCCTCCCAAGACATCGACATTTCTTTTCTCACCTTGCCATTGATTCACGTTTGCGAACTAAAGATTGAACAGTTACAGATCTTATTCAAATAATGTTTTAAAAGCTAAACAGCCTTATCTTTTTTTTTAAACGTACGTGGTCGGTAATTACGTCGCAGAAACATTGCGAGTGCAAGGCATGACTGATTCTTCTTTATCATTTTTAGACATGTCATCCCTGAACGTCCTCGTTATCTGTATATATCATCATCAGCAGGCAAGCACCATCACTGTCATCGCATCTCGAGCTTGGCTGGTAGGAAATGGTTTCTTATAAGTAGGCGAAGTGACGGCTGTCGATCATAGCACTTTCAATGCAGTCAGTGGGCACATTGGGGCCCGAAAGTATGGGAGTCCTTGGAATTTCTCACGGGTACAGCAGAGACTGGATATTGAATCTTGACGCTGATTTCGCTCATGTTTACTGGCGATAGAATTGCAGCAGGGAAAGTGTTAGAAATTTACAGAGATATCTAACGGCAAACTAGTGAACTCCTGTTTCTTCTCTGCATTAATGTCCCGAAAAGTCTTGCCAAAAACAACATGTCCCTATGGCCATATTCAGATATAAAACAGACGCACGTCTGTCTATCTATCTATCTATCTATCTATCTATCTATCTATCTATCTATCTATCTATCTATCTATCTATCTATCTATCTATCTATCTATCTATCTATCTATCTATCTATCTATCTATCTATCTATCTATCTATCTATCTATCTATCTATCTATCTATCTATCTATCTATCTATCTATCTGTTGGCAAGCGTTGGTATTGGATAGAGCAAAGGAAGTTACACGTACAGTACAAACCGTCTTATGTGGTCCTGGCAGCAGGGAGAGAATCTCATGCTGTTGCTGTTTTCAATTCTGTAGCTCATAATGTAGCCTAGACTCCAGGGGCAGTATGCAGAGGAATAGACTCCGAAAGTGTCCCCATCGTGAGGGCATCCTAGCCTAGTCATGTTACAGAGCAAGAATAAAGTCAGTACCACTAGGTATGTATGATCAGGTTACTGTGGTTGTTGAATTATTGAAAGTCAGTGAGCATGTGTGTGGTTCAGTACATATGTTAAATTATCAGTGCCGAAGCTTATAAGCACAATTCATCAGCCACATTCTCGAGGTCATTGTTTATTATGCCAATATAACAACCACTTCGCCTTTAATATTCTATATTGGAAAGGCTTTCTTTCTCAATCGCTACATACATTCATTATCGATCTATATTTACTTAATTGTTATGTCAATAAAGAACTGCGGAGCTGAATATAGAAAGAAATATGCTTAATCTTTATCTTAAATATGTTTATTAAAAGAATGATTGCATTGAAAAAATAGCAAAAAAGCACGTTTGGAAGGCGGCTAAATATTCAATTGCTTGCAGCAATAGAAAAAGCCGCAGGCTTTCGACTACTATGAAGATAGAATTCAGCGAAGGTGTGGCTACGTTGGGTTTGGAAGAGTGAATATTGCTATGAGGAATATATATGTTGTTATTACTGATTATATAGAGCGAATAATGAGACGTACACTCAGAAGTACCGGATTTTCTTTTGCGCATGATGCGTATTATCAATAAAGAGCGGTCAACCGCGGTGTCAGTATGAAATCATGCAGTACATAAGAAACCCATTTGTTTCAAAAGTACCTACTTCACATGACGTTCGTCATGTACGCGTGTTTTGCTCAAGGACGCAATTCACGGACGCAATTAGGGAGCCCATGTGCAACTTCGCTTTAAAAGCAAGGAACGACGCAGACGGATGTTCTTTGAAAAACGCAATTGTAAAAATGACGAATGTAAATTTCAGGAGAACGATGTGAGAAACGCCACTACACTTGTTGCTCATTCACTGTAATCAGTCGTTGATACCACAAGCGAAGCGTTGCAACCCAGCGCTCTCTTTACTCTCGCACCACGTTTCGAGCAAGGATGCATAATTTCAACCCTAGTTATCACAAAGTCGCGGTTAGTTGCGGACAGCGGGTATGATAACGTCAAGGCTAATTTGAGCGATGGCTCGCGGGCGACATGCGCCAAAGACAGAATGAGCGTTATTGCGGTGATTCGTTTTACCTGACCCGCAGTCCCCTAAGGGACTATACACGCGCTATCCGCACACCCGCTCCGCACGTGGCGGGTCACCTGCCGCCCGCAAACGGAGGGGAAAAACCGGTACCCCGTGTGCGACGATTGGCGTCTTTCCGGTTTTTCCTCCTCCCTTTGCGGGCGGCAGGTGTCCCGCCACGTGCGGAGCGGGTTTGCGGATAGCGCGTGTATAGTCCCTAAGAAAAATTGTTACCCCCGACAAGCGAGAAATGTTCTGATCTATACGATCCTTCGGAAATAATTCCAGTTCCACAGAAAGGGTTAACATACATATCTATAAGTTCATAACCTTAAGCCTTCGATTTTCTTTTTTTTTGGCATTGTAGCAACTTGAGATAAATATTCTGTAATGATCACATAGGCTATCGCTTCTTTTAAAGAAATTTTGACAGAATCAGAAATTAAATGACCGGCTATTACTCATCCGGCATCTACACCAGCATTCCAACACCAACAGCAGATGCTTCATGCATCTGCTGCACCAATATTTGTTTTACAGTCCTTCAGTTATAAGCTTAAGTAAATATTATTATGGCATCAACACCGGCTCTAACTTTCTTTCTTGTCTTGACTAGCGAGTATAAGAAGAAAAAAGGAGATTCCAATGTGCCAATGCTCCGCCAAGTTAAGGTTGCGTGCATAATTGCATCAACCACTGAATTACCACGGAATCTACATACACACACATTCAGAAAGAAATGTATGAATTATATCGACAGGTGCCTCACAGATGTGCAATTTCGTGCGATATTATTCGCACTCCGAAGAATGTTCCGACTGTGTCTTCACCGATGCCAACTTTTTGATGGGTGCATGCACCTGCCACATACGCGATTCCTGTAAAAATAAGAGCCAGTGAATTTCCTCCCATTTATATCTATTTAAAGGAAAGTCGGATGTAGATTCCATGAGCTGTATCATTTACAAATCTGGGGAATAAGTTTGTCCCATAGATACAAACTAGAAAAAACAAACTCGCACCGTTTGTCGACAAACTCGGAAATATTTGTACAATAGCGGCCGTCATGTTTGCTCGTTATATTGGCACCACCACTGTGATAGATAGCGACAGGGGCAGCAGAGAATTTGTTCATGGTTTGTGGGCCACGCAATATTCGCTGTTGCCTTTACTGAGTTTGCCCTGCTTTCAGACATATCCTGTTCACTACATTATCTAGCCCGGCGAATGTATATCTTGTTTTGTGCCATCGAATTTGTGTGCTACTTGTGATTGCGCTCGTGCCCCTCAGTAACGTCGCTGATTATGTGGGGAGTACGGCAAGGCGGAGAGGTCTAGGTTGCAGCTGCGACAAATTTTATTGATGCGTCGGCTTGTCGCCGTCAGCATTGGCCGGTTTCTTAATTTTAGCAAGCGTAAAATTGCTAATTTTATCTACATTCCTTTACGCGCTTGATAGAGCCCTTTGAAAAGATTCTGCAGCCTGTAGGTGAAACACATGACGGAAAGGCTTTGAGTGGGTTGTGCATAATATTTTATGTAAAATAAGTGACGGTTGAGTCAAACACAGCGCATTTGTCTGTAAAAATATTACCTGTAAATCGAAATAATCGGCGCGCGCGTGAATGAGTGGTGGGACTGGAGAGAATGCACTGATTTATTTATTTTTTTTGCATTTTTGCACTTTATTCATAAAGTATACAAGCAGTATTGCTTGTTCACCGGCCTTTAGCTCTCGGCTGGCATGTCGAACTTCAGCTACTACCACGCACACTACAACTACGTATAACTTTTTGGTTTGGTAAAATCAGCGCCTGCTCTCCTTGTATGACTGATATTTTACCGGCTGCCTTGAATACACACCGTTTTAGCTGCGTCTAATACACGTGAGGACTAGTCGATAGTGCCGTAGAGTAAAGTGAAAGAAACATGCAACCAACACAATGAGATAGGTATCAAAGAGAAAAGACGGACACTTTGCAATGCTCGTGAAAGAACTTAAAATGATGTCATCAGCTTTTACATTTTTAATATTGCAAATAATTGTGGCACAAGTGAAGTGACACATTTTTCTGTAAACTGACAGGACTCTACACAAATCTAGCACTAGTTAACTTGACTTTCATCGCACTGAACGGTTGTTGAGCGGCTGCCACCAGTTGGGTACTTGCTCCACACATCTCTTGCACCAGCTGTTCTGGTAAATAAGTATCTGCTGGTTTCAGTGGCGCCCAAGAATTTTGAAGACGCACCAAAAGGTGTAGGTTTGTTATTTTGTAAGAGAGCAGCGCGAAAGATAGAGACAGAAGAGGCACACATACAACAACACGTAGCGCTACGTGTGGTCGTATGTGGGCCTCTTCTGTCCCTGTCTTTCGCGCTACTCCCTTACTATATATTCAACCAACTAGCCGAAAATTTCACTCTTCAAAGCTAATATTCTCCTAATAAACCTGGTGCCCTCTGCTCGTACTGGGCCGGTTCTTCCAGCAGCTGGTGAGAGGCACCAAATAATGCATGAGACAGTATGTCCACACGTAGGACCGGGAACATCCATAAAACGTATTTCGCCAACTGCAGCAAGAGGCCTACACTCTTTCAAATGTATTGTTTGCATCCACTTACAGCTTTCGAAGTGAGATTTCTATCCCTTATGGACTGTCGCCAATTCTATTAATTCAAGCGTAATGATGCATAGAATGCAGCATCTATACACACCCATGTGGAGTCCCCCACCCCACAATTAGCAGTAAACGGTGATGCTCATGGTTATGGAATATCCTATCATCAAGTGGTTCCTAGGCACATATGTCGATACTTGCCTGGAGTTCATTATTATCACATTGCAACTTCAAGGCAAGAAAGATATTGGCGCAATATTACAATCAACATCGGCGGCTGAGCGTAAGTGGAGAAAACAATGAAATAAGCTGCGTAATTTCTTCGCGCCATTGCTACTTATTTTTTCGACTTATTGCATTGCGACGTATTTTTAAAAAATACTTTTTTTTAAGTCACAGTGAATTTAGGGCACCGGCAGGTTTGTAAATACGTATTTAGGACCATTGCATACAAACGAGGAAATCATTTATCTAAGCCTGCTGCAACAAAAGTTAAATGATCCAATCCAGAGTGGAGGCTCAGAATAGTAAAGCCACTAGCGCACGAGATGGACATATGGAATTTTCCAAAGCGTGCAGTTAGAAGTGGCTCTGTGCGTCAAAAGTGTCGGTTAAAGACGATTCATTTCCGCTTGCATAGTATTGGTGTGAGTAGGGGTCCACAATAACTCAGGTGCATAGCAGCCGCACAATCAGTGGTATATAAGAAGCAGGAATTTTCCCCGGAATTTCAAGGAGTGCTTTTACAAGATTAGACTCGGTGTCAGTCATTACCAACTAAATTACTAGTGAACATACATCAAAGAAGGCACGAGAGCGCTAAGGCGTATTGTTCTGGCATCGTTATTAAGGAGACTAATAACCCACCGTAGTGGTCTGGTGGTTATGGTGCTGAACTGAGGACTTGAACTTCGCGGGATTAAATTCCGGCCGCGGCGGCCGTATTTTGACGGAAATAAAACGCTGGAGAGGCCCATGTGCTTCAATTTAGGCGCACGTTAAAGAACACCAGGTGGTAGAAATTTCCGGAGCCCTCCACTACAGCGTTTCTCATAATCATATCGTGGTTTTAGGATGTAAGGCCCGAAAAATTACTATTAATGAGGATGCAATTCTCTATGCAGGCTCTTAAAGGAATGACACAATCGAAAGGTAAAATGGAAAGTTTCTTGTTCCTTTTGGCGAAACATGAGGTTCAGCTTGTAGTCGAACCTTATGTAGTCGTTGGTTTGAATAACCGACCTCCAGCTACTGTAAAGATTTCACTCGTCCGTAGCACAAGAAAAAAAGAAAGCCAATAAAATTCAAAGCCGAATTATTTACCATGCATGCTGTAAAACGAATATTAGTCATGGGAAGCGTGGTTCTCCATCATTCTGTATGTCGAAAATTCAGGCGTCATAATATTTATTACATGTTCGGAAATTGCGAAAATATTGTTACCCGTAACATCCCCGTAACATCTTTGGTGGAAGGTGCAGGGTACGACTCGCTATAAAGCACCAGGAACTGGATCTTCGCAGCGAACGGCGCGTTGCAGCTGCCACAATGACGGACCAAGCGAACCAGTGCGAACAAGATCCGTCAGACCCACAGCCGATCGTTGTGGTGCACCCTCGTGATCCTGGCACATTCAACGGCACAAGTGGCGTGGACGTCGACGACTGGCTGGCTCTGTATGAGCGCGTCAGCAGCAGCAACCACTGGGACCCAACGCTGATGCTGGACAACATCCTCTTCTACTTGCGTGGAACTGCAAAACTCTGGTTCGAGACACATGAAGAAGAGTTGACAAGTTGGGATGTATGCAAGCAAAAATTACGCGATTTATTTGGGAAGCTTATCGGACGACAAGCAGCTGCAAAGAAAGAACTCGCAACTCGTGTCCAGACTTCCACAGAGCCGTACATCGCGTACATCCAGGACGTGTTGGCTCTGTGCCGCAATATAGACAAGGACATGCCTGAAGAGGAAAAGGTCGGACACATACTAAAGGGAATTGCCGATGACGCATTTAATTTTCTGCTGTGCAAGGATTGCTCGACTGTGGAGTCGGTCATTGCAGAATGTCGTCCCTTCGAACAGGCAAAAAGTAGACGCATCATTCACCGGTTCGACCGTCTTCCCAACACGGCGGCTACGTCCTCCTGCGAAGATTTACCCAGCACCTCCACCAAAGATGTTACGGGGAAGAAACTATATACACAGGGTATATTTGACAGCCAAAAGCGTACAACGCTGCAGCAGTCCAAGCGCGTTCCACTCAGCACTTCGTCGTCGTCGTTCGCTGCCCTTCTCCGCTCGTGACAATGTCATCGCAAATTTTAGTGAGCTCAGCGCGCTCCTCACGCAGAATACCTATCTGATTTGTAGACTACCTAGCGATGTAGGTGTCATTTCTGCTAGAAAAGCAACTCCTCATGATGTGAACAAATTCTGCCCACTGCTATTAGGAGGGATTCTCTGCCCAGACCTAAAGAAGGAGCGCAAGTTAAAACTTCACGAGCGCCACGAGACGTATGAATTTAATTCCTTTAGCTTAACCAAGCGAGCGGTGCTTCAAACTGGTATTCTTTTCGGCCATAATGTCAGTGCTGTAAAAGTACTGGGGATCCTACCTGTGTCAACCAAATTGCTTTTGTTTTGTTCATTACCTTTCTTATTCTTTCTAATCCTCACGTAAGCAGTGTAATTTGACTTCCTGAAAAGGCACACCAGTACGCAGAAATATGAGCGAAAATAAATTAAGAAACGTGATAAGAGTAACTACAGAAAATTTTAGGCCTAGTCAAATACAAAATGCTGCCTTTTCACGGCATGGTCATATTCATACAAGTACTCCTGCATACGTTTGCAGCGTTGTTATAAATCGTATTCACAGTTATGCGCCAACGCTCACCTTGGATATCGTCATTCCATCTGTATCCATTGTGTAGTGCCATGTTGACCCTACGCATATCACAGGACAAATAGATTTAAAGTCAGCAATTTGTCAAAAATGTACACTCGCACTTTCTTGTGTAATATTGCTTACCCAGTAACAAGATATACAGCATCAAAATCTCCATATTTGTAGTGGTTTTGAGCCACGTAGTTTTTAAACGTTTCTAGAGACCGATACGCCGCAAGATAACTCTCCTCACGATACAGAAACATCGTTTCTGTGTATTCCTAAAGAAATAGAACATTCATTGAGCGGAAATCGCCTGGAAGCCACAGTTTATAGAATTAACCGTAGGAAATAAGGCAAAACTTACATCGAAAACTTCAAGTGCTTGAAGCTTGAGTCGTACGCTTAGACTTTGCACTGTCATGTACCTCACGTTGGCCTTCAAAAAAATATACCTCGTTACTTTTGCTGAAACACATCACAGGAGAAGTGCCAATCCAGCAAAGATCGAACTTGCTTCAAGGAAAATGTTTCCAAATGAGAACACTAAGATTCAAGAGGTAACTTTTACAATACAAGTTCTTACCGAATTTAAAACAATAATGATGTATTTAAGAAGTGTGAGAACAGTCTTGAATTGCCTTCTAAACGCGCTGTCGACGGTTACGAGTAGCTCGGGACGAGCAACGTCATTCTTGCCACCTTGACAAAGAAGGAAATGATATATTAGAATACAAGACAGCTATAATTCTAGTCAAAAAGGGGCCTTCCAGGTATGTCGTCTCGTTCCGAAATGTTCGCCGCCTCCCGCCACTGGACACCAACTACGATTAAAATGTTGATTTTCTGGCAAAATATGTTATTCGTCATTCAAAAAAGAATAATAACGTGCGTGCAAATAAGGGGAATGGAATATTTGCTTGCGAACTTCATGATTGCTATTTCTAAATCGACAGAATTCATGATTATCAGAGACATCGACTACGGCAGTTTTTAAAGAACTTAAACAAATTAACAATAATTTCACACAGGCGGTCAGGTCAAGCGGGAAACTTGACGTCTTTCCCGCGAAGAGCCATTCGGCGCTTTGATATTTCAAAAAAGCGGTCTCTGAGAATTTTAACGGAGTATTGAATTCACCAGCAAAACCGAATTTGAAGCATTGGTGGACGCGACTAGTAGACTACTAGGCTGACGTCACTGTTCATGGCAATGTTTTAAGTGGTGTTACTTCTTCTGCACTATAGTCTACCTACGTGCGCTGATCGTGTTGTAACAGAAGGCGCAGCCGTCACACCCCCGAAGCGAAGTCGATCGATGGTCATTTTCACGATATATCACTGATTTCTTAACGCGATTTGAGATATAGCGTGGTCAGAGTTGCTTGTCAGAATGGAATCGGGTACAGTATTGATGCAAAATGTTGCGAATGTCTTTCCCGCTTACCATTGGCGCTAAGGGGATTTGCATCATCAGCAATTTCATAAAGAACATGAGCATTCTTTCCTTCCACCGTTCTCTCTTCAATTAGTGGCTTTATTCGCAGCGTTGGCCCCAGCACACCTTCCTGTAAAGATTAAAATGATGCGAAGTCTGTCACGCATAATGATGAAACTGTAGAGAAAAGTACTTACCATTGTCTCTGGGATAACCATTAAGCATTTACCACAAGGGAAGTACATAAGTACTGACTCGCACGAAAGCCGCATATTCGGTGTTCGCGTGAATAATAAGACTAAAAAGCACAAATATCGCGTGGCAAGGACCTATTTGTGGGCGGGAAGACCTAGGAAGTACACCTCGAAATTACTCGTAACCGCTTTTAGCAGAAAACGGCAATGGATAAAGCTACGGCAGCGGCCCGAGGAGAGCAACGTGTGGCTCAGAAGTTCTGACAATGCAGAAATGGTGAAGAGAGAGGCCGCTAGTGCAAGAACAGAGCATCAGAAAGTTCAACTACAGTAGTTCCAACTAAAGGTTTTCACCTTCATATTCTGAGGAAGTTTTAAGCATCTCTCAATATTTTTTTGCAGTTATTGTAAATCCCAGGAAACAGGGCTATTTTCATGTATTTTCATGCTTAATGTCACTGTGTAGCCAGTGGGGAGGAGTTTCAAACTCCTCCCCGAATTTTTTGAACTATACATGCACACACACATATATATATATATATATATATATATATATATATATATATATACACGCTCACGCTCACATAGAAACGCAAGCACGAATATACATAAAGTATGGTTCAATCCCTCCCCCACCAAACAAATTTCTGGTTACGCTACTTAGCCACATTTATCCTCATCATCGGTGATATTTTCATCGGTGATAACCAGAGAAATGAATATCTGCGCTACTTAAGTTTACTTCGCGCAAGAATCTCTCAATTAATCTAACAAGTTTTTAGTCAAGCTTGGGCTTGATATTTACTTTCTAATAATTGTGCATATCGCAATCACTTTCTCGGAATACTAGCATTCAGTGTGTTCTAGTTTGAACATTTAGAGCCATACAGGGCTGCAATTTTAGAAATACGGAAACAATAATAGCCTGCTAATATTGTTCGTGATGGATTCAAAGGACACTGCGTACTTCTATGCATGCACCATTTAACTTCAAGAAATTTATATTGTAAAAAGGAATAAACGCCGACCACAATGAAAACACGTGAGAACAAACAAAACGTTTCGGCTCCCGCACGGGAGAACTGTTCACAATAAAGTCCTTGGTTATTTTCATGCGTGATATTTATCGTGATCATCGGTGATACTTTCATCAGTGATAATCGGAGAAATGAATATCTGCGCTAAATAAGTTTATTTTCGAACTTGAGTGTGAACAAGTGTTTTTATTGTGGTCAGCGTTCCTTTTTACGTTGCCTCCTCCCAGCCAGACGGGATTCCGTCAAACCCTAGATTTCAAGAATGGAATCGTGCGAACTAAACATCGGTGGCGGATTACGAAATTTTTCTGGGCTACGGAAACATGCATACTATATTGGTGATGCTTGCAGAAGAAAAATAATTGTATTTAGCGTGTCTATTTTCCTAATAATTCACAGCAACGAGTTCCTGCGCTGAGATGCTGGCATACAGCACACTGTTTACTTTACTTGTTCTATCAGAGAGCGGCATTGCACGAAAATGCGGTATCGACACAGAATACCAGCATAAGAAATCTGATTAGTAAAAGCACATTGCCGTACCACTTGAAAGCCATCATCTTCGGACACCATAACAGAAGCCAAATGTTCAGCGTCGTGGTAAAGATCTTCTTCTAGTATTTCTCCATCATGCTGCAAAATAACGAATAAAATCACGAAGAATATGCGATGAGCTCATCGTTCTTTCGCTCATCACTTCTTTGTTTAGTGATATAAAAATAAATGAATGAGTGGACACCATTTTTTGTGACGGTTATCCATTCCACTTGGTTGTATAGCAGAAAAATTGAAAATGAAATTTATATATACGGTACGTAGATTATGAACAGTCTGTATTTGGTTGCCGTAAAATAATTAGGAAAAAGGTATACGCTTCTAAAAAACCGTTTATTTGTCGACGTTTCGATCGGAAACCGATCTTCATCAGGATGGTCTGATGAAGATCGGTCTCCGATCGAAACGTCGACAAATAAACAGTTTTTTAGAAGCGTATACCTTTTTCCTATATATATATATATATATATATATATATATATATATATATATATATATATATATATATATATATATATATATATATATTCTAGTTAACTCAAACCGATGTAAACTCAATATTCATCCCAGATGTAAGATACTAAACAATTGTTGAAGCGCTATGTTTGCTTTGCGATTTACTGTGGATGGCCATGGTCCGCGCATTTTTCCTAATCAAAACAATTTACTGTGAGTGTAGCATGTGGAGTTCCTGTTTCTGTCGACGTCTGTAAGTGACTTGCATGGGACAGTCGGCCAACGGATTACGCACATCCTTGTCATCATAAAGGCACGAACATGTTGATGATGGCGCATGCTGAATTCGGAATATTAAATAGGTGTATGTTTAGTACCTAACTTAGGATGTGACAAAGTTGTATCAGATTGAGAAATTCTCACTTGCTTTTCTCAGTGTTTCTGTACATGTTTTCATACCACGTGGCGCGGAGAAGCGGCGCAAACGGTATATTATATTCTAACTAAAGCGTATTTGCATAAAGTGCATTAAGGTGAAAATACTGAGTCTTATGGCCACAGCAGGTCTAAGCATGCGGGTAAACGAGACAAAGCTTCCCCCCCTCTCTGTTCCTGCCGTTTTGGCAAATTGTGATCGAAAGTGCGCGAGCGCAGGTAGAGCAAGCGCACTCGGTGTGGTATCAAGATGTGTTTCTTAGTTTAGTTATTACTGGAGTAAATAGTTATTACTCAAGTAAATTAGTCGAACTAGGATATGCTTTTAGTTGAGGTAGTTCAACTAACAAATAAGTATATTCCTTGCCGCATCGTTACATCTAGCGCGCGTGCGCCATGCCACAATGCTGGCATCAAACGTCTATCTAACCGCAAGGTGCTTACCTGATAACCACCCGCGCTGGGCTCTTTACAAATCTGCATCCTTCCTCTATATAGCTGCACTGAAGTCCGCTAAACATAACTTTCTAACTAACGTTTTGCCCTCCATGTTACAAACTAACGAAAAAAGGGCGAGTCAATAATACCCTATCCGACAACCATATTTCCGTGATTGACTCATCCGGTAACCAAATTAGTGAAGCCCGTTGCACCGCTGCTCTTAGCGATTCTTTCATCAAAAAAGTAACAGTTTCGCCGCAACGGCGAAGCAATGCTCGCGATAGCAATAAATTGTAATGTAACGCGAAGAACGGAAAGCAGCTCGAAATTGCCAGCGCATCGCTCGAGCCCAAAGGACGCAAGAAAAGAACGCACACAGGACGAGCGCGAACTAATGCGTCACAGTTCGACACTTGAAGCGCACTGCTGAAACATAAAGCAGGACGCACGAAACAAACGAACAGGTACACACAAGACGAGCGCGAACTAATTGTCACAGTTGTTACTTATTTCTGTTTGAACAGCGCGCTCCTTTCGCAAACGCGGCCGCTGCAGCGAGCGAAGCGAAGCACCCCACCAGCCGCCCCTTCTTTCCTTGAGATAAGCGCACAAAAGCGACGACGCCTTGTAGAGCGAACAGCAACGACGTTAGCAGGGGCGGGGCGACGATCTTTAAAGCGCGCAACACGGGCGCACGTCGCGCCATCTATGTGGCCTCTAAGAAATCATGCTGAATTGCATGGTGTATATAAATAGCTCGCCGTTAGCAGGCTGAGAGACGGTGCTGTCGTGGCCTAACGTCTAACGCGGCGGGCTGCAAAGCGAGAGGTCGCCCGTTCGATTCCGCGCGTCGGAAAGAATTTCTTAATTATTTTTCTTCGTGGCCTTTCTATATATATACATGCTTATACATATACGGTGAATGACGGCGACGGGGACGGATATTTTCCAGCCGAGACTGTCCATATAATTGCTATCGCAATAAAGCTGTTCTGTAGATAGCCGTAATGAATTACCCAGCATGAGTTCACACAATTATTTACCCATGTCATCAGTTATTATTGAATCCCTTGGTGTTGTACGGCTCATTGAAGCACTTCAGAATGATTCTTCTCCCGGGTATTATGGTAATAACGCAAAATGTTTGAAAATTACTAGAGCTTACACTTCCACTATACTAAGTAAAATTTTCAGCGGTCACTGGATAATTCAACTATTCCTAGCCAATCAAAAATTGGGAAACTCGTTCCACCTCATAAATCTGGTAATAAAAGCTGTTCGACCAGCAATCGTCCTATTTCCCTAACTTCTCTTGCTGTAAACGGCTCGAGCATATAATAATTACTAAGCTATTTAACATTTTAGAATCAAATTCATACTTCACGACAGCACAACCTGGCTTCCGCAAAACATTTTCATGTGAAGCGCAGTTTATATCCTTCATTATCATTTACATCCAATTCTTGATAAATCACGACATGCCGACTGCATGTGTCGACATTTTTCAAAAGCTTTTAGCAAGGTTTTTACATAGACTGCTACTTTACAAACTACACCAAATAAATCTTCACGGTAACATAAAAGGTGGACTAAATGTTTTCTCACTAACAGATAACAATTTGTTACTGCACACGGTCACAATTCTTCTTTTCAGGAAGTTCATTCCGGCGTTCCGCAAGGCTCTGTCTGTGGCCCCCTGTTTTTTTTTTTCATTTATATTAATGAACTTTCATCCGTTAATCGTCTAACATTCATCTCTTTGCTGTTGACTGTGTTATTTTTTGAGAAATTTCAAGCAATATTGACATTAAGGTATTGCAGTCCGATGTTAGTGCTGTGTCTAAAAAATGGATAATGTACCTAAATATTGAAGGGGTGGTGCCATCAAATTTCGAGGCTATAACAAGCCTGTTCTGGGTTTCCTCTGTATGCAAGGACACTCCACACGAAGGGTCGGACACAGCAAACGTTTACAATATATTTTAATTCACTTCGAAAATGTACCTAAATGATCATTCTCCCGATCGAAACCCATCGGTAGCGCGCCAACACTGACGTAGCTCTGTATGATGGGCAACGAAAGTTGTAGTGACGTCACACCAGATCTGCTGTAGTGACTTGACCTCCGGACCTCCGCCACCTCCGCAACGTACGTACCGGCTGTAGTGAACTAGAATATATTCTAGCTCACTATAGTACCGGTAAAGCATCGGTTGCTACATCACTCGCCGAGTTTCGATCGCTTCCTGGCTAAGTGCGTCAAAGCCTTGTGTGGTCACGTGACCAAGCCCCCTACGCTTCTACGTCAACGCTCAGAAACCGAAACCGAAAGTTGTCCACATCAAAAGGTGCACCATGCTGCCTGGAGCTATAGGAAACGCTTACAGCAAAGAACGCACAAGCCACAAATTTGCTGGCACCAACCCTCTAAACAGTGAAAAATAATGCGTGTATCTAGAAGTTCCGCTGCCTCACCGCTTTACTACCTACGTTATAACATTCCTCTGGATTCTGTGAACTCTCAAATAACTTGGAGTTCGCAACACGACAAATCTAAACTGGTGGCTACACATTCAATACATTACTAACTATGCTAGCCACATGCTTGGCTATTTACGATGTAACTTTTCTAGTGCTCCATATGGAGGGAGTACAAACTTCCCTTGTACTCCCTTTTTTAACATCTCGTGGAAAAGTTTCCCATTTAACAGTATTTCAGAAGATGCATCACCGTTTCTTCCTGCATGACCAACTATACTTCGCCCAAAGCACATATCCCGCCTAATTGATCATCACAAAATAGGCATCCCTTCACGGAACACAAAAACTTTCGTCAAATCATTTTCGCCTCGTGCATCAAAGGAGTGGAACAGACTGCCCCGTAGCATTATTAGTATTAATGAGAACCACTTGCTCCTTGATGCTTTAGGTAACATTGTATAATTAGGTTCTGTGATGTATTAGCTAACATGCTACATAAGAGTATTAGCTAACATTGGAGTAAATGAGATGTATTTGTACAATCTAACTATATTCACTGCTTTTTGTTCAATTACGTTTTTGTAACAACTCACCCCTCTCCGCATTGCCATTTGACCCTAAGGGTAACATATTATAAAGAAAATAAATACTGCAACACATACTTGCGATGAAATCACGAGCCCAACTATTTGCACTTATCTAATCATGTTACATGCTTGCATATTAAGGGCAGAACTCCAAGACATTTCTACCTTGCTGAAAAATTGCTAAAATATGAAGGGAGCCTCGCACTAGCAGTGTCAAGCCTCATGAAAATGCGGAGCTGGGCCGGCTTCTTTGTTTCTCTTTATTTTTTTTCTTCCTTTCCTCATCTCTTTCTTTCTTTTTGTGTCATCTCTCTATTCTCTGTGATTTTCTTGTGTCTGTTTATTCCTATTTGTGTATTTCCGTATACTCTACAAAAAAACAGCCTTTTCGCTCCTTTCATGTCTTGACTTGCCATGCATATGACTCTCTTTAAAGAGGCATGTCCACACTCTTTGGACATCATACTCTCTTCGGAGTGTCGGATAACCTAAAAGAGAGTTAACGTACCACTTTAAGAGAGACATACACGTGGCAAATAGACTCCCCGAAAGGTGACACAATACTCCTTTTTTTCGTGGAGTGCATATTATATATATATATATATATATATATATATATATATATATATATATATATATATATATATATATATATATATATATATATATATATATATATATATATATATATATATATATATATGCTTTCTTGCTTTATCTTTCTGTCCATTCTTTGCTTTACTCTCTCATCTCCTCCTCACCCTCACTTCCCTTTCCACTCGATTGCTATGCTATACTATACAAGGCTTTGTTATGCTGTGCCAGCGTGCCTGGATAGCCGAATGGCTACGACGCTCATCGTTGGATCGTTGGTACGCGCGTTCGAATTCCGCTTCGCCAAGAAATTTTTCTCGCCAACAATTTCGCTCTGTCTCTTTCTTTCTATCTCTTTTTTTTCATGCTCTCTCTGTACTCGTTCTCTGGCCCATCAGAGTTATTGCATGCCACGCCGGACATATCGGCACACACGTTCTGGGAGCGAAGCAGAAGAAGAAGAGGACGAAGATAGCGCGTGCCGCTTCATGGTGATGATAATCATCTGTTGATGACTAGCGGCCTAAGGGAAAGTTTGACAGCTCCGCTACAATACAGTTAAATTGCTCGCCGGATAGTCTCAACGTTTCTTCGTTTAAAGTATAATTGGCTGAACCAACACTCCGTCTTGTTCTCCATCCTGCGTAGCGTGAGAAAATACGGTTGGGGTGGCGTCTACTAGTATGAGCTTGCTGTATTAAAACACAGTACACCTAAATATTACACGCTCGGGATTACTACGTACAACAATCATTGTTCCTAAACAATATAATGCGCACGCACACATCAGGTTCGCCGTCCTACCTTAACATCGCAGGCTTTGTGCTTCAGCTTAAAATACCGCGCCATTTAAGTACCTAGCCAACTGTATTGACGTTTCCTCACGCGATGCACCAGAAATGGCTTCTCTAAGCAGGCGTCGCACTCTTGGACGTAAACTTTACTGAAATGGCTGCTATTGTAGAAGCTGAGCCTGACTTTTCCAGACCAGCGTACCTGCTGCGCTTCTTCATGCTCAGGGAATGAGCTTTTACTGTCTTATGAACTAGCCAAAAGTAAACTTTTAAATATAGCTGCAGCCATCATATGTGCTGAGGCCCGGTCGTTAATGCCTTGTCAAAATGCACTGAAATTACATTTGTCCAGGTCACATGACAACCTTAAGCACGTTATCCGTGCAATCACTCCCGAACGTCACAGCAGCAAAAGTGCACGCAGTGGCCAAGCTGCTGCTAACAAGCAATAAAAAGACACCACTATTTGGTTTTTCTGTGCTCAATATGCCCCAACCTCAGTCAACTGTGTTAAATGTAGCAGGTAGTAATTGATAGCCCGCAACTCTTTCAGAAGGTCACGAAGTACCTGTGCAGAAGGAAGTCCGACCTGCCTATACACATTACTGTAATTTGCCATTCGAAAACGTAACTTATTCACTTCTGCTCTAATTGTTTAATGTAATGAGCGCACAGCAGCGCTAGCATAATAACTACCCGAATTATTAGTTTGCCACCTTTTGTGGCGAAATGTTAAGGAACAAAAAGTACCAAGCGGGAATGGAGGCTTCAACAGCTTGAAAGGTTGCCTTCGTCCTTTAAGATGGCGTAAATGCTTCGGGGAATATTTAGCCTATCGAAGTTCGTAGTGGTGATTGTGGTGACGATGATTTAGCCTCAGGCGGGCTTAGCCTAACAGGCCTAGCCGATAATTGGTTTAGTCAAGCTTCTGTTTTCATAACGTATGACACATCATGTTTCACCTAAGTCATTCCCTCTTCGAAAGCCTAAAAAAATGACACGCGTTTTCTTGCGAATCACCCGTGCATCTTTGTGGAAACACTCTGCCTAGTGCACTCGTGGGGACAGCCACATTTTTTTATTGCGATACCAAGTTTATGGTCACTCTCATCGGGTTTTAACGCGATCGCGTTAAAGAGAACGTTTCGCTGAAATTCCGTTGTCGTCGTCGTGGCTGCGAGCGAAAAATCATCAGCTGTCTATGACCGACAAATCGAGAAAGATAGAAATAAAAAAATACTTCGGTTCTAGTGAGAACCGAACCCAGGCCGTCTGCGTGGCAAGCGAGTGTTCTACCACAGTTACGCTATTGCTTGAAACAGCTGCGGAATAAAACACTATATGAATGTCATGTTGTGGAAGGAGCCTCCTCAACGCATGTAATATTGCGTGGCAGAGGCGTTAAATCGCGCCAGATGTCAAAACATGTGAATTGCGCAACGAGTGGGTGTTTTAAAGGCCAACCCACTACAAAGCCTTGTTGCTTTACGGACGCGTAGTGGGCACTTAGCTGATTCGCAATCGGGAGAATTATGGCGTAATGGGAACTTAACAACAGTACTCGCAGTACACATTCTAGCAAAGATTGAAACGGCCAATGTCACGCGCACAGACATTCGTTTCCTTACGGCACGGTTGAGGCATGCACCGCGAACCGAAGCGAGGCTAGCAGTTGAGAAGCTGCGCGCAGAATCCGCATTAGGCAATATCATAATCATCCGTGAATTTCTTTCCCGTCGCCGTCATGTTGCGAATATGTATATGCACGTATATATAAATAAAAGCCAGAAAGAACAATAAATCAGAAGGAAAAAACGCGCCATAAAGCAACGCTTCCAGATTTTGTTTCAACTGCCCTTGAGACGCGCAC
Organism: Rhipicephalus sanguineus; assembly: GCF_013339695.2. Taxonomy (NCBI): domain Eukaryota; kingdom Metazoa; phylum Arthropoda; class Arachnida; order Ixodida; family Ixodidae; genus Rhipicephalus; species Rhipicephalus sanguineus. Next base: position 73,195,171 of record NC_051183.1, on the reverse strand, counting down.
AAAGAAGTGGCCCGTTACTGTACCCGCTCGCGATGTGGAACGCCGAGTAAGCAATGCTTCCAACGCCACCGCGTGGCAGGATACGCAGAGGGGTCACTACACGCGGCGAAATTTTCAAGAAAAAAATATCTAGGAGGGTGGGGTTGTGCGCAGTCAACACGTCCAGCGCGCTGCACAAACACAAGGAAGTAACAACTGTGAAAGTTTTGAGTTCGCGCTCGTTCTGCGTATATTTCCGCGTTCTTTTCGAGCGTGCTTCTATGTGTTTGAGCGGCACGCTGCAAGTGTCCAGCTGTGACAGTTGTTAGTTGGCGCTCGTCCTGTGCGTGTGCTTTTCATGCGTGCTGTGCGCTTGAGCGGCGCACTGTAGGTATCGAGTTGCTTGCCGTTCTTCGTGTGACATTCCAATATTTTGCTGTCGCTTTCATTGCTTCGCCATTGCGGTAAAACTGTCACTTTTTTTTTTACTCTCTATGCGCTTCCTCCTTTGAGGGCAACGGTAGTTGCACGACATTAGGTAGTGAAACCTACCGATGCCTTCACTGGACTCAGTGCACAAGGGAGAAGGTGCACCCTCTGATTTGAACAGGAAGGCAGGAGCACGGGCCCATCCTGTTCTTACGCAAGACATCTCGGTTCACTGAGCGCGGTTAAGTGCTCTAGGAGAGGAAAGCTGATGCGGCGAATTATATAACATGGAGTACGGACGTTATCCTTTCGAATTCCACATACAACAATTATGTATTTCTTTGTCCCAGTTGTTAGGTACGCTATCAAGCAGGGTTACCAGAGCACATAGAGAATATAAGGTTTTCAGGGGAAAAGAGTGCGCTTAACTTACGTAAGTGTGCTTCATAATCCTATCCTCGTATGTACGAAGAAGAAAGTTCTTGCTCAGAATGGAACTTTTCTCGAGATTCAGAGTGAGATCTTGAGTAATTCTCAGCACCTTGCCGCCATTAGCGGTCCGGCTTTGTAGCAACTCAGGAAAGACTACTTGTTGGCTCCCAGTAACTGAAAAGAAGTATTTAAGTAGGTCAGAAAGCGTCTGCGTTTATAGGTGGCACGAACAACGAGTGACACTCCAGGTTCTCTTCCAAGCATTTGCAGTGGAGCACTTTAGATTTTTCTAATATTCGGATAATGTTAAGAAAAAATAAAACTGGTACGAAATCCATAATTGTGGTTCAATCGAAGGGTCGCACTGGATACATATAATATCAGAGGATATGCTCACTTGAGATAAGTGCCAATTAACTGTCACAATAACAATTAAAAAATTGAATGAATTCATTGAAAGAGCAGACGCCGTTCATGTGAGCAGCTGGGGCCGTTGCGGCACTAAGCAGGGGAGGTCTCAACGACGCGCTTTTATCTACGTAGCTTCTCAAATCCGCTTAGGCAGTGCGACAAAATAAAAAAAAGTGAACACTAGATATATACAAGAGCGCGCTAGCGCCGATGTTTAAGTGCCACTGCCGGACACTTAGGCCAGGGATTAGGGCCGCGATCAATTTCCTTCTGCTGTCGAATGGGACGGATAAATTTAATATGTTTTGCAGTACAAAATTTGTCTTAGTCTTGACTTTCTGGCGCTGGGTAGGACTTGACATTACAGCGGCGTTTCCACATAAGCGTGTTCCATTGGGCGCGCTTTTCATATTGACCCCATGAGGCGGGCAGTCAGCGACTCCGCAGTTCGGCCACAAGAATGGGACTAGACGTACAAGTTTAATTGCATAGGCAACCGACTGCCACGTTTAGGTCATTTTGGCTGAGCCTCTCCTGCCTTCATAAGTTGTATCTGACTATACAGATATCCAAAAGGAAATATGTTCCAAGTAATTCTCTTTTTTTCTCTCAATTAAGAGGCTTCGGCGCGTTATTACAGCAATGCGAGCAGTTCACAAGGAAAAAAAATTGACAGTAGGTTATTTTAATTGTCTCTCAAAAGTGAATGATCAGCAACCAGTCACACTAATGAAATATAGCGAGGTTCAACGCTACACTTGTATGCAGATTATGTAAATTTCTCTAAATCTATGACAATATTCATCTGAGCGTGGAGGCATGTCACCATGATCGCAATAAGCCCTCGTCGCCACCACTGTTATGATTTACATGCTCCCTGCATCTTGTTACAAGGATCGAGTGTGGTATGCTTTTTCAACCGGTCTAGTCGCCGCAGCATCCACTCTGTTCACTGCCTACTCAGTCTTGGTAGACAAACGAATGTGGGGACGAGTTCATGCCAAGTTTGCTGCTATCGCGTGATTTCTCAGGAGAACACACTGAACAGACTTCCCTGGTCATACCACCAATGAAAAACGCTGATAATGGCACATGTGCCTCCTCTTACGATGTAACATGAATATGTGCAATCTCGCTAAATTATTTAATTCATTTGTGCTTAAGCCATTTATTCTTTTTAACGGGAAAAAAGAAACGTCAAGGCTCTTTTTAAGCTGTAGTCAGTTACTGAGCTTGTAGATTAGAAGTCAGGGTAAATGAAGAGGATATTTAAATAAATAGAAATGTCTCCGCTTTAACTTATTTGACAATGCCATGCGGAAGTGAAAAATGCTTTGATGATTACTTACGTTTCGCGCATTCAATTTGATGTAGTTGCATGAGCATGTAAAGTAATATTTGAATTACAGTCATCATGTTTCTCGGCATGAAAAGAAAAAGAAAATGTGCAGAACGTAAGCGCGCTAGCTCGGCTTGTAAGTAGCGAACTTACACGAAAGCGGATTTGTCATCTGCAGTGCATGTTATTTTAATGTTTTCAAAGATCATCGAAAACTTTTCGAGAAGGCCTATATATGTCCTGCCATTTGGGTAGCGTTGATGTCCACGTTCTTGTAGACGTGACCTGACAAATTTTGTGTGCAGGTGTGACTCAGTGCTTGATGCATTAAAGAATGCCTGCGTACAATATAGATGTACGGGCGTACGCCACTGCTAGCAGAGCGCGAGTCGCTGATAGCCACGTAGAGCACGAAGCTATTTTTCAAAGTTTCATGTAAAGGACACTTAAAGCTTTCGCGTTGAGATAAAAAAAAACATTGTGTACGTCTATTAACGCTTTTTCTTGGTTAGAACATCACACCCATAGAATAATCAGGCTTTTGTGTGTCTTTCTTGGTGTGTATTCAAACGAGCGTTGATCGCGGCTAGAGAGGAGGCCGTTCTTTAACACGCCCCATAATGACTATAATTGCAAATGCACTTGCGTTGTCAGCCCGTGCGTTCTCCACCATGCAAATCATTAGAGCGAAGCACGCGGCCTGAAATTTACAAATAATTCTCCAAGCGAGCTAGAAATCGCTCCCTCTTCTCTCCCCAAATGATGCCATAAACCGAAATAACCCCGTCATAAACCCCAAGTTCATGGCTACTGCCTCATTTGAGCATCGTGAGCTGCGTAGTTACCGCGGCCGCCGCGGTAGGCCACCACGTGCACCCTCGCGCACTTGCGATCGCACTGAACGTTAGGCGTACGTTCGAAAAAAAGAAAGAAAATGCTCCAGGTCATTACGCGCGCTGACGAACGCACGCATCTCCCACTTCCTTGTCGTGCCCCCTGCGTAGCTTTCAGCGCACTCACTGGTAGCAAAGGAGAAATGAAGCGCTTAAAACATGTGACAAATCCCTGTAACTGCGCTCTTACTTGACGTATTCAAAAAAATTGCGGCAGCGGATTCGTGAGGCGATAAGGACTTTTAATGATGCCATTTCATGATTACTTGGAAAAGCGTTACAGGGTCCCTTGAAAACGGGCACGGGGTACTCGAACGCGGAGCTCGTCTACCTAACTCCGTTCAGTTTACCCAAAGACTTCATTTCGGCTGCTCTGTCCACTCACGAGTATGTCCACGTTTTTTGAGACCTCTTTCGAGATGTAAAATCTTGTCCTACACGTCTTGTTCCCGCACGCACGCCTTCATTTCAAGTGACCTTTCCAACGCTACCCGCGTCTATTGCGCTATCAATCTGTTCAGCATGATTTCCGTTCTCACTCCCTCGAGCCATTTCGTGGACTGGATACACGCGAATGAACGTGCTTTGTGGACATTCATCGCAAAGCTCACACCAATCGAATTGAGCGACTGAAGCCAGCATACTGCAAGGCGCAGCCTTGCAGCGTACTGCAATCAGCGTCAGCAATGAGCCTTGAAGCGCACTGCAAGGCTCATTTCAGCCTCGGAAGTATTGTTTTCTGGTTGGTGCTGACTCTTCTTCGGTCAGTACGGTTTCATGGTGGTGCTGATGTCGTTCGCAGATCATGCGACTGTGTAGAAGGCTTATGTTGCGCTAGCCAAAGCCACACGATGACCGAAAGAAAGCAGATGAGGTCAGGCAATGTCACGAGTGCGCGAGAGCTTATATGGCCCTGAGACCAAAAGCAAATCAAGAAAACAACAGTTGAAATTGCGATCTGCTGCTGAAACAACGCCCAGCTGTCTGACGGAAGAAAACTAATACAAGTCAGTAAAAAATAAACGTGCTGTTGAAGTGAATGAAAATATGTCCATCGGCGTACCATGTGACGTACAATGACTCCAACTTTGCATTACATCATCAATTACATACAAGTCACCAAAATGTGCGTCGTCATCATCACGCCCTCTGAAGAAGTACACATTACGTAGTCGATTGGTCAACAAAGGCGGGGCCGACCCCGCAGGCAGTTCAGCAATTGTTGGCGTTTTACGTCCCAAAACCCCGACATGATCATCAGGGACGCCGTGTGGAGCGCACCAGAAATTTCGACAACCCGGAGTTCTTTAACGTACACCTAAATCTAAGTAATTGAACCTCCAGCATTTTGGCCTCCGTGAAAATGTGGCCGCCAAGGCCGGGATGCGATCCCTCAACCTTTGTGTCAGCAGTCGAACACCATAACCACTAGACCACCGTAGTGGGTCCAGAAGGAGTTCAGCTCCGCGTGAAGTGCCGAAATCTTGTGGATGAGGGCGGGGAGTATGAATACCATCGACTAGGGAGCATAGGTCGCCAAACTCACTTATGAGTCGAGTCACTCAGACTCAGACTGAGCCGCAAATCTGGGTCTGAGTGAGGCAGGTTGAGAAATATTTTCGTGAGTCTGAGTCCGAGTGAGGAAAATTTTGGTGAGTCTGAGTCCGAGTGAGACTTAAGGGCAAAATATATTTCGTGAGTGAGTCTGAGCGAGCTCTAGATTTTTTTGCCGACCTATGGTCCTATCTACTCAATTTCAGCATTCCTATCAGCCTTATGATGACTCACGTTTATACTCACGTCTGCTAGCTAGCTTTCAAGTTAGCTTTCAAACGCCATCTCAATATTAATTGATAAGAGCCGTCGGTTACGGAGGGGGGCGAGGAGAGGGAGGTTTGGCCTCTCTCTGGCAAATTATTTTATTTGAAGTCCTTGACATGATACCCCGTGTGAGTCATCTCCTTCAAAAAATGTCCTTACTGCATTGTAGCCATTGATAACTCGTATTTGAAGGTATGAGATCAAAACGCACTAAGTAGAACACCAGTTATATAAGATATTGATGTTCAAGAGCATTGGCACTATGGTCGAAAAAAATATACGCTAATGGACTCATGAGTAGACTCTCGACTCACGCAGACTCAGAATGAGCCGTGGGTCTCAGTCAGAGTGAGTCCTAGCGAGCAATATTTTCGTGAGTCTGAGTTCGAGCGAGTCCTCAGGGCAAAATATATTTCGAGTGAGCCCGAGTGAGCTACACATTTCTTGCCGACCTATGCTCGGGAGAAAAGGAAGAACGTCAACAGAAGAAACACATGAAGTTCGCCTTCAAGTCATGTTAGTCAAGTGCATAAGGAACGTTTGACTTTTTGAAAATGGCGGCGTTTCATAAATTTAGCACAACGTTCCCTGGGACGGCCATTTTCGGTGCCTCCTTTTACGAGGCTGAAGGCAATGTGCTCCTACCATTTGAATTAGTCTGCGCTAAGCAGGAGACACCGTTAGTAATGCCTGGTCAAAATGCATTGAAATGTTATTAGTCAGGTCACATGGAAACCTTCAGCTGGCTATTGCAGCAGTCACGCCCGTGCGTCAGCCCACTAAATACAGTGCAAGCAACAATTTTACTGACTGATAGCAAGAAAAAGGAAAGAAGAAGAAGCGACTAGCTCATTCTTTTGCGTGAACAATGCTGCCAACCTAAAGAACCTGGTTAAATATAAAACATACGTATAGTTAAGAACTGCTTCTTTTGGCAGGGCACGAAGTACGTAATCACCAGGCAGTCTAACTCGCTTTTTAAAAACTTGTTTTACTGGTGCAAATGTCACCCTCAATTTTTCATCGGCTTATATTTGGACCTCGAACACGTCTATGCAAGTAGCTAAGCCAAAGAAGAGATTGTGTTTAGTATTTTGGTTAAATAATATTACAGATGATAAATAAATCATGCAATTGAGCCAACCTATTATTTGAAATAAGGATCATATTTGTTTTGAAACCACATGGCATACCTATGGCAAACAATATTGGCGTGCACTTTGTAAACAAGTTAACTTGTACGAGAATTGAGCTTGTGATTTTTCCAAGCCACATGAAAACAAAGTAGACGCTCACAAGAACGTCGAGGTTTGAAGAGACGAAAAATCCTTAATCAGGGGGTGTCGCTAGAGCCAAATCGCCTATTTTTCAAAGCAGCAACCTAGCTGCCTTGAAGAAGACAAGACCACTTGTCGAAACGTCGGCTCCATCGACACTCCGTGTTCAAAGATTTTTCATACCTGCAAACAACACGTGACCTAAGATATCACGAGATGCTTTTTACATCTCAGTTTGGTGCTTTACAAGGAAGCGTTGCCAACACAGTGATAGTACGAAGTCACTTGGAGAAAACAGTGTGTCGAACTTACGTAAGTGTGCTTCATAATCCTATCCTCGTAAGTACGGAGAAGAAAGTTCTTGCTGAGAATGGAACTGTTTTCGAGGTTCAGTGTAAGATCTTCAGTAATTCTCAGCACCTTGCCTCCATTAGCGCTGCAGCTGTCCAGCAACTCAGGAAAGACTACCTGTTGCCTCTCGGGAACTGAAAACAATCCGTGGGAGAGATAAGAAGGCGTGACCGCTCCATTGCAAGATCAAATTGGACTACTTCTGATGTTTCTGGTTATCGATTTTGTCCTAACTGTGACTTGCAAGTATCTAGTACAACTTCAGGAGGCAGCGGTATTTTTACCTCAAGCGTGGATGCAGACGAGCCTGCACCAATGGGTGCGCCAGTCATGAGCCAGACAACCATTGAACCTGCCGTAGGAAAACACTTGTCTTTGGTAACCTAGACCGAAGCGCGGTCTAGGTGACCGCTTTCCTGCTTTCTTCAGGTGGCCCCATAAGGTTCTGCAAAGACCCCTGGGCGCACCTTAACCCACCACAGCCTTGGTGAAATAGTTGAGCATCCGCCTCTGCTGTGGGAGGCAGAGAATTGCTGCCGCCGGGTACCTACCGGTAAAATAGGGACAAGCGCACTTCCGGCCTGGTGCTCGGCAGAACGAAGTTCAAAGTCGCTTGGGAGGGCACCCACCCTGTGGGAAATTGGCGGCCAGACCTAAAAATAAGGTCACCCTCTTTTTTTTTTAATATCCATAGTGAGGTCTCTTTCATGCACTCTTAAAAAAAAGGGTGTCTGTACTGACTACCTTTGGGTGGTAATCGCCTCGCTACACATATGATGACCTTTTGGGGTGTCAAACGACTCCCTTCGTTCTTCAGACCAACGACTCCCTTCTTCACAATTTGGGGTGTCAAACGACTCCCTTCGTTCTTCAGACCAACGACTCCCTTCTTCACAAGCAGAGAGTCTACGTTACTCCCAACGCAGGAGTCTACGCGACTACCTTTTATTTCCCGCTAGTACCTCTAGGTAGTCAGGGTGACCCCTTTGCCATGGTAACGCTGACCCCCACTGGAGCGTTCCTTTGACTCCGTTGTCCTTAAGGACAGTGGTGTACATGACTCCCCTGGCAAGAGTCAGTGTGACCACTTCGTGGTACTCAATGAGACACTCTGCAACAAATAATGCGTTTATTTTTCTTCTTGGTCGATATTGATGAAACTTGCTGAGTTTAGGTTTACTTATGTGGCGATTTCAAATATGCAATTATCTGGAAGAAAACGCAGTTTTTACACATAAAAATTTCATGTGTCTTGATGAGCAAGCCTTTCCAAACTTGGAGTTACAAAGTAAATCGACATATCGCTATAGTTAGGGGATAAAAACTGTATGCAATAGTTTTAAAGGAGTTTACTGCGCTGTTCTGGCATAATGTTCATGAACCCACTAGCCCACATACGAACTCGCGTTTTAAACCCATTTGAGTTAAAAGTTACGTAATATTGAACTCTCGTGAGCGAATCACCAGCTAGACATACACTTACTGGTCAATGTTCAGCATACTATGACTATTGTTAAGTGGGTTTAGGACATGCATTCTGGTTATGTTGCATACAGTTCCCATTTCATATTATTGTGATATGCTTACTTTGTAACTCGTGCAGGCCTAACATGGCACATGAAATGTTTGATATACTTAACACGACATATAATAGTAGAAAAATATTTGCATTTTCAAAATCAGCGTACAAATACACATAAACTAAACAAGTTTTATAGAGATTGATCAAGAATTTCAAAAGAACTTCAAATCAGAGCGAACACCATTAGGGTTTTTATCTGACAATCGACGAAAGTTGGTGCCGCTACCTCTTGTTACTCAACAAGGCACTTCCACCGGGTTTACTCAAACAGGAACACTGTGGTGGATGCATGACAGCCGCAACAAGTTTTTGTAGCAACTTTACAGTGCTGCACTCGATTCCTCTGGGGGAAATAAAATACTACTCGAAGTTTATATAGATGAGTCTCAGAACAATTTCCGCTCGCGTAAAACAACAAAAAATGTTGATTCTAGAAGAAAGTAAGCCATGCAACACGGAAACAGAAGAGATGCGGACAGCTCAAACGCTAGCGTTTGGTTTGTCTGTGTCTTCTCTTTCACGTCTGCATGCCTTCATCCTATAAACAAACTGAAATTTCTGCGATTCGTAAAATTATTCTTTGAATCGGTTTTAAACACTTCATGCCATTTCATACATGTTCACATTGTAATGACAACCTACTGTTTTATCAGTAAGCACCTAAACTATAGGCACAACATCCTGCGAATAATGCGTAGTCCTTAGCCACGTCACCACAATTGTTAAGCATTTATATATATATATATATATATATATATATATATATATATATATATATATATATATATATATATATATATATATATATATATCTGTGTGTGTGTGTGTGTGTTTGACATTTTTGAGCGCGCAAAAGAACAGGGACGAAAAACGACGCGGACACAGCGCTGACTTCCAACATATGCTTTATTTTCTACAGTGGTACATATATATATATAGACAACAAAAAGCAACGCACGCAGGTGCATTGTACAGGAAGGCTTCATGTAAAACCACAAATAAGTATGCATGATAAGCAATCAAACAACCTGATACCGGATTTTTTTCTTCTTTAAGAGATCAAGCGGTCATTCCTGACTACCACTATCGTCTAGTCACCCTGTGGGCCTTGCTTAGAAAGTCTAGTTCTTTTTGGATAGGTCAATTGAAGGTGCACTAATGCACATGTCTCCCAAACTTGCAATCTTCGCCGCTTCAATTATCTCGCGTGTTGTTTGTGCCTGGCTCCTTCCTGTCGCAGTGCACTGCGAATACATGTGATCGCACCCACACTTCCTGCAGTGGAAAGCCACATGTCCCACACCTCCAGTTCGCACGTTATTTGCGTGCTCACGCAGCCTGTCATTGGCACACCGTCCCGTCTGCCCTATGTATTTCTTGCCACAGGACAGCAGTAACTCATAAACGATGTTGTTCTCACATTTAACAAAGCTTTCTTTGTGCTTTTTTTGGCACCTGGGTTTTTCAGAACCACTGTAGGAGGCCTTGCACAGATTATAAAGCTTGTTTGGTGCTGAAAGGACGACTCTTACGTTGGCGTTGTTTCCTATCTTTTTCAGCCTATGTGAGACATCGTGAAGGTACGGTATGACGGCGCATTTCTGCTTGACAGGCTCCGTTTCTGGTGAAGCCTGCTCCTCACCCTCGCGAGCATGTTTGACAGTCTTGAGAAGACCCTCCGCCACAGATGTGACGACATACTGAGGAAACCCCGCCTTTTTCAGGCAGTCAGCTTGCGCCTGGAAACTACACGAACACTTGTGAGGACATGAGCGGCGAAGCGCATTCATTAGGGTTAATTTTGCAATACCCCTTTTAACTAGCTTGGAGTGGCCCGAAGAAAACGGCAGAAGCGGCTTATTGGCCCTAGGCTCGTACGACCAGCAGACCTGGTCTCGCTCGAAGAACATTCGTAAGTCAAGAAAACGCAAGGCGTTGTTTTGCGGCATTTCATGCGTGACTGCGAGCGGTTGCAGGAAACGCGTGAACAGATCAAGTACGTTTGAAGAATCATTGCCAAATTCGCCTGGACTTGATTCTAGAAAGACAACGTAGTCGTCTACATATCTAAACACCTTCTTTACATTTGTGCCTGTTAGCTAGTAACTAAACAGAGCTAACAGGCACAAATGTAAAGAAGGTGTTTAGATATGTAGACGACTACGTTGTCTTTCTAGAATCAAGTCCAGGCGAATTTGGCAATGATTCTTCAAACGTACTTGATCTGTTCACGCGTTTCCTGCAACCGCTCGCAGTCACGCATGAAATGCCGCAAAACAACGCCTTGCGTTTTCTTGACTTACGAATGTTCTTCGAGCGAGACCAGGTCTGCTGGTCGTACGAGCCTAGGGCCAATAAGCCGCTTCTGCCGTTTTCTTCGGGCCACTCCAAGCTAGTTAAAAGGGGTATTGCAAAATTAACCCTAATGAATGCGCTTCGCCGCTCATGTCCTCACAAGTGTTCGTGTAGTTTCCAGGCGCAAGCTGACTGCCTGAAAAAGGCGGGGTTTCCTCAGTATGTCGTCACATCTGTGGCGGAGGGTCTTCTCAAGACTGTCAAACATGCTCGCGAGGGTGAGGAGCAGGCTTCACCAGAAACGGAGCCTGTCAAGCAGAAATGCGCCGTCATACCGTACCTTCACGATGTCTCACATAGGCTGAAAAAGATAGGAAACAACGCCAACGTAAGAGTCGTCCTTTCAGCACCAAACAAGCTTTATAATCTGTGCAAGGCCTCCTACAGTGGTTCTGAAAAACCCAGGTGCCAAAAAAAGCACAAAGAAAGCTTTGTTAAATGTGAGAACAACATCGTTTATGAGTTACTGCTGTCCTGTGGCAAGAAATACATAGGGCAGACGGGACGGTGTGCCAATGACAGGCTGCGTGAGCACGCAAATAACGTGCGAACTGGAGGTGTGGGACATTTGGCTTTCCACTGCAGGAAGTGTGGGTGCGATCCCATGTATTCGCAGTGCACTGCGACAGGAAGGAGCCAGGCACAAACAACACGCTGAGATAATTGAAGCGGCGAAGATTGCAAGTTTGGGAGACATGTGCATTAGTGCACCTTCAATTGACCTATCCAAAAAGAACTAGACTTTCTAAGCAAGGCCCACAGGGTGACTAGACGATAGTGGTAGTCAGGAATGACCGCTTGATCTCTTAAAGAAGAAAAAAATCCGGTATCAGGTTGTTTGATTGCTTATCATGCATACTTATTTGTGGTTTTACATGAAGCCTTCCTGTACAATGCGCCTGCGTGCGTTGCTTTTTGTTGTCTATATATATATGTACCACTGTAGAAAATAAAGCATATGTTGGAAGTCAGCGCTGTGTCTGCGTCGTTTTTCGTCCCTGTTCTTTTGCGCGCTCAAAAAGTCAAACATGAATTACCAACTTGCCGATGCCTACGCTCTCTCAATATATATATGTGTGTGTGTGTGTGTGTGTGTGTGTGTGTGTGTGTGTGTGTGTGTGTGTGTGTGTGTGTGTGTGTGTGTGTGTGTGTGTGTGTGTGTGTGTGTGTGTGTCATTCCATGCCAAGTGTCCCAGACGTGGCGCTCGCACATCACAGATTTTGCTGATAAAATTTGTGCCTTTTTCCTGTGCCACATGGAGTATTGTGGCAAAACACTTTTGGTCGAAAAAAATTTTGACAATCATGGCACCCCCTCGAAATTCGCTTCTATTTATTAAACTGTACCTAATAGAAAAATGTGTATAAAATCTATTTTTGTGTGTTGAGCTACGAAACCGCGCTTGCGCTATCACAGAGGTTCTGTTTAGTTGTCCCATTCATTATTTCCGATTTTTTTTGTGTTTCACTACCAGCTACGTAGCTTCAAAAACTACAAAAATCTTCAATGTTCGTGAATTTTTCTTGAGCTATTTGCAACTCACCCTAACCAATATTAATCATAGCCTGATTTCCAGGAAAGTGTATTTTAGTACAGAAATGTTTAGGGGTAAAATAGACTTCAAATCTTTCCGAAAAAATTGTGATATTTGAGAAAATGTACGATTTGTCACATGTTTGACCGTATTTTTCATACTGATGCGGTCAAAGTAAAAATCCTCGTCATGTGGCGTTTGATAGAAGACTTCATCGTTAAGTAACGAAGAAAGTCTAATCAAATCATTTTTTTGTTTTAAGGAAGAAAATAATTTTTGAATTTGGCCCTCCGATCGCGCAGTGCATTTCATTTTGCTGCCACTTCGCCGCAAAGCACGTGGTCGCCCTTACAGCTGACACTCGTCACAGGCAGCGGCCAGATGCGAGATGTATGTCAGCGGCTCGTGAGTGGTCGAAAGTCTTGTCGCGCTGTCAGGGCGACGAGTAATGAATTTGCGTTACAATGAGCATTTGCTAGGCGGGCCCAATGGGAAATATGGACGCCCGAGAGCAGCATGTGGAGTCGTTGGCACAATGTCCTAGAGGGACGTCTGCACAACTAGCATACACATACTGAAAGAAATAATGCACACTGTACACACTTCTTTCTCAGGGTATACATGTTGTACAGACGGCCTCTAGCACAATGTGCCAACGACGCCATAGGCTGCTCTCGGGCGTCCATACTTCCCATTGGGCCCGCCAAGCAAGCTCACATTGTAACGCGAATTCATTACTCGTCGCCCTGACATCAACGTGACAAGACTTTCGACCACTCACGAGCCACTGACATACATCTCGCATCTGGCCGTTGCCTGTGACGAGTGTCAGCTGCAAGGGCTACCACGTGCTTTGCGGCGAAGTGGCAACAAAATGAAATGCACTGCGCGTTCGGAGGGCCAAATTCAAAAATTATTTTCTTCCTTAAAAGAAAAAAATGATTTGATAAGACTTTTTTCATTACTTAACGATGAAGTCTTTTATCAAACGCCGCATGACGAGGATTTTTACTTTGACCGCATCAGTATGAAAAATATGGTCAAACATGCAACAAATCGTACATTTTCTCTAATTTCACAATTTTTTTTCGGAAAGATCTGAAGTCTATTTTACCCCTAAACATTTCTGTACTAAAATACACTTTCCTGGAAATCAGGCTATTATTAATATTGGTTAGGGTGAGTTCCAGATAGCTCAAGAAAAATTCACGAACTTTGAAGATTTTTGTAGTTTTTGAAGCTACGTAGCTGGTAGTGAAACACAAAAATTCGGAAATAATGAATGGGACAACTAAACAGAACCTCTGCGATAGCGCAAGCGCAGTTTAGAAGCTCAACACACAAAAGTAGATTTTATACACATTTTTCTATTAGGTACAGTTTAATAAATAGAAGCGAAATTCGAGGGGGTGCCAGGACCGTCAAAAATTTTTTCGAGCAAGAATGTTTTGCCACAATACTCCATGTGGCACAGGAAAAAGGCACAAATTTTATCAGCAAAAGCTGCGATGTGCGAGCGCCACGTCTGGGACACTTGGCATGGAATGACCCTTAAATATAAGAGCTACAGAAAGATCACGAAGGTCCTGATACTGTAGGAAGGCATTTGACACACGACGTACGTTTTAGCACTATGCTAATGCTAAAACGTACGTCGTGTGTCAAGTACCTTATATATATAAGGTATGATATATATAAATATATATATTTAGCGGTGGTATGGAGAGTTCTGTACAGAACTGAAATACAGAAACACCGTCCAGAAATACAGCGAGACACATTACTGTCAGAATGAGTGAGATATGAAAAGCAATAGTTTCGCTAACATCGTTCATTACTGTCAAATGCGGCAATATACTAGACCTGGCATAAACATTAGCATAGCCAGCAGTCAGTTTTTATGAATAGGAATCAATGGCCAGCCATCAAGCACTTCTTTGCGACATCCATTACATATTTTATGTGGCATACAGCGCAAAACATGCAACATGTGTAGTTCTCATGTAGTACAGGATTCTCATGTAGTCATCTGAGATACAGGACCCCAATAGGTGACACAGCTTGCGTGCATGAGCTTGGCAGTGTCGTGTTCCCAGACCATGTCAGGGTCAGGTGGCATTCTGGCGAAAAGGACAGCAGGTTGCACTGATTCGAGACCACTCACGGCCAGACCTTAAGCGTGGCTATTCCGAATTCTTGGACACGTCTTGACTACCTCGAGACACGAAGTTTCCAAGGAGGCTTCCTGGTCAAATGCAGCTGTAGAGCTTCAATGTGCAGTCTTGAAGCAACCTGAAATAGTCAAGTGCACAAAAATAAACACATGATGACAGACAGATCGATCACCTTTTAATCTGACAAGGGCAGCGCTCACACACCAGATTCCATGAAGTGTCATGGCAATGAACAAAACCAGGGATACTCATTAACTTTGCTGTACTTTGAGGGTCTGTTACTCCCTTAGCCAGCTGCAACTGTTTCCGCTGCATGACCTCCGTACAATTAGAAGGATGTTTTTTTAGAGAACGCATATTTCTTATCAAAATTGTATAATAGTCACGCTCAAGATGTTTTCGCGCACACACTCTATGTCAAGAAGGAAATAGTTTGCTGCAACTAAAATGGCAATGAAGAGATTAATTAACAAAAACTCATTAATTAACTTTTAATTCCTGACCTGGAGGTAGTTGTTTATATTAGAAAGTTGTATCGCGTGCCAATTTATGGCATACACATTTTTTTTAATCGCGAAAGTTACACGTAATTCGTGATATTCATCCTTGAATTTCAAGGACGAAATCGAAACTGATAGCGCCTGACGTGCAGGAAACGTCGCTTCTCTGTTACGTAAGCTCGGAGCTACACGTGAAAAGAAGGTGATGATAGTTTAATGAAGGTGGGCCGAAGCAGAATGTGATCAGGAAAATCTGCAAGCATTCAGAAATACACAAGTAAACAGCTTATTATTTGGGTGCGATGTGTGGTACTTATCTGTAAACATAGAAAGAAAAGGTTGATATTACTGCCGTTTCGGATGCGCGCATCTCGAAAGAAACAAATGAGCACCAAACGCCACATGCAAAGGTAAGGCGATCCGCTGACGCAAGTTAGATGACTTGCCAGTTTTCACGAAAAGGTACGACCACGACGCGCCTTCATTCAAATTTCGTCACTCCCTTGTCGCGGGCAGCTCCGGTCTGACGTAACAGAAAAACCGCGTTTTCTGTGTGCCGGACACGATCAGTTTTGATTTAGCCCTTAAAATTTCACAATAAATATCTCGAGTTACGTAAAACTTTCATGATTTCTGAAAAATGGGTATACCATAAAGCGGCACGCACTACAAATTTCTAATATAAACAACTGCCCTCAAGTCAATAAATAAAAATTAGTTAACGGGTTTTTGTTAATTAGTCCCGTCAACGCATTTTTTGTTGCGGCAGAATATTTCCGCCTCGAACTAGAGTACTACTGGAGCGTGACTGTCATAGAGTTTTTTTATAAAAGATATGTACTGTCTGAAAAAAAATCACCCTGTATAGCATGGCAGCAGTATTTTAATAATAATAATAATTGTTGGGGTTTGACGTCCCAAAACCACGATAAGATTATGAGAGACGCCGTAGTGGAGGGCTTCGGAAGTTTCGACCACCTGGAGTTCTTTAACGTGCACCTAAATCTAAGCACACGGGTCTAAACCATTTTCGCCTCCATCGAAAATGCGGCCGCGGCGGCCAGGATTCGATCCCGCAACCTGCGGGTCAGCAGTAGAGCACCATAACCACTAGACTAGCAGTATTTTAACGAAGACCTGTAGGTCGCGGGATCGAGTCCCGGCCTCGGCGGCTGCATTTTCGTTGGAGGCGAAAATGTTTGAGGCCCGTGTACTTAGATTTAGCTGCACGTTAAAGAACCCCAGGTAGTCGAAATTTCCAGAGCCCTCTACTACGGCGTCTCTCAATCATATCGTGGTTTTGGGATGTTAAACGCCAAATGTTATTATTAGTTTAACGAAGAAAACGGCAAAATGTGTATACAGCTACACGAAATATGGCGAATGTACGACAAGACTAGGCTTGCCTTCACTGCCTTCTTTCTGTCGCATCATTGTGAGCGTGCCCTTCTAGTGCCTGGCTTCAGAACAGCTGCACGAAGGTGCAGCTATTCTAAAGGCCTAATGTGCCATTTTTTCTTCAGATCTATATCAACAGGCAAAGGTCTCGTTTTTCCGTTTGTCTGGAAGGACAACCCACCAGCCAGCGTTGACCAGTATAGAGGGTTGGGAGCAAACTCGGGCAAACTGTGCAGCACAAACATCACCTCAAACCTCAAACAATCGAGGTGATGAGAAGCGGTCAAACAAAAAGGAACAGTGCTGAAGTGACTTATATACATATTAAAAACAACAGCTGATTATGGCACGAAATTGGGACAATTAAGGTGCATTGTAAAAGAATGTCAAATGAGGTACCCTGCTGTAAAAAGTGCTAAATATTCATTGCAGACTATGGCGAATAGAATTCAAATAGGATACAGCGAGTGTTTCGAGGTATAATGACGAAGCAATAATTGCTAGAGATTTATGAGCGAAAAGCACAATGCGATTAAGCGGTGCTACATAGTGGGAGATCACGGATTAATTTCAACTACCTGGAGTTCTTCAACGTGCACAAATCAGAGGGCATGGGAGTTTCTGTATCTCGCCCCCTTCTAAATGCAGCTGCCGGGGTCAGGAATAGAACCCGCGTCCTTGGGCTTCGCAGCGTAACGCTTCCAAGTCCATTTTAAAGGATTTTTGTCCACTGCCCACAACATCACTGTAGACTGTATCTTTGTGTTGAAAATAATAACGAACTGAACCACGGCTGGTATAACAAAGGCATCCAATATCCACGAAACACAGCGTTTGAGCAGTATGTTTACTGCCATTATTACTAGCCGGTGTTGTGTTTACTATTAGGTACTAGCACCACACCACATTAGACAAAGCAAGTATCACAGGAGGATGAGGTTATGCTCGTATGCAGTTTGTGGACAAAAAAAAAAAAACTACAACTTTGAAGTGAACTCACATTTACCTTTGTTGCATGATAATTTTTAGCATCATAAGATCAAGTCACCACTGTTTCAATTAAATGAAACCGTGCTACAAAAGCTATTGCATCAAAGTTTTATAGCAGTTACGCACGCACGCACGCACGGACGCGCGCACGCACGCACGCACACACACACACACACACACACACACACACACACACACAACAAACAAACAAGCAAACACGGCGAGAAGTTCGAATATGCAGCGAATAAATACGTATTAAACGTGTTTCAACGTCTGGGTAGCAAAGGAAAGAAACACTAAATTCTAGAGTTTCACGAGCCAAAATCATGATCTGGATATCAGGCATGTTCGGGCCGGGTGCATTAGATTGATTTTGATCAGCTGATCTTACTTACCCTTCAAATATATATCGGTGCAACGTTGCTCTACGTGTCACCACACTCGACTTGCAACCGAGATTTCAACTCGCAATTTCATGTTTTTCTGGCATGTATGGAATAAGGAAACACGATATTGGCGCGCACCACTCCGTTTTACCCGCTACTGGATAGTCCAGTGCGGTTTTCGTCGTTGCCAAGCCATTGAAACACGATAGCAAAATCCGTGCAACTGGAACATCAGAAAGACAAGTGGCAAAGCTACGTGTGAAGCGAATAAAAGAGTTGTAGGCAGAAGCCGGCAGAACTCACCTGAAATCTATAACGACCGTAGGAGCGTCGTCCACAGGCTTCGTCTGTCGGTGCCACTGGGATCCGTCATGCGCTGCCATCTTGCTCAGGCAAGTTCACGACGAAACGAAGCTTACTGCAGGGACTTCTCCGTCCGGAGGCTGCTTTTCCCAAACACTGAGTGACACTGCTTCAGCCAGTCACGGCAAGCGTGAGCCGACGACACGATACTACGCCACGAATGCATAGCACGGAAGGAAAGTCACGCAAAACGATCAGCCAGACACGGCAAGAGCGAGCCGACGATACGATACTACGCCACGAATGCATAGCACGAAGAAAGTCACGCAAAACAATCACTTGCAATCACGCCTGACGACACAGATTATTCTGGCGGACTAAAGAACGACCACAACGAGACGGATCACGAACAATGCCGTCTAACGACGCCAAAATGGCTGTCTCGTATTGATGGCTTCGGCTTTGGATTAAAGTAGCCTCCACGAACGCCTAAATGGTTTCGGTTTTGTTTTGGTGCTATAGAACACACATCCATGCATAGTTAAAGCTCTATTGAATAATATCAGGGTGGAGGAGGCGAAGCGTGCCCTGTGTGTGTCTGTAAGGGCTGTACGGTGGGAGGGGGCGCAGGTGAACGTGCATCCCCTGCTCTAGGGGCTAGGGAGAGTGCGGTGAGGCCGTGTGTGCGTGCCTAGCTGTGCTCAACGTTTGCTGAGCGATTTGGTGGCCCGCGCGGATTATCGTGAAGATATAGTTTAGCTGTGGCGGGCAGAAATGATGACCACGCGAGCTATAATTCTGGTAGTATTGTCGCTCTTTAGGAGACGCGGTAAAGCGTCGCCTTGATAACCGGTCTGCGCGGTTATCATGCCAGCTTTGCGGCACATGTTTTTACGGCCGTCGAGTTAGATGTGTTCCCGATCGCCAGTGCGTTCAACACCATGCACGTCCATTTCACTAATAAATGTATGTTTTCTGCCATACATGCTGTCGTAGGAATCTACAAACCTCGCTTGCAAACGTGCGAAGATTCGCAAATTTGTCAGCGCTGCCATTGTTAAACGTTGTCATAACTCTGAATGTTTCGCTTGGGGGCAAGATTTTTTAAGAACCCTGTTTACTTGTAGACGTTTTCGAAGCGCCGTTTCAGCAATATCGTAACTGAAGCCATAACACAATACGTGCGTAATTCCATATTTTACGAATCCATGTTATATATTCTCAACCAAAATTTTTCGGTATACCACAAGCCAAAGCAGCGAACTGTATCTTGGTCGCAGCCAGTGAAGCTTTCTTTTAAAAAAAAACCCACCCTGTATATGCAGAACCATCACTGACTCCCTTGGAGCAAGGGAGTCATCTATTTCCTTCAGGAGCGTCGACCAGAGCATTGTGACTCCCCTTAGAAAAAAAGGTGGTCATCGGCTGCCACAAAGAGAGTCAAGCAGACGTGACTCCCTTTTGACTCTCTTTTTTTTAAGAGTGTGTGTAAGTTTTGCTGCAGGACGTTTCGACAGCGTTATGAATTCGACGCGGGCAGTGTGCAAGCAATAAATTCCGCGGTAGATTATTTTAATGGTACTTCATGGCAAGTGAATAATTAGCAATGAGCGGCCATAATCTACTATGTCAAATTTAAGCCCAAAAACCTTTATGCTGAATATGAGAATTTGAGTAAATTAATGTAGGCTAATTCTGGTTTAAACATAAAGTGCAAAGACAGAATCGTAATCTACCGCAATCTTCCCCACTACTATCGTGAACTACCATCATTGTGGTTTTCAAGCTCACTGGTCATTGTAGCATCCAATGGGCACACTGGCCTATGAAGTCTCCTCACGCAAATATGCGGAAGAGGCCATGCCAAGTCTGCTGCCACCATGTTACCTCACACATATACAGTACTCACGGATTGAAACAGGGCACTCGAAGCGCGTGAACGCCGGTACATGCAGCGCCGCTCGTGGGTGCTAGTAGAATCAAGGTGTTGTATTCTGGTAAAGAGCGAGGGAGAGAACATCTACGCTGCAGCATTGCTCCTTCCGGTCGCCAATGAGCCGGCCTGCAGTTCACCACACTGTCAGCATGGCTCTTCAAGGCTTGCGCGCTTTCTTACGCCGAACGAAATGGCTTGCCAGTGCGCACCTCCTATATTGCGGCGCGAGCAGAAGACGCTCTCGTCAGACGTGCTTTGGCGATGTGGCACAGATGCTGTGAAAGTAATACACCGGATTTAGCTAAGCGGTTGCGCCTTACATGCGTTCGTTGACGCTACCTCGGTCGCTGCTTACGACACGATACATATTGGACACGCCGAACGTGGGCAAAGAAAGCGGGAAGAAGACAGACTTTATTTTACTTCACCGCGAGTTGTCACTGCAATTGATAACCGCGACGATAGCGGGCCCTGCACTTGAAAGTCGGCAGAATGCAATACTCTTATGCAGGCTGTGAGGCGCAATCTCTTAGCTGAGTCCTATGTCTTATTGCACACCATGCGTGCGGCATCGCCATAGCGCATGTAACGAGAGCGTCCTTTGCTTTCGTGGCAATACAGGAGGTGCGCACGGCGAGTCATTTCAGTCGGCATACGAATGCGCGCAAGCGTTGCAGCGCCACGCTGGCGGTGTTGTGACGGTGAACTACAGGCCGGCTCGTCGATGACCGGAAGGAGCAATCTGCTGCATGGATGTGCTCCCCCTCGTTCTATACCAGAATGCAACACCTTGGTTCCATGAGCACCCACGAGCGGCGCTGCATGTATCGGCGAGCACGCGCTCCGAGTGTCCTAATTCAATCCGTGAGTACTGTACACTCAACATAGACATCTCTCGCTATACTGTGGGCGACAAAGAATGAAACTTAGTTACACGTAACGCTTGTTCTGATGTCACATGGGCAGAAAATTGATCGATTATTTAGGGCTATACAATATTAGACAGTAAAACTTTCTAACACAAAATCTTCACTCTTTAGCTGTAGTTAGATGTGTGCGAATATTCAAAAGTTTCGAATACCAATCGAATATTGCATTTGCAATATTCGTATTCGATTCGAAAACCGTGTATTCGAGAAGTTTTGAATAATCGAAGGGACTCGAATATTCGATCTTTTCGAATATTCGGTCGTATATATTACTGAAAAGAACTTCCAATTTGGCGCCTTTACGGTAAGCGCATGAACGGTCGACCAGTGATTACTACGACTTCGGCGCGAGTGCGGTGATGCCCACACGGATAAGCATCGGAAATACACGGGGGCATGACGACATCTACCGACGAACGCGCCGCAACACTTCTACACGACGAACCCAACAAACCTCTCAACGATCATGAACTGCCTGCTCGGCAGTGCGTGTGGCTTAGCGCTGTTGCCGCTGGTGTAAGTGTACTGCACGTTTTGAAGAACAGGTGACAACCCAAACACGCCGTTCTCTGCCGCACCCTTGTGCGGGACCGCTTCAATTAAGTGTATGCCGCTTGCAGAAATGAAAGCAGCTCGCAGTCGCCGCATTGGCCTGAGAACGTACTCGGCACACTTTTGCTCGGTCCGGTGCTTTCCGAGCGCGAAGAAATCACGCTGCGCACGGACAAACGCACGCGTACGTCACAGCGAACCTCCCGGCACTTAATTGGGTGAGCTTAGCAGGCGACGCGCTGCACACAACTAACAAGGGACGCTCGGTAACGGATCGCCGTTCAAATGTACGCGCAAGCGTCGACGAAAACCGCATGAGTCGTCCGTCCGCTGTGCCGCGATGTCAGCCACTATAACGCCTGTAATGGACACTTTTGGTAACCTTTATTGCGGCGTCATTGGCGTCATCACATATATTTCTTTCCAGCTAGCTGTGGCGCACGTCAAGCGATGAATATACCACGTAGTTACGTTGCGTTCCCGACACCGCGCCTTTAGAATCCATCGAACGTGCATCACAGCTGGGCGTATCGTTCGTGCGATCTTGCCAATCTCGATCTTTCGCCAGCGTCAGTTTACTGCCGGGAGATACGAGTGCACGAAGGCGGTCCTCAACTTGGCGAAATAACGCGCTCGTCGCCGAAACTGCATTTTGTACAGGAGTTGCAGCTCCGTAAACTCCAACAAAAAATGGCGTATCCGGGGCGTCTTTTGCTGCCCAGCAATAATGTCACCTATCTCGCGGGCTTTGATTGCGTCATCACCGCGCGCCCGGTGCTTCCTTATCACGAACGACATGTGACTATCAGCATGACATAGCGTTCGTGACAGGAAAGTAGCCAGCGCACAGTTTTCGAGAAAGGAAAGGCAAGCAACGCCGATGATGGTCGTTGTGTGGCTGATAGACGCCGCAGATACTCCCGTTTGCCTTAGAGTGTCGACCGGTGATAACAGGGTCGAAAGTGTACATAAAAATAACAAAAACATTAAGTTCGAGGTGTTGTAGTACCAAAACTCCCAAAACCACGATATGACGATGATAGTGGGGGAATCCTGATCAGCTGTGACCACCTGGGGTTCTTTATTGGGCAGTGTTACATTTGACCCCTTCATTGTGCAGCTGGGAAGGAATCAAACGAACGCCCTCGTACTCACTATACTCGCCGACAACTTTTCTTGGCACTGAAGGGAAAGCTACGGGGGCGGAGCGTCTGCACATGTACTGCTACGCGAAGTAGTCCGGTTTGGCGCGCGTCTCGTAACGCCGTGCAGTGTGATGGCTAGCGTTGCACTTCGACGCAAACGCTGCTTAGCGTCTAAAAGCCGCGACTTTTTCACGCACGCAAAAACGCGAAGTGACAACGTGTAAAGTAAAAGAAATGCAGATATCTCGCTTGTGTGCGCTGCGTTCCGTCACAAAAAGCTACATGTAGAAAATGAAGGAGCATTTTATAAATCTCACGCAGAAAATACGGACGCAATTGTGGGACTACATTCATTAGCGTTAGGATACGTGCATTGTGGCTCTGTAGCCTTCGCTTCAATGCCAAGAAAAGTTGTCGGCGAGTATAGTATGATGCCACAGCCGCTGCTAAGCCACCAAGGCTGGCGCGAAAGCTATTTTTTGGTTGTTTGTTTTTATAGTGCAGTGCTACAACATAATGAAAGGGAAAGAGAAAGTTTGTTCAACGTGTGAATTGAGCCTAAGCCACTAAGACACAAGCTCCATTAAATATAGCACAGTCATGCACTTCCTGACAAGTACAGATATTCTTTTGTGCAATAACAAATTTTGTGCCGATAGCATACAAGCGTACTGTTTTCAACATTAATGTGTAGTGAAATAAAAGATTACTAGTGCAAAAAAAATTCCCTCTCTAGGATTATTCGGTATTCAATTCATATTCGAAGCTATGTATTCGTATTCGATTCGTATTCGAAAATTTTGATATTCGCACACTCCTACAATTCACCATTATGGTGGATTATGGTAATGGATTATGGATAAACATTCAACCGGGTCGCTTGTCATAGATAAGAAGTTAGTATGAAAAAAATTACACCATCTCCCGCTAAAGGGGACCATGAGGCGATGCGAAGCCGGAGCACTTGCACAATCGCGTTCCGTTGGCGTTCGTTGGGCATGCTACCGACCTCGCGTCGTGGAACGCGAAGAGGGACGCTACGCGCGTCGTATCTTCCATCTAGCCTGGCCGTTAATTCTCACAGGGCGAGCGGGGAACGCGGTCGACAGGCGGGCGAGAGGGGGCAGCGTAGGACAGGAGAAAGAAGGGGAGGGGACGCGCATGCGCTCGAGCTCCCGGCGTTGCGCAGGAGAGAATTTCGGCATGTCTAGCCCGCGTTTCAGAGGAAGAGTGGAAAGGGGGAGGGGAGAGGGGTATGGGAGAGGGGAAGGGTAGAGGGTGAGTGGAGAGGAGGTGTGTGGAGAGGGTATGCGCATGCGCAGTAAGGGTGGTCACGCCGCACACCACCACCACCGGATTGAGCTACGCCTTAAGATACTTCGCATATAAAAGAAAGGTTTTTATACAGAGGATTATCCACCATCGCTTATTTGACATTGCCGGCACAAAAGTGAAAAGGCTGTGAAGCTTACTTACGTTTGGCGCACTCTAGCTGATGTAGTTGCATGAGCATGTAAAATAATAATCGAATTACAGCCATCAGGTTTTTTGCATAAAAATAAAATCGTGCAGCCTGTAATGCTAGCGCCACGTTGAAGGAGCGATCTGACGTCAAGTCGCATATACCATTCTATTATGCAGATTATTTAAAGGCGCTTTAAGTACACCAAAATGTTTTCGAGACAGCCCATACACCTCCTGCCATTTAGGTGGCGTCAATGTCCACCTTTAATAGTCATGAAGGAGGGAGGAGGAGGAGAAGCACACAAGAAAGGCAGGGAGGTTAACCAGGGCTGAACCCGGTAGGCTAACCTGTACTGGGGAAGCGGGAACAAAAACAAATGTTAAAGTGGCAAGTATTGTGCTCAGGTCAATGCTTAGTGCATCAAACACGCCTGCGCACAACAAGTCAACTAACGTACGCAAGTGACAGCGGAGGGAGCATCGAGGACTGTTAGGTAGGGAACAACTTTTCTTTTTTTCAAAGTCATATATCATTGGTGTTTAGTCTTACTTAAAAGATATGAGATATTTCCTACGTCTATTAACATGTTCTTGAATTTCAAATGTCACGCGCATTGCGTATTCAGGCTGTAATGTGCCCTTCGTCATGCCTATGGAAACTAGCGTTGAACACTTTTGTAGCGTTAGCTACATTTGCCTAGCCGGAGCCGATTTCGCGTGTAGGGTCATGAGCCGTGCTACGCATGCGCGAGGACCAGTGATGTCACACAGCTTGGTCACCGGAGCTGGCATCTCACGCGCTCTCCGACACCACCGTGCGCGGCTCGCCGCTGCTGGTCTGCGCGTTCGGGAGCAGCGGCGTCGTAGGCGCGGCAGACACGCTGGCGCCGCCTCGCGCGCAGACTCCGCCACCGCCGCGCGCGGCTCGCCGCTGCTGTTCTGCGCCGCATTCGAGAGGAGTGACGTCGTAGCCATAGATACAGTGGCGCCGGCGCGCGCGCAGCTATTCGCCGTCGCTGTGCAGTCGCCGTCTGACACTGCGCTGAGGCCGCTTGATAGCGCCTCTGACTGGCGTTTGCAGGTGGGTAACGCCATGTAGAAGAAGAGCGCAAATGCTGCTCGATGTCGCAGAAGAGCCGAGAAGCTTATCTCATCGGATCCCGAAGTAGTTGCCTGACAATTAGCGGTTCAGCTTACGAAGAATGAACAGAAGAAGGCTAATAATCCTAGACAATCAGGAAAGCTAAGAATAATCAGCTGAACCTTTAGTAAAGCTACGTATATCCTGGCATAGCCGAGCTAAGCCACTGCAAATTTCTTACGAGATAATTCATTCACTTTTATAAGAGGTGCCGCGATGGCTGTAGATACAAGTGTCGTCGTGACTCGTAACTAAACCCGTGGTCAGCGCACACGTACTGAATCAATGCGATGCCATGAAAGGACAGGAATACCTGTGAACGCGGACCGCGCATCTCTGTAAAACTATTCCAGATTTACAGAACCCAACATGGTGGCACGGCGGCAATATTGTTACGGCGCTACGTTAGAATAAGCCGGTTTCATTTCCGGCATCAGAGGCCGCATTTCGATGAGAGCTAAATGCAAACACGTCCGTTTACTTGGACTTGGGCGTGTGGTAAATAACTAGAGATCCCAAATTTATTACGCAGTTCCCGATTGAGATGGCACTAATGATTATATCGTGATTTTAGTAGTGCTGAACAGTAGAAACGCTCCAAAGTTCAAACCATCTCCATACATTCTCTTAGCTGTCTGTGATCTTTGGTAATCTAGAATTTTGCACACGCAAGCTTTCGGGCATATAATGTGTGCAGTAGCTGTGTCTCCTACTATAATAGCAACATTTACATGGGGTAATTTTATTTGGAGCAAGAGCCTAAGTAAATGTCAACAACATTACGACATATGCGAAGTGCGGGCGAGATACTTTTTTAACACGATGAAGAAATTATTCCGTGAGTTACTATAGCATTGACTGTATGATTAGAACTTGAAGTTTGTTCTGCGGCAAGAGGTGCATACGCTGAGCTTCAAGAATCCCGTTTGCAAAATATTTAACACAGATAGAATTTTTTTACGGGAGATTGCGATGCTCTTAGCTTCCACTGCGCACCTTGCTACGTGATGCCGGCACAGAAACCAAAGTATATGATCTAGCTCTGCTTCTGACGCCGTTGTACATCAATGTTTCAATTATACTTTCTTAAAGCAGGCTTCGAGGGTATTGTCCCCAAAATTTTTTATCATGTCTGTTACATGCTAATACACGATAACAGCTGCTTCGAGGGATTAGACGGCATTGGAATGTGCACCAGCAGTGCTATTAGAGAGCCCGTATTGAGCGTTGTTGCGCCGTACATAGAACTTGGGCAGACCTCGCACGTAAGTTGCTGCATTCACCTCGAAAAGTTTCAAGAGGGGCCGTCAAGCGGGAGCAGCCCTTACATAACAGGGTGTTCTACCAGCAGATGTGTCTAATTGGCAGACATACTTTAGACACAGCTGTACAATAGTTTTGTGAAGAGAAAACGCGAAGGCCATTTTGAACATCAAGAATGAATGGCTTGAAAAAGTTGCTAATAGTTCCTACTGGCCCATTCTACGAAAAAACGAACAACTCAGGAAATAAAACATTTGTGATTCTGCCAAAGTCACTTTCCCGACAATCCCGATTTAGCAGCATCTCACAATATGCATCGACCTGAAGTCGTGAGGATTTTAAGAATCAGACGTCTCTTCGTAACCGAGTTGACATAATGTAAGATATGATACATAATTCATTTCTTGACATCGTTGTTCTCAGCTGTTCGAGACATGCTTCCTGGCATCGGGCGACCAGTAAACAGACAGAACGTGTTTTGATCTGATAGCGTCAGTGCTACTCATCGAAATAAGACGAAAACCGACATTGACTGATTGGGAAAACAAGCGCGAAAGTGTGTAAGTGACCGCTGCAACTGCTTCGTCTACTGGAGATGGCACATGTTGCTTGCTAGGACATTGTATTAAAAGTGTTGTTCACTAAACGCTGTTTTCCAAAAAAAAATAATAATATAAGCAACTACGGCAGGTTTATATCCTTTATGATGTCAGATTGTCAGTGGCGGTAATCTCATAGCTCTTCGGCCGCAATTTCTGCATTCTGCTGCTCCAAGGTACGTAATTGTAATTAGATAACGTCAGTTAACAATATTTAACGCGTCATCCATTTTATCACGACTTTAAAAAAGTGGTGCCATGGGCACTCTAATACCAGACACATCTTCTCTTAGTACAACTCACATGTAAATTTTAGCAGCACGCCTGTTATATTTTATGTATTTGGTCCTGTTGCTGACGAGCGCCTGGGCAGGACTCTATCTATCGTTTGAAAAGGCGCATCGAGAAGTAATGTGAAAAGTTTTACAACCAATCTATCTGCATAAAGCCTACCGCTTTATGCAGATAGATTGGTTGTGAAAAATGCAGTAAGTACAATGATAGCACTCGTTTTTTTCTCAAGACCACGTACCCAACACGGTAGTATTATATTCAGCAGGAAAATAAATTGGTTGGTAACAACTTTATTGATAGAAAAAGTAATTTAGTACCGAGACGTGTAGGCTAGTAGTTTCAAATGTGAAGGTTCATAAATACAAACACTTGTGCCAATATTTTTTTTTAAATATTCTTTCAAACAAGCTAATTTTTATGAGAGCTGCCAGGTTTAGATTTCGGCGAAATTATCAGAATACGTATTCGCAGCACATGTTTCAGTATTGTGTTAAGAACACTATTCATTTATTCAACTGTATCGTTTATAATATTGACCGCGTTTTGCAGAAGTCATCAAGATTTGTAACTGATTTTTCGCTAAATGGTAACGACAGTTTAATTACAAGAATGCAATAAGAGTTTCACTGCACTAGTAGAGGCACCGCATGTAATGAAGCCAACGAGTTTTTCAAGCAACGCGGAAAAAAATGCCCATCAGTAAACACGATGGAAGCGGTGATCCTTCGGCACATATGACGTCTTTTGGGCTGCGACAATCCTTATATGCTGTTACTAAGTCTTCTAATAAAGGTAAGAAATATACTTGCCCTATGTCATACGCCCTAAGCAAACGTATGCCTTTTTCTAGTTCATTGACAGAAACTCTGCAGAAGACGACAGCGATGACAGATTGGAGCCTGATCTCACTGAATGCCACACGCCGCGTCATAGACATCCCTCGGCGTGCTATAGCAAACGAAGGAGCCACAGTTTCTTGGAATGTCTCCTAAGAGCGTCGGTCAGTCAGCCAAGAACTTTATTAATAGGTCCCGAAGAGTTTAAGCCGCCGGGGGATCGTCGAACTTTAATAACTTGGATTTCTGTTGCGTACACAACACCACCTTGTGCTACTCAAACCGAAAATTGCGAATATTAATTCAGTTTTATACTTACCACATATCGTCAGTTACAGATTTTATGGTTAACACCCTGCGTTGCTGGAAATGTGCACTTAATCACGCTGCCGAAATTCAACGTGGCATTACCCTGGACACCATGGTCTTGCTTAAACAAGTACTGACACGCATTTTAAAAATTTTCAGATTGTTGCTCTAAATAAAAATACTGGTGTCGAGAAACCTAAAACAGCTATTGCGGTGCCTGGGAATGCATCGCATATATTTTATTTACAGCTACCTTAAAAAGGCACTGTCGGTTTCGATATCGAAGGGGCGGCTACTCAGTGACGTTTCAAAGCAGTGTTACGTAACGGGGATACAGAAACTCGTGACGTACTAGCGGCACATCAAGTTATCTGCTCGTGGTGCACATAAACAACGAATAATGAATTGTCGTCCACTGACCCTGACAGTGATTTCTACGATTTAGGCTGCATGCAGGACGCAGAACTCGTAAACTCGGGGGAACTGTCTTGACTCGTCGGGATAATGTCCATTGCAGTGGGGCTGGCTTGCAGATGCTCAGCGACGAAAACTTCAGTCAAATTAAAATATTTTATACGTGTTCTCAGACTCCGGTGTGTGGACAGCGTTGACACTGCATACCAAGGAACCGAAAAATGTCCCTTTTGCGATGTCTCAAAATTGTGTCAATACTCCTTTAAAGCCAAGCTCATGCCAATCGAATTTACCAAAAGATAAGTGATATTCCCGCTGCGACAGCGCATCTTTGTGACAACGCGTGTTTCTTCTTTAGTATATTGTGATCAATTTGATCAACCAGTCAACGACTAGCGCTTCGCACTTTATAGCCTAGTAAAAGTCGATTGCACCTATTATCTGACAATACCTTTACTGCAATTAAAGGTAGACGATTCAGTCTCGTATGGCATCTTAGTCAATGGACGCGTTCCTACTACATAATGAGGACCCCAGGTTATTTTATTGCCGTTGTTTCAAGCATACTAATTAAAATAGTACTTACTATAAATATGAAATATTGCATGTTCAATTGTCAATACTGCATGTTTAATTGTCAATACTGAACAAAATAATTCCACCCATCAGCACTCCATTACTCAGCGCCAGGTGTGATCACAAACTTCCTTGCTGACAGTGTTTGAGCGCCGATGTAATCGACAGCTTGGAAAAGAAAGAGAAAATGCAAAAAACATGCGCCACCTTAAAACAACAAAATAATAATTATTTTTTTAACAGCCAAGGTCTTTAAGCTGTCGATAATTTGTACTATGTCGTAAAGAACTATCATCATGAGGAACAGGCATGCGCTCTTTTCATTATCTTTACAGTGAATCTATTTAAGCCTCGAAGGTACACAAGAAAACTGGAGACTGGAAACATGGTACAATTATGTACTTTGTTTGAAAGCAATACCTTGCCGCCGAAAAGCGCAAGGGCACAGCACAGACTGTGTGAATACCTAGCGCATGGTTTTCAATCTTCGAGGAGAGCTATTTCAATATTCCACTTCGCTCAATTGGCGCTTGCAACAGTCAACTTTAACCATTGCAATACACGATAAGAGGCCGCACTTTGTAGGCTTTTTCAAAGTTGGGCACCTCTCTACTCGGCTGAAACTCGCTGTCCGCAAAACGCAGAGCACTTCGAAGCTGCTCAATGTGACAAGGATGCATTACACTGGCAATAAAAGGCAGAACAAGGTTAGGCAGCGTTGACCAGTACTTTCTGAGCGCTTAGTTATGAGTGGTAACTGTTATCCAAGTTGACTCCCGTAAAAGCCTTCATTTCTTTGTTTCTTGTTCTGAAAGCAATTCCGTTTTGTTGCGTGTAACGGGTACTTTCTTTCACGAGTGCGTCGGGGACCACTATATTCAAGTTCGTGACTGCCGACAAAATCTCAAGTGTTGTGAACACTCCCTTCATCTCCAGCAGATATGCGTCGCACTATCCCGTTCTACCTTCCCGCGTGATTTGTAAACCTTTTGGACTTCTAATTATTTACCCACGTTAATTATTTGATGATTTCGGGGCGGCTAAGTAAGAAGAGCTGGGTGCAGTAGTTAACGCGAGAGAGGCAGCTCGCCTTATGTGTTTTTCAGGGCGATTTGTAGGCCCCGGTTTGGCCGAGCGCTTAGTGTAAATCTCTGCCCCAACGTTAGGTAGGTATCCACCCGTAATGTCTCTCTAAGGGCCGGAGCCCTGAGAGAGAACATGGCCAACCAGAACAGACACCTTTACTAATCGGAAGCCATGGCCAAACTGCCAGATGTACTGGCAAGCGCGAGCGCGAGCGCGCCCTAGGCTGCCCTTCATTCCTTCTGTTCATGCTGGCAGCCGCCAGCGCCCCCATAACGTCAAGCTGAAACGCAGTTTCTTCGTCGCTGTCATCGGTAAAGAAGATTTGGCAGATTTCTTGTTCGGACACAGGAAATTTACGCCGGTTTCCAGCCATCCTTCTACGATGCAAGAAGCTGAGGTTAAGCAAATTATGAAGGCTAGCTCACGGACGCGCAAATAGAAACACGAGACCATCATGCAATTTTCTCTCGGGACATTTGCCAAGGCAGGATGGCACCACCTGCGTTAACGTCCACTCATTCAAAGTAGAATCAAAGTTACTTCACGGTACATAGGGACACATGTGTCGCAAGCCAGTTTTGCACCACATAAGTACGATACGTGCTGATTTAACCACTGATTCTGCTGTCGCGGTTATTATGAAGCCTATCAAAGCCACTGCACTGAGTTCTTATTGATAACGCACCACAAGTTGAAAAAAAAATGCAATTACATTGTCGGGCGAAAAGCGCTACCTTCCGGCGTCACAAACGGCGTCTCTGGTGGGATTTGTAAAACAGTGACGCCGACTTAAATATAATGCTCTGCTAAAGTCAGCTTAAACGAGTGGAATGTGCAAGTTATACGCTCATCGATGACTCAGTTCTCGAGATACGCCTGATTTAGTTACGGGGACATATGTGTCCCGTGTACCTCAAAGGGATAAGCTATGGGTAACTTGTGCTCCGTCGTGCGAAACTCCTTAGATGGGTATGCGCCGCAGGAATTCGGCAAGCCTCACTACCGCGTATAGCAGGTGCGAGTGTGAAACGAAAACGAACGTGTGAGAAAGAGAAAGAAAATAGAGATATTGACAGAGAGAGAGAGGAAGAACGCAATCGAAAAAAAAAGGCAGATATAGTGAGAAAAAAGGGAATGATGACATAAAAAGAATGAAAACATAGACAAGGGTAGAAAAAAGTGATAGAAAGGAAGAGGAAGAAAAAAATAGAGAGAAACAAAGAAAATAGACATAACAGTATGAAATACAGAAAAAACATAGACAAAGAGAGAAAGAAACACAAAGAGATACAGAAGAAGAAGAAGAGATAAATAGAGAGAGATAGATACAGAAAGAAAGAAAGAGAGAAAGGAAATGCAGGGAAAGGCTGAGAAGAAACGGAGCGCCAGCGATTCCCGTTCGTCGGGTTTCCACTGCTCTGTTTACCAAAGCGTCGATAACGCCAATGTTTGAGGCAAGCATGAAGGGTTTCCCTAGCATGAGTATAATCGTGTTAGGGAGATTCGCAAACTCTGTGCGACATGTGCGCAACTTTTGCTGCCCTTTATCGACTTCTTGCTTGTTTCGGCAGTGTAGAGTTTGGCCAGGTTGCTACATCAAGTGTAGTAACGTAGTGACGCAGCGCCTCGCCGACGCAGAGGCGGAGCAGGTACTGGGGCATTCGCTCGCTCGGCGAGGCGGTGTCCGCCGCCGGAGGCGGCCCAATGTTTCCGG
The DNA here is from genome assembly GCF_013339695.2 of Rhipicephalus sanguineus. NCBI lineage: Eukaryota > Metazoa > Arthropoda > Arachnida > Ixodida > Ixodidae > Rhipicephalus > Rhipicephalus sanguineus. The sequence continues at coordinate 73,162,758 of NC_051183.1, read as the reverse complement.
AACGGTTTAGCGATAAGTTAATAATGTAATTACTTGTTTGCTATTTCAGTTACTTACATTATTAAACCTTGTTCGTTCATTTTAAGCCGGGTTTGAGCATTGCTAGCCTTGTTGTGGCCTGTATTGAGCGTTTTACTGCGAGCGCGATCACGCCACATGAGATGGATAGACGACAAGCCGGTCCCCTAAAGTCGTCAGCACTTAACAAAAAACACCGTCCTAGAAATCCGTACAGACCGTAATAGCAAGCCAACGCAAGATGCGCAAAGGGATACTGAGAAACGGGAGACGCAAATGTGACTCTCACATAATTTAGGTCTGGGAATTCGGTCCAATGAAATGCATCTCCACTACTGTCCTCTCATCGATGGGTAAAAGTCGGGCGTGTAGGGTCATTTGGTTAGTAAATGCAATGTTATTTATTTTGAAACACAAAATTGAATGTTCTGTACAGGTCGATCTTTTTTTTGGGTTGTCGACAAAAATCTTGTGCTTTCAATCTTGTGCTTGAAATGAATGTCAAATTATATTGCACCTTGCCTGGCAGAGTCACAAGAGGTTGCCGTGTTCGTCACGCTCGATATACTACAAGGAACCCATGCTTCCATTAAAGAGGCCGCCGCTGACGTCGATGTTGCGCGTCATCACGCACGCCTTGCCGATGTTCAGGTAAATTGAGGCCGGCAGGCTACCCATGTCGCTTGTGTTCATGTTGGCCACCTTGGTCAGGGCATTTCTTTGCACCTGCTCGTTCTTATAGCCGGTTATCGCATGCGGGATGACACAACACGTTGTCCGCAGCGTCTAGGCAACGTGCGTTAAAGCGGTCGACGTTCGCATTGCTGTAGTAAAGCCGTATGCCATAAGGGCACTTAGCGGCAGCTTCTTCGCGTGTCACAAAGCGGCTCTCAATCAATCTGACGTCATCCTCGGTCAATATGGGGCCTTCGCCCAGCCACATAAGAAATGGGGAGAACACTACGTCGTTCTGGTAGACCACGTGGACGAGTGGATGGCACTCGAGCGTCTTCTAGGGGTGTTCTTTGTTCAACTCTCTCACTTCCTTGCGTGTCAATGTGTGTGTGTTCACCGGTAATGTGTTCATTGAGACTGTGTATCGCTTCTGGCACAAAGCCGCATAACATGAGCTCAGTATGCGGGTATGTGCCACACGAGACTGAGCGAAAGGGTTTCATGGCGTACGCGACAGGCGTTTTGCGTTATTCATGTCATGACCAGTGAATCATGTTCGTCATGCACCGATCCCCTGTTTTGCATTTTTGGCATATTACAAGTCATGGAGACGACCAGGAGAGCGCCCAGGCGTAGGCGGATAGATAGATAGATAGATAGATAGATAGATAGATAGATAGATAGATAGATAGATAGATAGATAGATAGATAGATAGATAGATAGATAGATAGATAGATAGATAGATAGATAGGTAGATGTCACGTGGTCGTGACGTCGACGAAGAAAGCAGTCGGCGTTTGCAAAATGAAACTGTTTATTTGGCCGAACTTGTGGCCGGGAAAATGAGAACTAGAACTACAGCAATACACGCTGTACAATGATAGCGGCGAACAGGGCGTCGTCCGTCGATCAACTGACAAGCGGTCAAGTGCGTCGGTTTTTACACAGGTGCTATCGAACTTTCCAGCGATATCGCTGGTGGCGGCGTTATCTCTCGACAAAGCTGGAACATTCTCGTGCGGCGCGCAAACTTAACAGATTGTTCCAAAACAATCGCGAAGCTTCCTACACATCACGGCGAGGCCTGCGCAGCGCATTGCCCACAGTCTTTGTGGGTGAAGCTTTCACTCATGAAATATAAGACTCGCGGCAATGCCCCCCTCTGAAAAACATCGTCCCGATGCTTAAAAACAGAACATGAATACGTGCAATACTAAAGAAAAAAATAAATAAAGCAAACATTAGAGTCCACATGCACGACCTCGGGTCGAGCTCGGCGCCTCTGGGAGTTCGTGATGCCGTCGGGGACAACCTCGTAGTCGAGTGCGCCGAGACGTCGAAGTACCCTGTACGGTCCGAAGTATCGTCGAAGAAGCTTCTCGCTCAGTCCGCGTCGTCGTATTGGCGTCCAGACCCAGACACGGTCGCCGGGCTGGTACTCGACGAAGCGTCGTCGAAGATTGTAGCGACGGCTGTCGGTGTGCTGCTGGGTCTTGATGCGCAGGCGGGCCAGCTGTCGAGCTTCTTCGGCACGTTGTAAGTAAGCGGCGGCGTCGACATTTTCTTCGTCGGTGACGTTGGGTAACATGGCGTCGAGCGTCGTCGCCGGGCTCCTTCCGTAGACCAACTTGTACGGCGTCATCTGCGTCGTTTCTTGGGCGGCCGTGTTGTAAGCGAAGGTCACGTACGGAAGGACGGCGTCCCACGTCTTGTGCTCAACGTCGACGTACATGGCGAGCATGTCGGCGATGGTCTTATTTAGACGCTCGGTGAGGCCATTGGTCTGCGGGTGGTAGGCGGTGGTGCGGCGGTGGCTCGTCTCGCTGTACTTCAAGATCGCCTGAGTTAGGTCCGCAGTAAAGGCGGTACCTCTGTCTGTGATAAGGACCTCTGGGGCGCCATGACGCAAGACGATGTTCTCCACGAAGAACTTGGCTACCTCGGAGGCACTGCCTTTGGGCAAGGCCTTTGTCTCGGCGTAGCGGGTGAGGTAGTCAGTCGCTACGACAATCCACTTGTTGCCGGAAGTCGACGTCGGGAACGGCCCCAGTAGGTACATCCCGATTTGCTGGAACGGCCGGTGCGGTGGTTCGATTGGCTGCAGAAGTCCCGCCGGCTTAGTCGGCGGTGTCTTCCGTCGCTGGCAATCTCGGCAAGTCTTAACGTAGTGGGCGACGTCGGCAGGAAGGCGTGGCCAGTAGTATTTTTCTTGTATCCTCGCGAGCGTGCGGGAAAAGCCGAGGTGGCCAGCCGTCGGGTCGTCGTGCAGGGCCTGCAGAACCTCTGGTCGCAGTGCCGAAGGTACAACGATGAGGTAGTCGGCCCGGACCGGAGAGAAGTTCTTTTATACGAGGACGTCGTTTTTCAAGAGAAATGACGCCAATCCCCTCCTGAATACTTTTGGAACAACGGCGGTCCTGCCCTTGAGGTATTCCACAAGGCCCCTGAGTTCCGGGTCGGCTTGCTGTCGTTCAGCGAAGTCGTCGGCACTTATGGTTCCCAAAAAGAAGTCATCATCGTGGCCGTCCTGCGGCGGTGCGTCAACGGGGGCACGAGACAAGCAGTCGGCGTCGGAGTGTTTTCTTCCGGACTTGTAAACGACGGTAATGTCGAATTCTTGGAGTCTTAGGCTCCACCGTGCGAGGCGACCTGAAGGGTCCTTCAAGTTGGCTAGCCAACACAAGGCGTGGTGGTCGCTCACAACTTTGAAGGGCCGGCCGTAGATGTAGGGGCGAAACTTCGATGTAGCCCAGATGATGGCCAGCCACTTCTTTTCTGTTGTGGAATAGTTGATTTCTGCCTTTGATAGCGACCGGCTAGCATAACTGATGACCCTTTCCAATCCGTCGGTCTTCTGCACAAGGACGGCGCCGAGTCCTACGCTGCTTGCGTCGGTGTGGATTTCCGTATCGGCGTGCTCGTCGAAATGCGCAAGTATCGGAGGCGTCTGCAGGCGTCGTTTGAATTCTTGAAATGCCTGAACTTGCGACGTTTCCCACCTGAATTCGACGTCGGCCTTCGTGAGTTGCGTCAGTGGCTCGGCGATCCGTGAAAATTCTTTGACAAAACGTCTGTAATAGGCGCACAAGCCGAGAAAACGGCGTACGGCCTTCTTGTCGGTGGGCGTCGGGAAGTCAGCGATGGCAGCTGTTTTCCGCGGGTCCGGGCGAACACCATCCTTGCTGATAACATGACCCAAGAACAAGAGCTCCTCGTACGCGAAGCGGCACTTTTCAGGCTTCAAAGTGAGTCCGAGGGTCTTGATTGCTTGATGTACAGCTTCAAGGCGCCGAAGGTGTTCGTCGAAGTTTGAGGAAAACACTACGACGTCGTCCAAACACACGAGGCACGTCTGCCACTTCAAGCCGGCCAGTACTGTATCCATAACCCGTTGAAAAGTCGCAGGTGCCGAGCAAAGACCAAAAGGCATGACCTTGAACTCAAACAGGCCGTCTGGCGTTATAAAGGCAGTCTTTTCTCGGTCTCTCTCGTCGACTTCTATTTGCCAGTAACCGGTCTTGTGGTCCATCGACGAAAAGTACTTTGCGTTGTGTAATCGATCCAGGGTGTCGTCTATCCGGGGAAGGGGATACACGTCCTTCTTCGTGACTTTGTTCAGGCGACGATAATCGACGCAAAAACGTAGAGTCCCATCCTTCTTCTTCACTAGCACCACCGGGGATGCCCACGGACTCTTCGACGGCTGGATGATGTCGTCGCGCAGCATTTCGTCGACCTGTTTCTTCACGGCCTCGCGTTCTCGCGTCGAAACTCGGTAGGGACTCTGACGGAGTGGTCGAGCATTTTCTTCTGTTATAATGCGGTGCTTAGCAAGGGGCGTTTGTCGGACCCGCGATGACGACGAGAAACAGTCCTTGTATTTCAGGAGCAGGGTTTTGAGCTTGTCTTGCTTGACCTTCGGAAGGCTCGGGTTGACGTCAAAATTCCGTACGGGACCTCTATTCGTCGAAGCAGGTTCGACAGCATCGAAGAGGGCGAAAGCATCGCTGGCGGCTACACATTCGTCGATGTAGGCAACCGTCGTACCCATGTTGAGGTGCCTATATTCGTGGCTGAAGTTTGTCAGCAGTACCTTTGCTTTACCGTCATGCAGCTCGGCGATACCTCTTGCGACGCAAATTTGACGATTCAGGAGTAGTTGCTGATCGCCGTCGATTACGCATTCAAGGTTCGCAGGTTTTTCGGTGCCGACGGAAATAATGACGCTGGAGCGCGGCGGAACGGTCACCTGCTCTTCTATCACATTCAGTGCATGGTTCCCTGGCGTCGCGTGGGGCGGGAGCGCTTTGTCTGGGGTTAGTGTTATCAACTCAGACCTCAGGTCGATTACGGCGCCGTGGTCACTTAGGAATTCCATTCCGAGTATCACATCCCTGGAGCAGTTTTGTAGGATTACAAAGCTCGCAGGATAAGTGCGGTTATTGATGGTGACTCTCGCCGTGCAGACACCAATCGGCGTTATCAGGTGGCCTCCAGCTGTCCGGATTTCTGGTCCACTCCAAGCGGTCTTTACTTTCTTCAGCTTGGTGGCGAATGGCCCACTGACGACGGAATAGTCGGCACCGGTGTCGACGAGAGCTGTGACGCTGTGGCCGTCGATAAGAACATCGAGGTCGCTTGTTCGTCGTCTTGCGTTGCGGTTAGGTCGTGGCGTCGGATCACGGCTTCGTCGATTTGTCCCGCTGTTTCGACGTTGCGTCGTCAGGTTTTCTTCGGGCCACGAAGTTTCGTCGTGAGGGCTCCGTCCGGTTTGCATCGTGTTCTGAAGGTCTCGTCGCGTTGTCGTCGTCGGCGGCCGCGGAGGATCTTCGGCAGTTCGTCGTACAGCAACCGCACCTCCATCGGTTGCTGCCCTTAGTTTCCCGGATACGGGCTAGGCGACCGGCCCCGGTTTGGGCCAGTGTAATGCCGGCGGTGCGGTGACATGTAGCGGCAGGGCGACGGCGAGCGGGAAGGTCGTCGTTCTTCCCACTGTGTTCCGGTGAGGTAGTCGTCGATGTCGCGAGGCCGTTCGCCTGGCTGCGGGCGCGGCGCATTGACGGCGAATCCGCGTAGCCCCATCTGTCGATACTGGCATCGGCGGTAGGTGTGGCCGGCTTCCCCGCAGTGATAGCAGAGCGGTCGGTTGTCAGGGGCACGCCAAACGTCGGTCTTTCGGGGGGCGCAGCGTTGTCCTGTCGGCGGGCGGTATGGCGTCGGTGGTGGTGGCGGCGGTGCCTGGCGGCGGAACTGCTGCGGCGGCGCGGCGTATTGACGTGGGCGAGGAGGGGGGGCGTTGCGTCGGGCTGCAGCAGCATAGCTCATGGCTTCCGGCTGAGCCTGCGGCGCTTCGGGAATTCCAAGCGATTGCCGGACTTCCTCGCGGACAACGTCGACGATTGAATCCACTTGATGCTGCGGCGAAGGTAACAGTTTGCGCAGCTCCTCCCGCACAATCGCTCTGATGGTGTCACGCAGGTCATCAGACTGCAGCGCCTGAACCTCCCCGTAGGTCGTCGTAGGAATGCAGCGGTTGTACTGCCTAGTGCGGATTTCTAGTGCCTTTTCGATTGTGGTGGCCTCCGAAAGGAATTCCGAGACCGTCTTCGGTGGGTTGCGCACAAGTCCGGCGAAGAGTTCTTCCTTCACTCCCCGCATCAGGAAGCGAACTTTCTTTTCTTCGGACATGGCTGGATCGGCATGGCGGAATAGGCGAGTCATTTCTTCGGTGTACAGTCCGACGTTCTCATTGGGGAGCTGTGCACGGGTCTCGAGAAGGGTTTCAGCCCTTTCTTTCCGGATGACGCTCGTGAAGGTGTTGAGAAATCCGGTGCGGAAGAGGTCCCATGATGTTAGCGTGGACTCTCGATTCTCGAACCAGTTCCTTGCGCCATCTTCAAGGGCGAAGTAGACATGGCGTAGCTTCTCGTCACAGTCCCAGTTGTTGAACGTGGAGACCCGGTCGTATGCCTCCAGCCAGCTTTCTGGATCCTCGCATGGTGATCCGCGGAATGTCGGCGGCTCCCTCGGTTGATGCATGACGACCGTTGTAGGCGCCACAGCGGTTGTCATTGTGGCTGTTGTCTTCTTCGTTGTGATCCTGGTCTTGTCCGGTAGGGGTCCGTATTGTGGGGGTAGTCCTTCCAGTCTGCGGCTGGCTCGACTGCCGCTGATGGTGTCGGTGTCTTCTTCGCGACGTGGGCTGGGTTCAAGGCTTGTCGGGGGCGTCCGGAACATGAACGAGCAGCACCTCCACCAGATGTCACGTGGTCGTGACGTCGACGAAGAAAGCAGTCGGCGTTTCCAGAATGAAACTGTTTATTTGGCCGAACTTGTGGCCGGGAAAATGAGAACTAGAACTACAGCAATACACGCTGTACAATGATAGCGGCGAACAGGGCGTCGTCCGTCGATCAACTGACAAGCGGTCAAGTGCGTCGGTTTTTATACAGGTGCTATCGAACTTTCCAGCGATATCGTTGGCGGCGGCGTTATCTCTCGACAAAGATGGAACATTCTCGTGCGGCGCGCAAACTTAACAGATTGTTCCAAAACAATCGCGAAGCTTCCTACACATCACGGCGAGGCCTGCGCAGCGCATTGCCCACAATCTTTGTGGGTGAAGCTTTCACTCATGAAATATAAGGCTCGCGGCAATAGATAGATAGATAGATAGATAGATAGATAGATAGATAGATAGATAGATAGATAGATAGATAGATAGATAGATAGATAGATAGATAGATAGATAGAAACGGCGAAAGTGCCTGAGGTTCGCTAAGAAATGCTTCGCATTTAAAATAGTTATTATTTCTGTTTGATTTCCCGTGCTCAAGACAACAGTGTCAGCTGTAAGCTGGTATTAAGCTTTACAAAAATGTTAGCAATATATTGTTACGCATTTCGGTCAATCAATACAAAATCTGTCAACGTACACTACCACCCAACATAGAGGTCTTTACTTATTTCCTGTCAATCAACAACAAATAATTAAGAGGTGCTCACGCAGAGTGAATTGGGACGATTAAAACAAAAATTCGATCGGATATGAACTGCACAGTGCACCATTAGGCACTACCAACTAGCCCAAAATTCCATCCATTTGAACCATGCTCATTCACATGATACTCATCATACTTACGCCTGCTTTTGAGCATAATCACCGCGTGGGGCACAGCTTTGGGTGCACCATCAGTTTCCTCACCCATTATCTCCCCGCTACTTCCCAGCATTTTCGGGATAGTGGGCGCACTCTCCGATTGCTGAGGCATTGCAAGATTTCCGCACCTTGCCTGGTTTTGCAGTGCTTCCGGGATCAGCTCGCCTGTGATCATTGAATTTGGGCGATATGTGACACCCTAATGACGTCATATGGTGACGATATCACATTATGAGTTTTTGCATAACTCGTGTTGCCGCCGACGGTGGATTTTCGCGTTTATGAGGCGTTTGAGGTTTTTTCCTTAAGTTAGAAGGTGAAATCGATGTGAAATTATGCTGCTTTTCAGCAACGTTACAAGAAGTGTATTAAATCTGGAAGTAAGTTTTCGGGGCCAATGAAGTGAAGTCCGCCAAAGCTTGTGCGTACACCTCACTGTAAGGTGTTTCACGGCGCTTTTGTTTTGGGAAGTGTTGAGTAGCCGCAAACGCCGGCCTATCTTGTATATAAATGTCTAAGCTGTTTATCAGCATAACAGAGTGCGAGGGAGGATGTGGGGCCTGCTCTACGAACACTGTTGTATTTGCTTTACGATACCTCCATGCGTCATTTTTAATTCCTATGCAAATGTTTTTTTTTAATTTAGATGTGAAAGCATAGCATTTAAAGCTATTCTCTTGTACATGCCGAGTGGTTCAGTGCAATACAGTAAAACCTCGGTGATACGAATCTCGCGGGGTTACCGAAAATATTCGTATCATCCGAAATTCCTATCACCAGAAAACATGGAAAATTAGTATGCAACAAAACAAAGTTGGCATACGTTTTGATTTAGTGTTTCTCAGGGCCGTAGCGAGGTCATGAACAGCTCTGAATGATTGCCAGTAAAGTTTTTAGACGTCAGTGATTGTACTTGTACTCGCAAATATACGGTGCACGCGCGCGTGTGTAATTAATGGACCAGATGTGCCCCGTGACCGCTAGTAGCCCCTTCCTAATCTTACTAAGGTTTTCTGCATCACACTATATTACTGCGGCGAAAGTGACTTAAGAAGCACTTTGCACTCGATAGATAAGAGGCCAAGCACCTTCGCCAAGACCGTCCGCTTCGTCTCTCAAGGTCTTCGTCCACCGTTCATGGAACTTCATGACGGACCCGCAGCCCAAGTTTCAATCTTGTTTCATAGAACGTCTGATTGCGGGGACATGGCTTGCATCGACGTGGCAGGCACGTGTCAACACAGTACAGAGAGGCTGCTGCCTCGAGCATAGGAGCACGCGTCAACGCGTCGGAAAAAAAAAGTGTGACGTCAACGTCATGTTTATTCTGAACGCGAAGGTGCCTAAAGGCCTCCAAGATTCGCGCACTATTTTGGAGGCAACGGTGCACCGGTGATGGTTGCGCAGCGCGCATGCCCGCGCCCGCGCCCGCGCGTAACTGCCGCGTCTTCCGCGACAACGCAGGCAGCACCTGTTCGTAACTGTGCGCTAGCGGACGTTCGTATCAAACGTCGCGGTGTGCAAACTGGTTCGCAAGAACCGTACTCCAATACATTGCAGGCTAATGGGTCTTGGCCGGGTCCGCAGGAAAATTCGTATCACCCCGAAATTCGTACGAGCCATGATCGTATCACCTGGGTTTTACTGTACTTGACTGACATTTCACAATAGCCATTACGAAATTATCGGTGACTCCGCTGGAGCAATGCCATAACTATAGTGGCGAGTATGTCATGACGTTTCACACTTGATATTCATCACTTTTGCCGGCTTTGTGGTCGCTCTTTTTTTGTGCGTAATCATGTCGCGTTAGTACACAAAGAGTCACTCAAATTGACCAGCGGTTTTTGCATGATTGCGTTAAACGGGAAAAAAAGTAACTTAAATTGCGCCTTATAATCAAAATATTGCGCCTATTCGCTTGACAGAGCGTCCCCATACAAGTGTAAAGCATATTTGTACGTTTTCCTTATTTTTATTCTTCAATATTTCTAACCATTATAGATAGGAGTTCTTGAAGTGAAGTTCTTTGTTAGCTTGTTCATTTCGTTGGCTGGTACTCTGCATACTTCAACTTCCTCTGAACGCAGTCGCCATTTCTGCAGACAGTCTGAAAACAGTGCATAACCATTCTAAGTTGTTGAAGAAAAGTCACCTTTTGTGACAGCGAATAAAAAGCCAATCAAGCAAATAATATTGTTTCGGTAATTATTTCGATAGCTTTCAACAAATACTTACGGACGCATGGTCAAATAGTTCAGGAAATGTCAATGTTTCGACGCAAAACTTTGCCACAGGGGGAATGGGCGAGCTGTCTAAGGGCACAGGTAAGCCCTATACTTGCCATGTATTTTCATGCTTCTTTAAAGGGGCACTGACACTTTTTTTTGAAGCCAAGTTTACTCTGCCATACAAATCTCCTGTAACTAGAGACGGCTCTAAGCAAGTGCAAAGCTCAGCATATGCTGATAAGATATTTTAATTGGATATTGAAGTCGATTTTTCCACGGCGCACCTACTGACATAGACACTAGCTTGACGTGAGGCTACAGTACTAGTTCTGGTGACTTCACGCAACAGTCTGGGTAGTTGTGATGATGTTAGGTACCAAAACTTTCAAGATGGCTGCTTGTGCGTCATCAAAACTTCCAAAATGGCCGCTTGTGCGTCACCAACAGAGCCACGGTGTGGAGCGGCCGTAGAAACGTCACCATATATTGTGCGATCACGTGACGAGAAGCTCATACCGTGTTGTGACGTCAGGGTACAGTAGGAACCGAAACTAGCTTTTAGAAACATAGTGTAATTACTTTTCCAGCGCGCACTCGCGCTTAGCACTATCTTTTCTAGGCGTTTGAGTGCTTAACCTGTTATTTGACGCAAAAAAACAACTGAAAAGATTCGTGCCACAGTGTTCACAGTGTTGAGCCTCGGTGATGTGCCAAACGGCCTTGAGAACGTTTACACGGGTCATGCAGGTCTCTTTGAAGGTTAGAATGGTTTGAAAGGTCGCAGTTTTGAGGGTTTCCATTTCAAGGAACGCGATCTATTTTCGTTTCTACACGCGCACAGTTCGTCCGCATTCTATGCAGACGAAGTTACTCGTAATCACGGTTTGTAGGAGCGTCACACCAATCAAAGCGAAGCCGTTCTCACTACAGGCAACATTTCGTCCTTGCGGCGACGCGGAATGAGGGCAAAACTTAATTGCTGCAATGCTCGCTTGAGTGCTCCCAGCCTAATTTCTGTTAGTAGTGGAAGCGTGTCGATTTCGAACTATACTGTGCTTTCTAAACAGTTTCGTTTAGTTGCCAACACGAGAATATCTTCTGGAAGCCGCAACGATATCAATAGAGGCACAACTAAACTCAAAGTAAATGCTCAGAACCGCATCTCCATTCGCGTCTTAGACACACAAGGAAAGTGCTCTCGGTAAATGCCACTCGTGTTACAACAAACTACACCATGTATCTTTATGTAGCCGTAATGCTTTTTTAAGAACCTACTAAGCTCAGGGCAAGTACCAGTGTTGATTTAAAAAAATTAAGTTCAGGCACATAGCTCAGGTTGTGCAACGTCTGAAAAAAGGGGGATTGGCTACTCGTCACTTTGTGTCGAAAAATTCGTCCTTTTGGCTCAATCAAAACGCGCAAAAATGTGTGCGGCACCTGGTATTGTTAAGGAAGGCCATATCATTCCAAACAAGAACAAAACTAAACTTCGATCTTAAAAAAAAAAAAAAACCCTACCCTCTGTCATTAAATAAACTAAGAATCACAAATATGAGCCATCGTCTTTGTCCCAATATTAACAAGGTCACTTTTCAAATTAGGTCACAAATGATATTCACGAATACACACTACCACAAAAGTATATCAAAATATATCCATTTTCTTGGCTAGACCTCTTATCTTTAAATTTAAAACTATGCGGGCTTTTAAGCAGTTGTTCGTTACATATGTTACTGTTACTATTGTCTTCTGTAACATTGTACAACAGCGTATAATCAAAAGAAAAAATTTTTCCACGTACACCGTTGTTTTCGTTACACCAGGAGTTGTCTGGAAGGAAGACTTTTCTAAATCCTCTGCTTTCAACGTAGTCAGGCACATAGCAGGAAACGTGGCACTTTCCTACATCCTCCTGTGAAAATCAACAAAAACACGGCTGATCCCTCCGTCACAGGAATCGGTTTAACACGAAAGCGAAACGTGTCTTCACAGAAGTAGTGCTTATTGTGTAGTGATATATGAGAGCTTGTACAATATCTATTCGTGCTTGGCCGCTATAGCACCGTTAGACGTGGATACACCCATGTTGACGGCATGTCTCGACCACGACGACTAACGCCCATGATCATGATTAAAGCGTTGTGGTAGCTGACGTTGTGAACATATATTTGGACACAGCGAATCGTGAATCCCGCGTAAGGATGATATCAACAATCTCATAATCAACACTGGTACCCGGTATTCGCTTCTTGAAAGCGTCGTCAATTAGGGTGACTGACGCCTGCGGGGTGACTGAGGGTTAGGGTGACTGACGCCTAACTAACAATGGGTGACTGATGCCTGCGCTCATGCATACACTATCACACACTGCGCTTCAGCAACCCGGGAGGTAGAGGTTCGTAGCCTGAGCCGCAAACGCGTGCGTCCCGCTGGCCTCTGTCTCGCAGGCGCTGGTCTCGCTCCACCAAGGCACGACATTCGCCCGTCGAAATCGCGTCCTTTCTGCAACACGTATTTCAGCAGTTTTGTTAGTCGGTGCTCTCGCAATCGAAGCAGTCGGCGGCGGAGAAATCCCGTTGGTGAAAGTGGAAGCTGCACTACTCCGATGAGCCGACGCACGCTAACCCGAAGCGAAAGGCAAAGAACGAACTGCGTCAAGGGTACCTCGGTGATGCCAGCGCGCCGACGCACACCGAGACGTTTTAACCATGACCTCCGATATCGCACGCAATCTCGAAGTAAGCCCTAGCAAATGTCGATCGTGAACCATTACTTCTTTTCACCTCTCACAGACGGCGGCACCGCCCCGCTCCGCTCCGCCCCGTCGACCTACATCGCCAAGAGAGAGCACCGTGCGAGAGAGAATGTGTGAAAGACATAAGGCGCGTTCGCGCCGTGTCCTGCAACTGCCGAGTTAGCTTTGACGGTAGGGCGTCGGGCGCTTGCTGTCGCGGCCGCAAGGTCGTGGGTTCGATTGTCAGCAGGGGATCACTTTCTTGGTTTTTTTCTTTCTCAGTCAATGGCGTCCATTTTATCAACGTCATATCCGGGAAGGATGTACTTGGTGGACCCCGGCATAAAACACTTTCGTGTTAAAAGTTGCGACCCTGATCATATACTATTCAGAAAAAAAAAACGTTTGTTTCACAATATGATGTGTGACTCTTCTATAAGGCTCTTTAAATAAAGCACTAGCTTTTAGTGCATACGCGACTAATTAACAAGTGCCAACGAATCAGCCCCGCTTTGTTTTCGTCTTCACTGGAGACGTGTGGTGGTGGCCTTAAATTTATTGCCAGTTTTTTTTTTTTGGGGGGGGGGGGGGTTAGTATCAATCTCATTGTATGCACTGTAAAGGTACAATGCCTCTTAAAAGGCAATGAGTCCTTCTTAGTCATGTTATCAAAGGCTGCTCCAGATGTGCGTGTTATGTGTCTAGGATGAGAACTACAAGCCGAAGCAGCATTACTGTGATTGTGAGAGAATGGTTGACTAAGCCGAGGGGACACTTGCTAGCAATTCGTATGGTATCTTGCTAATCTTCTTGTCCCTTCAGATGTGGCTTCAGTAAAGGAACGGGTGCCCATGTTTCAGCTAGCTGTGTTTTCCCCACGGCGGCAGTTGCATCTTCTGCCGTTTCAACACGGTTATTCGCCTCGTGGGGGCTGCCAACGGCGCTCCGGTGATGCAAAGGCGGGGATTTGCATTTTGTCGTCTGCAATAGGCTCTGGCTAAAACAGCAGCATTTTCGTTATAGCTCGCTCGCGTCGCACGGCGTTCCTCAACTGCCAGCTGTATTTTCTTCTAATGATAGTTCTTTAGATGGCTGATAGCATTACAGGAAGTAAGGAAACGTTAACATTTAACATATCTTCTATATACTCACAGCCATCGCGGTCAGGATCATGCCCGCGAGTTCGTAGCGTCACTCACGGGGCTGGATGGCGTTGAAATAGCTTACGTGAAAGCGTGAACGTCCCGCCAAGCAACTTAAAGAGAGTCTACGCTGCTTCGGAAGTGAAGGGCGATCATGTTTACGACTTGTTACACGTACTATCGGCTCCAAATAAAACGCCAGCAGTGATGCGCGAGGTACAGTTCGCCCCCTTATGATTAGAGATAGGTACGCTCATGCGGTTTGCCGCTCGTGAGCCTCATTCATGCTTCCGATCGTGCAGTGATGCCTAATTGGGTGTGCGGGCCTGTCAATGGTGATGACAGGACGGCGCGCACAACATCGTTCCTAATGCTTCGGCAACGCGCTCCGCTGTTCGTGTTTCATTCGACACCGATTGTACAGCTTGGCAAACAGTAGGAGAAATCGGCGAATGTGTCCTGGATGAGGAGAAAGAGAGCTCTTTCCCACCACTGTTCTGGCCCCATTGACTGGTTATTGCTATTCTTTACCGCTGTGTAACAAGATTGAATATTTGAAGGCGAAAGCCTTACATTCCTCATCAAACGGGGAACTTGACCGTCGGCGTCCCGCGTCGGCAGTGTCAGCACGAGTGGTGCAAAAAATCATGGCATCATAACGTCATCATGACCTCACAGAACGCCACAATATTTGACGTCAAAACGTCACGTCACATAATGACGTGATCGCATGGCCTCCGCCCTTTGCATTGCCTCCGTGATTGGTGGGCCGATTACGGAGACAATGCAAAATCAGGTTCTGAGTAGAAAGCTTTCAATGTCTCCGATGCTGGAGACAGCAAAACCACGTTACGTCCACAAAGCGTTCGGGAGGGCGGGGGGGAACGAACCATACATTGACTGAAGAAAAATATGGTTTTCGCCTTCGAGTCATCTTAGGCAAGTGCATAAGGGAACTTGTGAGTCTTTTTAGCACAGTGATCGCACCACGCCCTATCAAGAATCGACCGTTGAGAGTGACATACATTACTTTATTGCAAATTCATTTTATTACGACTTTGGATGCGAAAGCTTTGTATATATCTATGTTAGTATCATTACTCTATGTTAAGGATACTTTCAGACGACCGTGAACGAGTCAGTAAACGTCGATTTATTAACGTAGGGATTAAAATATGTTGAAAAAAATCAGAAAAAAAAACCCTTCGCATAATCTACTAATATTTCATATCACCGTCGTGCATCCCCTTTTGACTCGTGCTCTCAACCTTTTTTTTATTTCTTGTTCGCATTTCAAGTAATTACGACCCGCTTACACAGCAGCTGCTAAAAACCTTGATTTAATCAAAGATAATTGCCTGTAACGACCATTGAATTTATTTAAATGGCATTACACGTCGTTTCTCATGCGCTTAAAACTTCGAACAAAGAAAGTGAACATAAGGAGCAGGCTTGGCAACAGAATGCGCGGAGCAGTGGTATACATATATTGCGCTTTAACGCAGACACGGAGCCGAAGCCCGATCACTTAGGTCAGTGATCGAAAACGGGCCGGAAAGTCATTTTGAGTGCGCGACGGCCATAGAACAGTCGCGAAAAGAAATCGTCGCCATACATGCAGATGTACACAATGATCGCTAGCAGACGACACCACGAGCAATCGACCCTGAATATGTTCCTGACAGCAACTCCGCTCGGTTTCACGGGGCATTTTACTAGAACGTTCACTACAAATTGCTTTATGAACTTGCCCACTAATGTTTCAATAACTCGAGCAGGACAGAGAGGCCGGTAGCGTCGAGCAGCCTTCACGTAGCGAGCGAGCGCGCGAAGAGCGGCACCCGGCCGAGTCCTCTCTCTGATGTCACATGCGAGGGGGCACCACTCAAAGATCTCGAGGCGAATAGGAATCAGGAACACAAGATTCATGTTAAGGGCAGCAAAGTTCTTAAGAGCTCGTCAACAACACTATAGCTTTATATGTAGCTTGCCGTATCAAATGTCGAGAACAGGGAAAGGCGATACTGCATTTGACATTAAGAGTACATGTTATCTATGGTCAGAGCTACAGAATGGATCCCAAGAGATGTGAAATGTATCCGAGGGCGACACAGCATCAGCACGGCTGATTAAATTAGGAAATTTGCAGGTACAAAAAGCAACCAACTCTCTCAGCAGAGGGTACGTGATGATCATTAGTAGACGCCTTCCTCCTGCAGCAGATAATAAATAGGCTAATAATGATGATGATAATCATTCATCAAGTTCTAGCAATCGAATACCAAGCGGCCAAACGCTGTATTATCAGAGCGTCCTCGATTTCATCACTTTTTTTAGTACAACAATTCGAGCACAGCGCATTCGATCCGCCGTAACGGAAACAATACATATTATTAATAGCTAGAGTGCATCTACAAAACTTAGCGGCTTTTGTCTATGAGCGCCATCGCTCTCGCCTTTGTCAAATCAAATAAAATGTTGAGAGGTGAAATGTATTGGAATATTGGGGTAATACATTACTAATGATATACTACAGAGCTGAACGCCACTATAAAAGGATTGTTGCGAAGAAGTCACACAACGGGGTCGATGTACATTTCAGACTTCACTCGTGTAGTAGTGTGGTGCCTTCACTGAAGATTGCGGATGCTCATTCGCCTATGTGGCTTCATCCGCATGTACCGCATCGACAGACATTGAACCCAGAGCAGGGGAAGAGTGGTATGTTAATTCCACTGACTTCGTCTGCAAGTGATAAAGATTCAATTCAAAGTATGTCGAAAACCATGAAACAAATATATTTCTTGTCAACCTTGACATTGAAAACGGCAAATTGTTGTATTGCCTATTTCACGTGCTGTACATATGCATTGTGAACCTGCCTTAAATCATTAAAACTACGTCACTTTTTTACATATCAGCAGAAAGGGCCGGATATGGAGTTTTCCGTTCACGCTTGTTGTCCTGCAGCAGTTTACGTTGTAGTGTGATCATTACGCACTAAAAAAAAAGAAAACAAACAGTTTAAAGGTACGGTACAGTTTGTCCTTAGATAATTCGATATCGATACGTTTAGCCATTCTGTAAAGACCACGTAATAAGCTAATATCCACTACTAAGCACGTGGTACAACGAACTCGTTTTTGTGCACAAGAAAACCAACTATTTCGTTTGTGCAAGTAGACTATCATGCAAAAATCTCACTTTCGTTACGATTAACCGGCCGCGACGGCCAAATGTCGGACAGAGCGAATATGCTTGAGGTGCGTGTACTTATATTGAGGTGCACATTAAAGTACCCCAGGAGGTCGACATTACCGGAGTATTCCACTACGGTGTCTCTCAAAATCACAACGTGTTTTTGGGACGTTAAATCCCCACAATTATTATTCCATTACCAGAGGAATCATTCATTAGGAGTTCATTTTATTGCCAACGTTTTCTGACTCTTGGCAAAATCTAAGCATATTGCCATGCGCGCTCATTTTAGTGTTTCTATGTAACCGGTCCGTTACACGTATAACCACTGCCTTTCCCAAATTACGCCGGAATGTCTGGGAACCTTCCAGATTGTTTTGGAGTCTTCTGATACGCTTGTGTGCGCAAACGCGAACAGTTGAGATTATTATGAAACCAGCGCGGCCACTAGCGATTAGACTCGAATGTGCGATACCGACGTGCCTTATCGTGGATCAGATTACTCGACGGTTGACGACTGTTCCAGCAGCTATCAGCGCACAGTGCGTATCGCTTTAACTGTGAGCTTTCATTTTCCGTAGACAAGTTCGCCCAAATAAAGAGTTTCGTATTTCCCGGCCTTCTTGCCGCCTTCTTCAACGTCACGGCCACGTGTCATCTCGGGAGGTGCTGCTCCTTCATGTTCCGGACGTCCCCGTGAAGCCGTGAACCCAGCCCAAGTCGCTGAAAAGAAACGGACACGAGCTAGCCGCAGACAAAAAGGACTTCTAACTGGAAGACACAGCAAGGACCTGGCTCGAGAATCGAGTGTCCACTCTTCGAACCTGGGATATCTTTCGCAGCGCTTACCTGGAAACGTTCCCAAGCGCCGTCCGAAAGGAAGGGGCGTGGCCGTGCTGGATAATAATAATAATAATATTTTACGTCCCAAAACCAGGATATGATTATGAGAGACGCCCTAGTGGAGGGCTCCGGAAATTTCGACCATGTGGTGTTCTTTAACGTGCACCTAAATCTAGGTACACGGGCCTCTACCATGTCGCCTCGATCGAAATGCGACCGCCGCGGCCGGCATCGAAGCCGCGACCTTCGGGTCAGCAGCCGAGCACCGTAAGCGCCATACCACCGCGGCGGACGGCCGTGCTGGAGACGCGGGTCCAGCTTCCGAGCGCAAGTATAACCATCTCTTGGAGGAAATGTCCCGACTACCCCGCCATGCTTACCCTGCCATACCCCAGGAGAAGAAAGTCCGTTTCCTCATGCGAGGTGTAAAGCAAGAGCTCTTCGCTGGGCTGACGCGGAACCCACCCCCGAAACTTCAAGGACTTCTCTCAAAAGTGACGACGGTTGAGAAGTCGCTGGAAACGCGCACCCGCCTGTACAGTCACACCTGCCGCCGCCGGCATTACCGACAGATAGGACTGCATAATTTTGTCCTGGACACGCCGCGTCCACATGGAGGTGACAAACCACGCGGCATCACAGACTACCTCGCCGGAGCGCGGTGGACACCACGACGACCTTCCCGTTCACCGTCGTCAGGCCGCTATATATCACCGCAGCGCCGGCAGTCTACTGGCCCTACTTGTGACCAGAAGAAGACCTGACGACATCACGTGCAAGCAGCGGAACAAGCCGACGTAGTCGTGATCCGGTGCTGCAACCTAACCGCAACACAAGGTGACGAACTAGCGACCTCGACGTACTCAACGACGGCCACAACGTCACCGCTCTCGTCGACACTGGAGCCGACTATTCTGTTGTCACTGCGCCGTTCCTCGCGAAGTTGAAGAAAGTTAGAACCGCCTGTGAAGGCCTCGAAATCAGGAATGCTGGAGGCCATTAACGCCGTCTGGAGCCTGCACAGCAATAGTTGCCATCAATAATGAAGCCTATCCTGCAAACTTCGTAATTCTGTAGCATTTCTACAGGCATGTCGTACTTGGCATGGACTTAAACCATCACGGCGCCGTCATCCACTGGACAATGAAGCCGACACATCTACCATCGGACAAAACAGCCTTTCACTTCCCTTTCCCATCCCCTTGCTACACTATATTATACAAGGCTATCTTATGTTGTGCTAGGGTTGCTGGACAGCCGAGTGGTTATGGCGCTCGCATTCGTATCGTGGGTACGCGGGTTCGAATTTCGCTTCGCGAAGAAATTTTCCCCTCGAATTTCTCTGTTCATCAGCCTCTATTTCTATTTCTTTCTCTCTCTCTCTCTCTGCACTCGTCCCACCCATAAGCGTCACCGCATCCCGCGCCGGAGAATTCGGCACACGTGTTCTGGAGCGAGGCATAAGTTGAAGAGGGAGACAGCGTGTGCCTGTTTATGATAGTGATAGTTATTCTTCGCGCCAGACGGATTACGGCCGCCTTCGACAGCTCAGCTGCTAAAAAACGTGGCTCATACCTCCCTCCGAGGAATCAGTATAACACGAAAGTGAAACGTGTCTTCACAGAAGTATTTGATTGTTTACTGTGCATTTATCTATGAGAGCTTGTACAATGTTTATTGGTCTCTGGCAGCTGTAGCACAATTTGCTGCGGATGCATCCACGTTGACGCCTAGTGACACATCTCCATCGCGACGACTAACGCCCATGATAACGATTTAACCGTTGTGGTTGCTTAAGTTGCTAGCATATACCTGGACGCAACATATAGTGAATCCCGCGCAAATATGGTATCAACAAACACGTATTAAGCAGTGGTTGTCCATATGCACTTCTTCACCGCGTCGTTAATTGAGAAGAGAGACACGGCACGGTGTGCGCTCGCAAGCAATAGGTTACCTTACGCCTGTGCACATGCACACACTATCGCACTACGCTTCAGCAACACGGGGGGCAGAGATTTGTAGCTTGAGTTGCGAACGCGCGAAGGCCTTTCACATACCGCTGCTCTCTGTCTGATTCCACGAAGGCACAACACACGACCGTCGACATCGTTGCCTTTCTGCGGCGCTTATTGCGGCTACTTTATTAGTCGGTGCTATCACACTCGAAGCAGTAGGCGGCGAAGAAACACCGTTGCTGCGTGTGGAAGCTGCACTGCTCCGACCATGAGCCGTGACACATTACCACGAAGCGAGAGGCAAAGAACCCAACTGCGTCAAGGGCGACTCGTCGATCCTAGCGCCGCCAGCGTTCCTCGCTCGCATCGAGGCGCTGTAATTGCATCGTTGCGAAATCACTTTCTATCGGCGCTCGTTAGTGTCATGATGCAGTGCTTAATTTAACCACTAACAGACGGCGGCAGCACGCCACTTCTTATAGCCCTGCCAACAGAAAGCACCATGCAAATGAATGTGCGAGATAAAAGGCGCGTTTGAGGAACCCCCTGCATGTGCTTCGATGGTCTATTCTGTAGAGCGCCGGGCGCCCATCATTGCGGACCGAGATGTCGTGGGTTGAATTCCCGGTGGCGCAAGTCTTTGTTCTCGTTTCTTTTTTCTTTCTGATTCGTTAGTGAGCATTTTATCAACGCCATGTCCATGATGGGAATAAGTTAGTGAAGTCTTGCGCTTTCACGTGAAAATACAAATGCAGGTTCGTGTGAGGGAACCTATTTATTTGAAGGTTGGCAAATTTGAGACAGGAACAACATGTGCGCGTAGATGCTGCATTGGCAGTGCGTGGTTCTTATGCGAGGTGTGCGCTAACTATGGACTGTAAATGTTGTTATATCCCTTGCCTCTTGAGCTGAGCATGTCACGCGATTAACAGCAACATCGCGCTAATATCTAGGCATATTCATTGCGTTTTGCAATTCTATAGTCTGTATGTTTGCCCAGCGTTAAAAATAATGTTTATATCGTGTACTTACGCCTGTTTGAAGAAAGTGCTTGTTTTTTGCGGGCACAGACGGATACACAAACACAAATACGAAAAAAATATGATTACGATTTCGCACATTGGTGCCGCTTGCACAATCTATTTGATACCTCATGTATCAAATGCGTGTCTGTATTGCACGGCGCATATGTACACGTGTGGATATGTGCAGTATTCAAATCGTGCAACACGACATCGTTTTCTTAGTGTAACGACTGCTTTGAGTAATTGCTCGTCTTAACCGCGTCATGTCGCTACAAATACGGCTGATAAACGTAATATTTTCTCTGATTCAATTGTTGGAGTCAAAATTACAACAATATGAAGCGAACTTTAGACGGTTAAAAGGAAAGAACATGCATTACACAGCTCTAAGTTTTCGCCTTTCATTCCGTAAGTCCTGATCGTACATAATTACGTAGAAGTGCTGCTTTGGTTTTGTGTAAGACGAGTTAGTATAGTTACAACTATTTTTAAGGTATGGTCTCGCAAGCTCGCACCCTGAGATTCACATCGAATGGATCTATTTTAGCGCAACCAAAAGCCTCAGATTTGAAGAAATAGTAGTAAGAAATGGGACAGACGCTAAACGTAAACTGTTCATTCTTAACTCCGGAGCCACGGCATTTTCCAATTCACCCAGCTGCAACACCTACTCTGCTAGCTTTTTGCCTGCAGCGGTATTATAGTAATTACGGTGCTCGGCTGCTGACCCAAAGGACGCGGGTTCGATCCCGCCCACGGCGCTTGCATTTCGATGGAGGCGCAATGCTAGAGACCCGATGTCAGTGCACGTTAAATAACAGCAGATGGTGGATATATCCCAAGCCCTTCACTATGGCGTGCTTATAAAACCTCACAAATATTACTTCTCTCCTGACTTTCACAGTCTGTAAAGCGTAACTACCTACAGCGGGCGCTGATACCTTGTGAGGCTTGTCCCTTGGGTTTTAGTCGGTGGCGCTGGAAATTCATTCGTTTTACAGTGCAGTTTGATTTGATTTGATGACACCTGGGTTACTGGTCACCCCCAAGATGTCCATGACTTATGCTTTTAATAAACACACACACACACACACACACACACACACACACACACACACACACACACACACACACACACACACACACACACACA
This sequence comes from Rhipicephalus sanguineus, assembly GCF_013339695.2. Lineage (NCBI taxonomy): Eukaryota > Metazoa > Arthropoda > Arachnida > Ixodida > Ixodidae > Rhipicephalus > Rhipicephalus sanguineus. Next base: position 73,140,621 of record NC_051183.1, on the reverse strand, counting down.
CACACACACACACACACTGCAACTAGGGTGTCACTCACCGACAAGACATATGAGCCTTCAGCGTCGGGAAAAGTAAGCTTACAAACTGGTCTCTCCCTACGGTCTCCCCCGCAAGGCTTGAAGTGAAGTTGGCTTTCTTTATTTTTCTCTTGGTATTTCTTCTACGTAAGCAGCTGCCAGCTTCCGAACTGTGTAAAAGAAGCCGACGTGTGAATTTCTAGGGCATGTAACAAACACCACTATACCATATTCATTCTGGTTCCTAATACTACAAAACGGCCGTGTATATTACCCTGCTTAAAAAGTGCAATTTCACTTTAAAGTCAAACGATAATTTCGTCATTGAAAGTGAGATCAGCTCAAAAAGAAAATTATTTTTTTTTATCACAGCGTAGTTTCCTAGCGTGCTGATCTGCTTGTTCAAACTACTGATGAAACACCAAGAGTAATCTCTAAGCTGCAATCACGCGAGAAATCTATCCGCGCCTTCAAGCACACTTCAGCTGCGGCGCTTTTTATGCGAAAAATTTTTGGCCCATACCGCAAGAGTGAAATTGACTGCATCACTGCATCAGTGCAATTCACTGCATCAGTGAAATTGACGAGACTATGATGAGACCATCATCCCACGACTAGAAAGAAAAAAAATAGACATCAATATCTGTAGGACACGCGCACGTACTTGACATACTGGTGTATCATCTTATCGCAGCATGACGAAAACTTCAGGCTTCTGCTGTTGTGCTGAACGTAGGACATGATGTACCCATCACCCCTGGAACATCCTTCCTGAGCTGAAGTTCTTGTGCTTTTCGCCGTCATGCGGACAGCCGAACCTAAGTGCCAAGAGAAGTTTCCATATAATGCAAGGTCATTATTTTATTATCGCTTACATATCTTGATGAACTTGGCTTTCACCTATTCGTCATCATTATAGTTTTTACAGTGTGAATTAATTGCTAGTGATGACAGCGTTACTAAGGTTAGTCACTTTTTTGCACCTCGGGACGTCCGACAAGCGATCTGTGAAATAAATTTGAATAGCAAGCTCACAATGATATTATTTCAAATTCTGATGGCACTTGTAGAATACATCCCCCTTGTCTTGTCCCTTTGTATACCAGATGTTCGGCTGGTACTGATAGTCAACGTTTACGACATTTCCACTCAACAATGAAAAAGGTAGGTTGTACTAGCAAGACACAATTCACTGCTCATAATTTGTACAAATGCCCTCCCGTTAGTGTGGGGTTGCTCCTGCGTGCGCACGACTTGATCTATATAAGTAGGTGCTTCACGTTTTCACATTTCACATAATAATATATGGTATGCTGTACATAATTTGCAGCGTTGACCAGCGAGATACAGCACGCATTTGGTTTGGTCGCTGCAAAGAGGGCTTTAGGATATCGCTATATAGAACACCATACTCTGAATTTACGACGCGATAGCTATCACGGAAAAAAATATGTGTAAAATGGTTAGGCTGTGTTTTGTACTATCTGCTAGAGGTGTGCACGGGCTCCGGGTAGCCCGAAAGCCCGAGCCCGACCCGGCCCGCGGGCCGGGCTCGGGCGGGCCGACGTATTTTCACCTCGGGCCCGGGCCGGGCTCGGGCTACTTGGAGTTTTATCGGGCCGGGCTCGGGCCCGGCGCAAAGCCCGACTCAAGCCCGAAATATAGAATGAGCGGAATTGTTTTCCAGCACGCATGCAGCGCCTTTCGGCGACCGCCCTTTACCGCTTTTCCTTTCCATTGGCTACTTTAACAACAGGGGAGCAGGTAAAGCACTGCCTCTGTTGCACTCCGACAAAAGAGAAGTAACACCACCTGAGCTACTGACGGCGCCACGCGATGTTCGCGTTAGATTTCAGGCCAAATCCCATATGAGTGAAAATGCACGCGACAGCGACGAGCGACCCTACGTAGATCGCCCTTCGTGCAAGCGGACGCTTGCATGGGCCATGGAGGAATAGCATGGGCATACCACATACACGTGACGGCTTTGGCGAGGCGAACGCCATTGTTGCTGGCATGAGGCCGTCTACTTGCTTGCTGTCTTTGCACGACAATTTGTAATCTGTGTAATAGAGACTGTTCGTGTGTGTCGTTTGATCATATTTAATATGCTCAATGAAATGCCCAAATTACGGAAACCGATATTTTGTTTTCGCAGCGAACCTTCAAAAAGCCGGGCCGGGCCGGTCCGGGATTGTGTTTCGTACGTCGGGCCGGGCCGGGCGGGCTCGCAGCCCTTTGCCGTCGGGCTCGGGCTGGCCTTCGACAAAGTCAGCGGGCCCGGGCCGGGCTCGGGCTCGTAAATATGGCCCGTGCACAGCTCTACTATCTGCTGCAGTGAACCTTTGCGTGGACGTGTTAGCATTATTTTTTTTTTGTAAAAGTAAAATGTGTCACAGTCGCATGAGTCTTCGGACACCACGTCACCATGTTGCGAAGTAGGAGTAATTCGATTGTGTTTTGCCTCTTATCTATCCACTAATATTGCCCTATTTTTAATCAAACCTTTACCTTTCCATTTTAAACTGTCATTGATTGTCGATAACGTATATATGCGCTGTCTCATCACAACGCAGTTCGCTCTCATTTAAAGGGCTCCTATCAAGTCTGTCCATTTGCTGTCAAGCACAATATTTACACTGCTCGCTTGCGATCGCGCCTGAAAAGAGTTTAAGATAGATTTACCAGCGTAAAAAAGACGGAACATTTAGGAAGGAAATACACACATAGCGTTGCGCTCACAACTGATTTATTACTTCGAACGCAGGGCCTTTTTGTAGGCACGCGTCGAAGCAACAGAAAAATAACATCAAGAAAAGAAGTGATGGAAACCACGTGACACTGCTTGCCGAAAAGACAATCTACCGAAGGCATAGAGTTTCCTAAAATTAACTAGAGGGGACTCTGGCGCTGCGATCGTTCAGCTACCATGGGAATGATGGGTAGTACACAAATTTGCCTAGTCTTCGTGCTTGCGGCTTCAAACGTACTTAAGGCTTTGTTTATTGCTGTTTTTTGGCGTTCGTTCCGGATAAAAGAATAGACCGTTGTGAACTTCGTGACCAGCTTTGATTTGGTGAGCCTAAAAAAGTTAAAGTGGTGAAGTGGAACTGCTCAGTTTTGCTGAACTTCGTTTTGCGACAAAGCGGATGCAGCCGACGCGGAGCCAAACGGAGCCGAAAGAACGAAGTTTAGACAAATTTGTGTACTACCCATCATTCCCATGCTGGCTGAAGCGTCATGCGTTGCAGCTCCCATAGACACTAGCGCCAGAGTTCCCTCTAGTAAGTATTGTAGGAAACTCTATGACCGAAGGTAACCGCGCAGACGAAAATTCGTACGCCACAAAGTACGCCGTAATGAAAGAAGTGATAGATATAATTGATCTTAAAACCAACCGGCAAACACGTTAAAGCCAGAGAAGCCAAGGTAGCCACACAACAGAGATAAAAGAGGTCTAAAACGTTAAAAACTACGGTGAAATATAAGAAATGTGTAAAGCACATGGAAAAAACTATTGTGTAAGGCACAGGGTAAATCTATTAAAAAAAACCCCAGGCCTGCGCTGAAACCGCAGCACAGTCACAGCGAAAGCTGGAAGAGCGGTGTTTCTAAAGCACCGTTTAAGCTCTCTTGGGGCTACTAATACAAATACACTAGCAAGGTACCCACTACGCCATAAATCACAATTTTTCTGAAGTTCGGAAGCACCTACTAAGCCATTATCCGTCATTCTGCGGAGAAGGGAGGCACCAGCTACACGTTTGTAAGCATTATGGGCACTTTGTTGACGCGACGACTGATAACGATGAAGAATTATGGCTCGACGCTTTGTAAAGGGTTGGAAGCTTTAAACGGCCCATCAGTTATGTAATTTGCATTAGCTGACGCCCGGTCGCTATGTCCCTCTCCCGCGATACTGTATAACATGCGTTGACGTGGGAGAGAGAGGGGGGGGGGGCGAAGAACTTTACTGAGATCCCGAGGAAATGGATCATGCGCTTATGGGCTTCCTTGGCAACTAATACAAGTGCACTTACGAGGAACCCACTATGCTATAAATCATTGCAATTTTTGCAAAGTAGGAAAGCAGGCATTATGCCATTTTTCGTCATTCTACGGAGAGCCGTGGTACCTGCTAAACGCATGTAAGGCATTATGCGCACTTTGTTGATGCTGTGCCTGATGACGATGAAGAATTATGGCAGAGCCCTTTGTAATGGGTTGGAAGCATTCAACAACCTTCTCGTTGCGCAATTCGCATTGTGTGACGCCTGATTACACAATTCGCGTTGTGCGATGCTCGGTGTTTATTTTACTCTTCTACCACGCTACATTGCATATGCTAATGTGGTTTCTTCCCGAGATGAAGCCTGTATAGGACCCTTTTGCAAAGCAGTTTCAAGCACCGGTATGGCTCAGAGGTTGAATACTGGGCTCCCACGCAGAGGGCCCAGGTTCGAACCTCATTCCATCCTGGAATTGTTTTCTTATTTCGTTTTTTTTTTCTTATTTCGAGCGATAGTGGTTACGGACACCGGCGGCGGCAGCGGCGGCGGCGGCGGCGACGGCGGACAACTACGGCGCCAAAACGGCCGGTGAAATGATCTCATAACAGCGTTCGCTGTAAAAGGCATGCGCCGTAGGTAGCTTACATCCTTATTTGAGAGGGAAATGGAAGCCTGCTGACACATTTGTTACCCAGCCTCTGAATTTCGGTTCTCTAAAATCTCTCTAACAATTTGCTCGCCATGCCTGGCTAATACGGTGCAACCCTCGAAATGGGGGGAGCAGCCGTTGTCTCGGCAGTGCATCGCTAAATGACTGCAGGCGACCGCAGACATGTTCTGCTGGTGCTCTCCGAGATAGACATTGAGACACCTGCCCGTTTGTCCAACATAGTACTTGCCGCATGAGAGTAGCGTGGAGTACACAACTCCTTGCTCACACGACACAAAAGGATGGCGGTGCTTTGTTTCGCACACGTCCTTGTTCTCAGGGGGAGCGTTCACCGCTCGGCACAACCTGGAGAGCTTATCAGGGGCTGAAAATACCACCCTGATGTCGCAACGCTTGGCTATCTTTTTCAGTTTGTGTGACAACCTGTGCATGTACGGCACCACCACGGTCCTCTTCCTTTGAGTTGGCACCTGCTCCTGCACCCGGTCAGCACTTTTCACGCCTTGAGCATGCTTTCCGCAACGGCTGATAGTACGTGGGAAGGGTACCCTGCCAAAGCCAGGCGCTCTGTTTGCTTAAGAAAGCTTGTGCCAACACAGTGCTCGCACGACTTACGCAAGGCGTTTGTGAAACAAGCCCTCACCAATGCCCTCTTTACAAGTTTGGAGTTCTTGTCTTGATGTTATCTTTCTGTTGCTTCGACGCGTGCCTACAAAAAGGCCCTGCGTTCGAAGTAATAAATCAGTTGTGAGTGCAGCGCTATGTGTGTGTGTCCTTCCTAAATGTTCCGTATTTTTTGCGCTGGTAAATCAATCTTAATCATGAACCAACTCACCCAAGCATCCGTTTTTGAAAAGAGTTACGTCACTATATGCCGCAGAATAAACTAAACATTCAAACTGAACGTCGTTGCAACCCTCTCGTTGCGGAGGCCGCGCTCCAAGATGACGTAATGTCTTTGGAGATTTAAATGCGGTATACTCGCCGCGCTGGCTGCTGGCGGTGAGCGTGACAGTGAGCGTTAGAGCTTTGGTGACAGAGGGTGGGTGCATTCGTTCATTTAATTAACCATTATTTAATAAATTACGATCCCCAATAAAAGTTCGCCATGCTCAGCGAAGGTGGCATTCCTTACTCGTATTCATAAAATATATTTTGTATTACTGCATATTGCTACGGTGCATCACGAACGTGAGCTAGAGCGATCTTCTCCAAACATGAAGATGGCGAGGGGGCGTTAAGCGCTTGCGCGTGGGGCTCCTCAGTCATCTTGTTTGCCTGTACTGCTTTAAATATTCATTAGACCGTGATCTCGACTCCGTCCACTATATTTGGAAAGCTAAACTGTGGTTAATACTAAGTAGAGGATGTGAACGAAAAAGTTACACCTGCGCTCGCTGTTAATCTGGGTGTGATTATGAGAACATATAATACGGACTGTGACTAACGGCCTGACCGTTGATAACCAAAAGTTTTCCTACACAAAACAAAGTTAATAATTCTCATCGCTATTGCGTGTTTTATCGAATAACAAAAAATAAAAAAAAATGACAATGAGGGGTTATTATATAAGGGAATGATATCGTAGTTCTAGTTGTGCTCCGATGGTATCAAATATTCACAAAGCATTTTGTATGAGCGACGGAACTTGTTTTGCAAGAACTAATCTTCATTTCATGGCAGTGATTGATTTACAATACTAACTTGTTCTAGACTTTAGAGTGCCAGAGAAATATCAATGGCATACACTCGCGTCTATGTGATTACAAACCCGTTCGTTCGCAGAAACTATTATTATGCATAAAACACTTGAATGTTTATATATTTTATTGAAAAAAAAAAACACTTACAGGTGTCCAAATTCATGGGTAGCTACACGAACGCCTTTGTACGTCAGGATTTTGTCTTCACCAAGAGCAACTCTTCGGTATGTGCATGCGCCTCCCACATAAGCAACACCTGGTAAAATTTGCGTCGTTCTAGTGATAAACTGATGACTGAATGGCCTCTCAGATCGCTTCTAAGCGCATGCCAAGAATACAGGTGGAAGGTATCATATATCTGATTTTTCAATGAATCCTTACTACCTAGAGAAACGTTCACCTTAAAATGCAGGGAGCACGACACACACAAAAGCTCAACGGTTGGTAGCTGCGAAGAAAAACAATGCTTGCTTTCTGCTGTACAGAATGAAGAAAGAAATATTACAAAAGAAATCATGACACTCTGACCTACATTGAAACGAAAAGAAAGCAAATTGTATAAAAGAGGTACGTTACGCAGCAGCCCGGAAAGACGAGAAGCTGTGAAAGAAGACACCACTCCTGTAGGGTTTGGCTTAGATTTTAGGGATATATGAACAAGCTTATTTTTCTATTTATACCTATACACCACATGTCTTCTGAAAAATCATTGCTTGAGGAAGGGGAACACGGAGCAATAAATGAACAACAACAACAAAAAACAAGAGCGGTATGAACAAGCTATAATCAGGGCACAAGCTGCAAGCAACACAAAAAATGTAATTGTTATTCAATTTTCAAACACCTTCTTAGCTGTTCGCGGAAACATTTGCGATCATTGATTGTGATGATTGCTTACTGTAACGATGTCATTATTGGGAACGCTCCCGCCGCAGTGATAGGGTAGTTCAGGGAACAGGCATTGGCACAAAAATTCGCTTCTTCGCGGTGCTGTTCCGGCCCACTATTAACAACCTGAAGAACAATACGATTACGTATACCAGTTAAGGCGTAAGTACCAGCTAGTATTGAACATTTTGCTAGTTTCCGGAGAAGTACTTTTGTATCTTAGAAAACTCTGAGACTGGCTAGCTTGTTTCGCAGGCAACACATTGTCCTGCTCGTTTTTATACCTGTCCGGTAAGTGACGCCGTTTGTCAATATTGTTTCGTACGTTTCAGGAGTTTCATGTTGTTCTAATGTACCAACGAGCACCGAACGGTAATCATATATGTATTCAAGTAATGTTGATGATTGTAAGTAAATAGTCCCATAGCTTATCTGTAATCGAGGCTGCCTGCACATACTCGGAAAATGCAGAGTAGTATGTGGCAAAGTCTTTTGGAAGAAAATGAAAACCAATGCAAGTCTGAGGGCTCAAACGTCACAACACTCTCTGGGGTGAAAGTTGAATAAACAAGGCTAAGTAGCACTGACTCTGACAAAACGCTAAGGAATGGACATTTTGCAAGGGTTTTACTCATTGCCCAATTAGGTAACAGTATGAAAGGGCGTAACTTAAGGTCAGTTTTTTTATTATGCTTCAATGCCAAGGCACTAGAGAATTTACTTTGCTAGCCCATCACAGCCTGCTGAGAAGGAAAGAAAATGTTTTTTATAGAAACAGCAAAGCTCCAAGGGTGAACTGCTCATTTTTTTAATGCTGAGACACGCATATTGAATGACATAAGTATGTGAAATATTAGGTCAACTCGATAACGTCTGGCTCTGCTCCGCAACAGCACTCGACCACGTGCCAGACAGTAGATTATCAGAAAGGCTAAATATAACTCTCAGTGACGATTGAACTCTGTGTGGCTTGATTCGATCATAAGTAGCAGCACGCAGTGGGCATGGACAAAGTAATGTAATGCACCAATGGCAAATGTTTTTTTTTTTCAGAGTACCCCTGGTTGTACTTTGGTAGTTATAGTTTTTTACATTCATTATGATCTTGCATTGCCACAGCCATACGTGCAATGCTGCATCATGGTCGGTTCCACTGTCTGCCAGGGCTGAATGTCCCGGTGTCCCAACAATGCACATATGGGATAAGGTGTCGGCGTGTTCATCGATAAAAATTGAACAACCTACACAGGCCAAACCACAAAAACTAAACTCTGTACGTGTAGGGCAACACCTTCTTTTTTGCCTTTTCTGAGTTCCAGTGGCAGCCCAGCTTTAAGAACAGTTTTTGTGGTTCACAGTCTTCGCAGTTACTCGAACGAAAAACCTGGAGGACGCTTGTGCTTCGCCTTCAAGAGTAGAACACGATAGCGTAATGGGGACCCGTGCGCATCGCCTTCTGAAACGCTAGCCTAGCTTCGTTTCTCGGTGCACGCCTCAACCGTGCCACAAAGAAACGAGCTTCTGGGCGCCTAATACTGGCCGTTTCCAACTACGCTAAAATGCCTACTGCAAGTACAGTTGCGATGCCCCCACTCCGCCATGATTCATCTTTTTCCAAATCAGCGAAGGGCCGACTACGAGTCCGTAAGGCAACACGCGAACCTACACAGCTGCTCAGTTTGTTGACGCTTTTGGTGATGAGGATGATTAAATATGTCTGGGCACGTTGTAATGAGTGCGCCTTTAAAACACCCGCTTCTCGCGCGACTCGCATATTTGGACGCGTGGTGTGATTCTACGCTTCTGCCACGCAGTATAACACACGTTGAGGAAACTCAGCCCCGCTACATGGCATTCATATAAGTGTTATTTTTTCGTAGCAGTTTGAAGCAATGGCGAGGCTCTGTTGTAGAACACCTGCTTGCCACGCAGAAGCCCTGGGTTTGATTGTCACTCCAACCTAGTATTTTTTTATTTATTTTATTTTCGTCTTGCTCGATTTTTTCGTAACGGACAACGCTGATTTTTCGCTCACAATCCAACGGCGCCGATACGGACGCCGACACCGCTATTTCTGCGAAAAGTGCTCTTTCATGCTATCGCGTTAACATAGTCGCTAGGTCTTACATGCGCATGAAGCACGTAGGCGCTCATTTTTGACAACCGACCTAGCAAGTCTCTTGCTTGATGGCACTTCAAAAATTACAGAACATAGGACATTCAGTAGTGATGCAGAACTATCGACGGTACTATCGATACTGTCGATAGTTCAGTCCACTATCCTACTATTCATGGTAAAAAAAATCGATAGTGCTATCGATAACAAGTTTGATAGTAGCACCCCGAGTATAAAATGAACCGCGCTGACTCATTGCAGTATGAATTTGGCTCCCCTAGTGTGTGGTAGCAGGAGGAGCAGGCTGAAGCGCAAGAAAGTTGATATGCTTTCGCTCCTTCACCAGAATTTTTTCTGACATATGACAATTAAGTTGAATTGTTCAGGTTTACAGAAAACGAGATCGTTACATTTGACGGTACTGTGTGGCTTGAAATTCATATTAATAGTTATTTTTACGGGCTTAACATCCCAAAACCACAATATGATCATTAGAGACGCCGTAGTAGAGGGCTCCGGAAATTTCGACCACCTGGGGTTATTTAACGCGCACCTAAATCAAAGAACACGGGCCTCAAGCATTTTCACCTCCATCAAAAATGCTTCAAATTCATATTGCATTTTGTGATTGCAAAACAAAAATGTCAAGAAGTAGGTGTGTAACTGTAAGATTCGTGGTTAGTTTTGCATATCAATTTATTGATGGACATATCCCGGCATTTTCACTGCTTAAATATTTTATCTTTCGTACAAAAATTGCTCATAAGTCAAGTAAACTGAGTATTGCTGATAGAACGCTACCGCAAATGTCTTTGGCAATATCGCCGGCCAGGAACATCCTAATTATTCACAGCGCTGTTGGCAGTAATGTCGATAGTTATACTACCGATGGCACTGTCGATTGCACTGTCAATAATACTATCGATAGTTTGTCTATAGTAGTACTATCGATATTTTTTACACTATCGAGTGTTAAAAAATACTCGATCCTATCGATAGTCGATTTTTCGATAGCTCTGCAAAAGTTTTTGGAGACGTGCGCAGTCATATTGATCAGAACAACCGAGCAGAATGGTGACCTGCACTCACCCTCTTGTGTGTGATCCCACCAGTGCCCTTTAAAGCTTGCCAAGTCAAGCCTGCGGGAAAGTGAAATATGGGGAACTGACGTACTGCTTCAGGGAGTGTGAGAATTGCAAAGCAGCATTCAGTGAGAAATGAACGGCACAGTTATAAGTTGCGGATTTTACTTATTGTTACATATTTAGAGTAACTGAGAAAATTTCTCCTGTTTCCTAGAGATTGTGCATTTCCTATTGATTACGTGTAGACGTATGTGTGCTACGGCACTAAAATATAAAAGCGTGCGATGAAATAACTAATTACAAATTTTTACCTCAGCAAATAACCGCAATACATTTCCTAATGATTATGCAGTTAAGGAAGAGACAACTTTATGCAAAATACATGGTAAAGTATAACACGTCTGGCTACAATGGTTCGCTTACCCTGTGATGCAATATACCACATCGTATTCATGGTATTTGTACGAGTATTGTTGAACATAATCTCTTAATCTCTCCAGCGACCTGATTGAAGCAACGTAACTCTGCACTTGGTACAAGAAATGTTCCTCGTATACCTAAAAAGAAGAAAAGCCCGGAAAATTTCAGCGTCGCAAAAAGCAACTGCCTGGGCAATGTTCTACTTACAGTGAGTACTTCCACGGCACATAATTTCAGTCGCACCCTCAGATTAGTAACGGTCCGATACCTAATGTTCACCTGAAAGTAATGAAATTTACGAAGAAAAAATTCACTGACAATTACGACACCGCCTAACGCAAATTCTGAGCTCTGCTGTTTAGGCATTGAGCTAATGCGCATGCGCTAAGGCGCCGAAGCACGAGTGTGAGTAAATAATGCTGTGTTTTCGCGTCAACGTGACGTGGTGAACATGGCATCACCAACTTCCGCCGCGGCTGAATAACGGGAACGCTGCGCCGGACTCTAAAGGGCCCCTCACCAGGTCTCATAGCAAATTTTAGTTAGACGCTGGAAGTAGTTGTGTGCCGAATGAACAGCATTATGCCGCGAGAATTTCTGCAATCGGTTCATTACGAGCTGAGAGAACAATGATTTTGAGCGGCGTGAAAGCATGATGCGAGGAGACGAGTTTCAAACCCTTGCCACTCGCCCCGTGTAGCCTTCGCAAGCCAAATCCCTTCCCTGCCCACTCCAGCAGCGGAGCCGGAGGATCACATGACGCATACGCGTGAACACGTCATGCGCATACATGGTCACGTGCGCACGACGTGCCCGAGTACGCAAGCGGTGTGGCACGGCCGCTACCTTTTTTTTAAATGCGAATGCATTTTTAGTCGGGCTATGTCAGGCGTCGGTGTCCGCGCACCGGCAGATATTATCTCTCCGCTCTCATTCCCTCTCCCAGCGCAAAAGCTGCGTGTACGCGCGCTATCATCGCCCCTAGCAACCGGAGCAGGTGGTGCGGGCGGAGTAGCGAAGAGTGAGTGGAGAGGAGGAGCGCGCTCTGGCGTGTGAGGGCGCTCGCATCGCGGGAGCTCGGCGGAGCTCCCGCAGGTGTGGAGAGAGTGTAGGAGAGGGTAGGTGCAGTGCTTCGCCGCTCCTTCTCTCGCCGTTCGCTCTCTCTTCTCCCTGCGCCCCACTCTCCCGTCCGCTGGAGTGAAGCGCGCGCCTCACTCTCGACCGTCCGCTGGCTGGGCGCCTCTAAAGGCGATGGCAGAAGTCGGTGAAGGCGAATGTCTGAAGGCGTCATTAATTTACGCCATTAAAATTACTACGCCGTGTACTCTCGGCGCAAGAAATGCATTCGCATTTCCTCACGATTCCCTTCGGGGAGGTGGGGGCATTTTTTTTTATGTAGCGGCCGTGGGCTTTCTGTCGGCGTTCCCTGTGGCGTACTCCCTGTTTCTGTGGGACGGGCATGAAAGTTGCGACTTTCGTACGGGCGCGAGACTAGCGGTATCATGATCCAGTGCCGCATTAACGTTTACTTGGACGCGGTAGAAAAAATTACACCATCTACCACTAAAGGGAACCATGTGTGTATGCGAAGCAGAGGGGAGATGGTTCGCTTGAGCGGGAGATGGTGTAATTTTTTAAATGCGGAGCATTTCTTAGTCGCACCTGCGGCATCGGCCGCCGTCCACACTCCCACTGCGCATGCTCGGCTAGTCTCGTGCCGGCAGCAGGCCTCTTCTCTCCCTGTCCGTGTACGTCATCCCCTCATTTCTCTGGGCGCGCGCCCGCGAGAAGAAGGGCAAGCAGCGTTCAGCTTGAAATTTGACCGATTTTTGCGGCGCGTAGCGTTGCAAGTTTTGGCAGACGTGATCGTGAACGCCCGGTGGATGCATTGCGCTTGCGAGCTCAAAATTGTCAAACATGGTGAGGGGCCCTTTAAGACGCTAGAGCGTCCCACACACAGTGTCCCTTCGACTACGGCACGTCTTCTTCTCCCAAGCCTTGCAGGTCCACCCACTTTTTCTTGCCCGTGCACGAGAGGCATTCGTTGGGCTGTCACAAGAAGCGCGAGCAGGCACGAGGCATTGAAGACGTTAACACCAGTTACCCGTTAGTTTTGTAAAATATATGAACAAGCACACGGCTGACATATACTCGCAAGAATTTAACATGAAGAAAAAGATGAACATGCGGCTTACTGAATTCATAGAGATGGTCAGATATCTCAGGATTTCCATGTGGTTTTTAAACTGCTTCGAAAAGGCGCTGTCTACAGCGATCAAGACCTCTGGACGAACCAGGGTGGTCGCGTCACCTTGAAAAAAAAAATTCATGTCGAAACGCCTGCCTTTTACAGAATACAGTTTTTTTGGTGGTTCTTACGTTCCAGAAAAACCCACCTTGTTTTTCCTGTCGTTCAGACAGAATAAATGAAGCTTGCGTGAAGGCTCCCTCTGAAATTACACAGTTAGTGTTATTATATCTTATATCTACGCCACATTATAGATTGATAGAGTAAACTTTAGGTTTTGTAAGTAAAGCAGGATCTCTTCATCTTGATATTTGGTAACATCACTATTGAAAATAATCCCTTTATCGAGCTGATAGTTTAGCTGCCCTAAATGTAGAGGTTACAATTGAATTGTCACGTAACTGGCATTTACGGATTACCGAAAATTCCATACATTAGGCGCAATGCTTCATACACGTAATTATGAGCCAGCTTCCAAACGCTGAGGATAACCATTTGAAATGAATTTCTTCATTCCTGTGGAAATATTTATCACTGCACAACTTGGAGCATCCTTAAAACAGAATGTAGTATTCGCGAGCATTATCGTTCATATTTTCTTGATATGTCCTTGGTGGTGACGGCCCACCTATTGGGACGTTGTAGTTAATCAATATTTTCAAAAGACATGCAGGCCATGAGTGGTTCCTCAATTGCTTTTGCTTCTAAATGACAAGAGGCATTACGAATAGCAGACTATTGCACCTTTCCAACACAATACGCAGTGACATAAGTAGTACAGTTTAGCGATGTAGAACTATCGGCAAATCGACTATCGATAGCATCGACAGCATTTTTAACTATCGATAGTGTAGAGGAACTATCTATAGTTTTACTATTAACATACTATGAATTGTATGATCGATAGTGCAATAGACTGTACCGTTAGCCGTATTACTACAGACATTACTCTCAACAGTGCTGTGAATGATTATGCTGTTGCTGGCCGGCAACCTTGCCAAAAAAACATTTGCGGCGGCCTACTGTGAGCAATACTCAGTTTACTTATATTAATAGCATATTTAGGAGACAGAAAAATTATTTAGGCAGCGAAAATGCTGGAATATGTCCATTAATAAGTTCATATTCAAAACTGCGCACTTGCACCTTACAATTAAGAAACCGAGTTGTGGATATTTTTACGTTTAAATCACGCAGCGCAATGTAAATTTGAAGTTGCACTGTACTGTGAAATTTAACGATCTCGTTTTCTCTACACCTGGCCAATTCAGCTTAATTATCATGTGTCAGCCAAGAGTTCAGGTGAAGGAGCGCAAGCATATCAACTTCCCTGCCTTTCAGCCTGCTCATCCGGCAACCACACACTTGGGGAACCAAGTTTATGCTACAATGAGTTTGCGCGGTTGATTTTTAATATGGGCAGTACTATCAAACGTGTTATCAATATCGCTATCGAAAGTTCTTTTTTTAATATCGATAGTTCGATAGGCACTGAACAATCTATATAGATAGTACCATGGGTGGCTCTGCATCACTAGTACAATTACAACAGACTTCTCGTCAGTCAACCTGCTGTTTTCACAACCAACTCCCACGAATATATCGTCTTGCTGTCCATTTTATACCAGTCGTTTCATGTTGTCGAGCTGAACCGTTTCCAAGAGATAAGAAAAGCGGAAAGAGATCTCCCTCTTCTTCCGCTCCTCTTCTGCGCGAAGGTATTTCATTCATCTTCAGTATTAGGTTGAAAGATGCATTTAACACACACAACAGGAAGTCATCATCACCATATTAAGGTGGCTACGCCTACTGCAGTACAAAGACCTCCCCATGTTCCGCCAATCAACCCGGTCCTGTGCTTGCAGCGGCCACGTAATCCCGGAAACTTCTTAACCTCATATGCCCACCTAACTTTGTTTACCCTTCGGGCGTTTGACTTCTCGCGGAATCCACAATGCGCTATTAATGGCCACCAGCTATCTTGTCCTCGCGCTACATGTCGTGCCAATGCCCATTTCTTCTTCTTGATTTTCATTGAGATGTCCTTAACACTCGTTCGTTCATCATCCCACTCTGCTTTGTTCTTGTGCCTCAAGGGTTTTACCAATTATCTTTCTTTCTATTGCTCGCTGCGTCGGCCTCAGTTAAGCTTAACTCTCTTCGTAAGCCTCCATGTTTCTGCTCCATAGGCAACTGACGATAGGCAACTGACGATAAGCAGCATGAAGTGACGTAAAATAATTTTCATTCATTACTATAGGTTATTAGAGCAGCTTCTCCTCAACTACCGTAGTGTCTCTCAGATGTCAGTAAGTTTGTAATCTTCACAAGGACACCAAGATACCATGAAAGCATAATTTTTACATTGTTTCCTTACCACTTCCACTTTCCGTTTCGGCAGCAGCTTCATAAAGGATATGAGCGATGCTTCCTTCAGCTGTCCTTGCGTGCTCCAGTGATGGTCTTATTCTCAACTTCGGTCCTAAAACACCCTCCTGAAAGATTCAGCAGATCTGGAATCACTGCTTGTGATGATCAATAGGTTTAGAAAGAAACTTAGCTGATCCCTCCCTCATAAGAATTGATATAGCACGAAAGTCAAGCGTGTTCTCACAGAAGTGTTTGAATGTTTATTTTAAACTGATATACGAAATCTTGCACAGTGTCCATCGGTGTTTGGCAAATATAGCACTGTTTCGTGTGGATGCGCCTACACTGACACCTGGTGAAGCACCTACATTCCTACAACTAACGTCCATGATCATGATTAAACCTTTCTGTTAACTCTATTAGATAACACACACGTGGTCACAGCATGTGGTGAACATCACGGAAAGATGGCGTCAACATGCACATAAACACAGGTACTCGATATGAATACTTTGAAAGCATCTTCATTTGAGGACAAGCGGCAAGGTTTGCGCTCCAGTAATAAGGTAACCTACGCCTGTGGTCACGCATAAACTACCACGGATCGTTGCAGGAACGTGAGAGGCAGAGTTCGTAGCTCGAGCCGCGAACGCGCGAAGGCGTTCCACTTACCGGTGGCGTGTCTCTGCACCAAAGCACCCACCTGTACGACATTCGATCGTCGACGTCGTTGCCTTTCTACTGCGTTTATTGTACCCAATTTATAATCGGTACCAGTGAACTTGAAGCGATAGGTGGCGGATAAACACCGTTGGCCCATTTTAAAGCGGCCCTACGCTGGCGAGGTGGTGTCACACGCTAACGCGAAAGGGGAGTCGTGTAACTGCGTCGTCACCAAATTGAATCACCATGCACGCCACATTTCACTGACCATAGAGTTTTCTTCTGTATTGCAACGAAAGCTTCCGCTGCGCTGAGACTACCGAAAGGCTCGTAGTCGTAGCTCACTATTGTCATGATGCATTACTGATGGCCTCCAAGAATAATTCCGGCAACCAGCCGTTGCTAGTGCTGCTCAAGGCGTTCCATTAGCACGGAGAAAGCGTAAGCAGAGAGAGTAAGTGAGATTCAGAAGAGCGTCGCTGATTGGCCAGTAAGCTTGGGCTAAGGTCACCTAAGCTCAGCCTGGCCAGAAACGCGAAGGGAAACGTGACGTGCTTCGTGGATCCCCTCTAGCATCGCCGTGATTTCTTACTGGGCGAGCAGGGAGCGAGGTGCGGCAGGAAGGCGAGCGTCGGAAACCTGTTTTCTAATATGGAGGGATCCTATGAGCGAGGCCTGGGCTAAGGCCGCAACCTCGTATTGTGTTGACGCCTTGACAAAGTTACACTTCTATTGGAAGCGCGCCGAACGGGATGGTCGTAGCAATGGCGCGTTGCCGGAGCTGATCGCGGAAGCCACGCATTACTGCACTCTACCGCTTCCAGACGGCAACACCACCCCGCGAACCAAGAGCACTGGGATAGGAACGTGTGAAAACAAAAGGCGCAATTGAGTACCCTCCTTCATGCGATTGAAAGTAGCTGAGTGGATTAACCGCCCGCCAGCTACCGTGGCGAGGTCGTGGGTTCGACTCCTCTGATAGGACCTTTTTGTTCTTGTATTTTTTTCTTTTCCATCTCACGGCATGCATATTGGTGACGTATTTCCGTCAGGGAATATCGTCATCAAAGTTTCCGTGGGCCCCGGCAGGAAACACTTTCGTATTAAAAAAAAACTGTCAGGCTACATTGCAGACACATCCCAGGCAGGACTCAACGTAGGGCCGATATGGGTTTTACGGCGGCTATGCGAGCCCCGACCTCGGCCTTATGTCGCCGGCAGTGAGCCATTATTGGCTAAGCCGTTTAATTTGGCCGGCAATGCTGGGCCGGTTTTGCCGCCCTTCGTCGAATATTGGGTTTTCGCCGGCAATATCGGGCCTGGTTTGCCGCCGTCCCCCCAATATCAGCCGAGCCAATGACTTTCATCGGCAAATATAGTGCCAGTTTTGGCGTTCTTCAGCCTATGTCGGCTGAGCCGTTGCCTTTCACTGGCTAATATTGGGCCACTGTTGCCCTTCTTCAGTCAACTTTCACTGAGTCGTTCGCTTTCAGCGTCTAATATAGGGCCCTTTTTGCCGTCCTTCAGACAATGTAGAGCTCAGTGACAGTCTTTTGCCGGGAATAGCCGACCCTTTTTGCCGCCCGTCTACGCTCGACCTGATAATTAAGAGCCGATCGTGATACGTATTACCGAAAAACGTTCAGTTATTCTGTGTACCAAGCAGATATCGAGCGTGCTACGTACGCGTTTAATTGCCAGAACATCACGCGTGCGTGTTTCTGGGCAGTTTTTTTCATGTGCTTTTTTTTCCTTAAACACGGGATACACTTGCAATACAATAGACCATGAGGCCCTTTGAATGTTTGTCGCCTAAGCTGCAGAAAGCAGCTACATGGATTGGAGTACTAGCACAAATAAGGAAGTGCATGTATCGTATCGTGCTAATACCGCACGTACGATTCGGCGCGCGAAGTATCACCGACTGAATAGCTTGCATTCTCTTGTTAGTTTCTGGTATGACTATAACTGACAGTTATTACAAGCACAGTCACTTTTCTACCCAAAAAGGTGGTCTTCAGAAGAATGACTGACTCACAATAGATGGCCACTTCGTTGACCAGTTGTTGAACGCTATCAAAATGTTGAAACTTTATAAGACATACCATTAACTTCATGGGCGAAATTCAAAGTACTTCTCTTTTCGTAAATACTTTTGCCACTGGTCGGCCGACTTCTCTAATGTATCCAGTATCAGAATTCACCGAAACATTACCGCACCAATACTTATAGCGGAAGAAATGTTATGCAAATACTAATTCTGTGCATAAATCGAACCTGACAGCTTATTTATAGCGCTATATTCTTTAGATCCTTTCATCCGCTGACTGTGCGGCGCGAGTGCTCATAAGCTACAAGGATATTTTCCTATCTGTGTGCTGTACACGTATTTACTCACGCTCGTTTTGTAGTCAAGCGTAGCAAGCGCAGTTGCTTCAGTGATGTCACATAATTTTACGTCGTGAAAGTAGTAAAATGCTCAACAAGTCGTGGTTGCTGAGATAGTTGGTTCATTACTTGAAAAAAATAGGTAGTGGTGCAAAAAAGACCGGGCGAAGTGAAGACACGTTTTTTCCGTTTGAATGCTTCCAAACCAACCAGCCCACTGACAATAGACGAACTGACAAACACCTGTTTGCCACATGTTTTTCAATGCGCGTTTTCACGTCGTCGCCGTCCTTTTTGTGCCATACCTATCTTGCTCAATTAAAAATCGCGTTCAACCATTTCTTCCGACGTGCTTTTAGAAACAGTCGCATTAAAATTATTAATTAATGCACGTGAAATACGATAAAAAATGCGGCTCCAATGTGTTGTACGCAAAGTTTTAATGTAGCGACACGTTCAAACAAGCGATGCATTGACAATTCGAGGATCGCATTTCTCAAACGGCATGGACCATAGACGACATGCTGGGGGAACGCACATCATTGTTGGAGGTTGAGCCGTGCTTTCAAGAAGAGATAATTTGCATTTTTTTTCGTCTTCTGCAACATCTACCTCCCTCCCTTCCTCTCCTTCAGCGTCATTGTCGCGAAACTCGCTTGTCCAGGCAGGGTAGCCGTTCCGACGTAGGGATAATCGTTGCTGCAGGAGCAGGTTTTTTCGCTCCGGCCAGAAGAATTTTTCAAGTGTCGGTGTGTGGATATGTGTGGGGGAAAATCAAAATCGTGCGCGAGATGGATACGCTGCAGGATCCCGGCACTGTTTTAGCAGAGATGACCGCAGCGCGCAACCAGTGGTCCCGTGCTTCGATATTGGACTTGCTCGCCTCATATAAAGCCGCGTGTTGACTGCTCTTACGTTTCGTCAGATTTTTGTTGTGTTCTTATCACGCATTTGCTATTGACCATCCTTGTTGTGTATTCTGTTACTATGGTGCGCTTCCATTTTTCATGATGCGGTTCCGTTACAATCTTACCTAAAGATTAGGAGTGCGTATGTGCGTGTCTACCTTGTTTAGATGTAGAGTTCATAGAATCTTGTGATACCACTCGAAATGTGTTTCAGGTCATGTACAGTAGTTTATTCACGTTTCTGGCCCGTAAGTTATCCCTGAAGAAATTGTTATGTCCGCTTAAAGGATAGCGGTAATTTAATTGTCACTCATGTGAAGCGAATGCCTAACGTTTGCGAACCAACCAAACCGTAGTTTTTGTTAATTTGATGAACATCGGGGGTCGTGGGGGCGGTCGTTCTCCGGTAGTAATTAGCTCCTGCGTACACATGCTCTTTCAGTCTGGTTGCCACTCTTAATCTGGCTTTTTCGCCGGGCCACCTAACATTATCTTTGTTTTCTTCGGGTCCATTTTTAATCCTACTTTAACGCCTCTTTTGTATACATCTTGAATATTTTTTTGCCATTCGTCACCGTCACTGTTGAAAAGCGCGATATCGTCTGCAAAACGCAAGTAGCTATGGTATTCGCCGATATACCTTATTCTCATTTTTCCTGTTCTAGTTCTTGAAATATTTATTGTAAATATGCCCGTGAATAACGTGAAATACATTGTAACTCTTACCCTGACTCCATTCTAGATCAGGATATTGCTGGTCTTCTTGAGGAATACGGTGGCTGTGGGGTCGTTTTAGATGTTGGCTATGGTATCTGCAGATGTTTAGGTATTCCTTTATGGCGAAATTATTCCGAAACTACTGGCATACGTCTCTTCATATGTGCGAATAAATTTGTGTTGCAGTTGTGTTGCTCCTTCATTATCCAGAAACATGTTTAGTTGGTGCAGCAGGCCTTTCATCCTTTTAGTTTTGCTAGAGGCAATTTTGACTTTCCTACTGATCCTTGCACGGTTCCACAAAATTATTGGTCTCAATGGCACACAGAGAGCCGAGTGGAGCGGCCCTTGTAATTAAGAAGTACTTTTTTTAATACGGCACCAATGATAGTGGATGAATGCCGCTGGGTCACCAATAGGCTATTTTAGCACTGCTGACTTTCAGTACAGTAACTACAGTAATGCCGAACTACCGTGGTCGGCACGCAGCCATGTTACTCTATAACACCTGTATCAGCCTTTCTTATCAAGTTACTACACGCATCGAGAAACTACTGCCGGTGTCCCCATATAAACTAGCTACGTGCAGACCCCGACAGTAGAGGACTACCGTACCTAACGCACCTTAAACCATGTGGGAACCACGCCCACCGGCTATCGCGAGATAGCGCCACGTGCTGCGCAGAGGTGGTGCGTGTGGCCCAGCTGTGCGGCTTAAAAGGGACAGCCTTTTAGGGTCGCAATGTCGCTTTCAAAGCAATTATGGAATTTACCCCATCAATGAAAGGTGGCAGTTTAGCTGGTTGGTATTCCATGGAGATTAAGGGTAAAGCCGATGACAATGATGACGACGGGGGTTGCACTTTTCATTGTATTTCGGCGTCTTGGTCTTTGTCACGGCGCTTAATATTTAAATCATCTCTCTATTATCATTCGCAACAAACGTGCGGTTCGTATATGTTACCCACTCCAAACCATTCGAGGCATCGCCTTCCCAGCACATTAAACATGAGTCCAGCTAATTTTTGTGCGATAACTAGAAGGTTAGGTGAATATTTTCTCAAGGGTGGTTCGGTAATGTCTGCATTTTCCCTGCTTCAGTCACGCTCCACAGGACAATATTACAAAAAATTATAGCAGCTTCGCACTGGTGGAGCAAAGCCAGAAGCAAATGTGGAGCTGGGCGGCCTTTCTTGCTTTTTAACGCGAAAGTGTTTTATGCCGCGGTCCACGAAGTACATCCGTTACGGATATGACGTTGATAACATGGACGCTGCAGCGGGTGAGAAAGAAAAAACCAAGAAATATGCGCCGCTGGGAATCGAACCCACGACGTTGCGGCCGCGATGGTAAGCGCCCGACACTAAACCAACTAACCTACCTTGGAAGACGCTTGACACTTCACCAACGCGCCTTGCTATCATTCACACATTCTCTCTCGCACGGTGCTCTCTGTTGGCGGCGTAGGTAGGCTGGGCGGAGCGGGGCGGTGCCGCCGTCTGTGACAGGTGAAAAGAAGTAATGCGTCGCGATCGACAATCGCGAACTAACAACTGTCCCAGTTGCTTATTCTTGTATGAGCCGCGCGCTACAACTGAGCGCTCTTAGATATGTATGTTTTCTTGAAAACGGCGGCGCGTGGAGTGGCCCATCCGCGTCTTCTTCCGCGCGGTGGCGTTCGACGCATTGTTTACCCGGCGTTCCAAATCACATGTGGGTACAGAGGTGGGGCACCTTTTAGTGCGCGTCTCAAGGGCAGTTTTCACTCAGAAGCAAAATCTATCATTGCGTTAAAGCGCACCCTGCGTATAATCTCGCCGGCGACACTGCACACGCGGAAACACCTCCGAGATCTCCATATCGCCAGCGTTAAATGGTGTATATAAATAGCTCACCGCTATTATTGCGATAGCAATTAATGGAGAGTCTCGGCTGGATTTTGCCGTCGCCGTCGCGACTGTCATGCACCGTATTTGCGTGTATATATATATATATATATATATATATATATATATATATATATATATATATATGAAAGCCCCAGAGAAAAATAATCCAGAAATATGCTTCCGAAGCGCAGAATCGAACCAGGGACCTCTTGCTCCGCAGCGAGTGGCGCTAACCACTACGCCACGAAACGCAGATCCTCCACGTAGCTAACGACGGGCGTTATTCATCATCATCATCATCAGCCAGTCTACGCCCACTGCAGGGCAAAGGCCTCTCCCATGTTCCGCCAATCAACCCGGTCCTGTGCTTTCTGCTGCCACGTAATACCTGCAAACTTCTTAATCTCATCTACCCACCTAATTTTCTGTCTCCCCCTCAGGCGCTTGCCATCTCTTGAAATCCAGTCAGTTACCCTTAATGACCACCGGTTATCCTGCCGACGTGCTACGTGCCCGGCTTATATCCATTTCTTCTTCTTGATTTCAACTATGATGTCCTTAACACCCGTTTGTTCCCTGACCCACTCTGCTCTCTTGCTGTCTCTTGAGGTTACACCTATCATTTTCCTTTCCATCGCTCGCTGCGTCGTCCTCAATTTAAGTTGAACCCTCTTTGTAAGTCTCCAGGTTTCTGCTCCGTAGGTAAGTACCGGTAAGATGCAGCTGTTACATACCTTCCTCTTGAGGGATAGGGGATAATAACGGCGAGCGTTATTACACACCCTTTACGGCTGGCAGGACTCAGAGACGGCAGGCGCTTATAAGCGTTTCTTCATTACCAGCGAGATGGCGCTAGGAGCGCGACGGGCGTATATTAAAGTCGTCGGCGAGCTCGCTCGTTTCTTCTTCTATTTGCGCAGGGAGAACCTTGCCCTTCCGCTCGCGCGGTTTTCTCGTGGTGAGGGGAAGAGGAATGTTTCAAGCTTTCCCCGTGATGTCCGCGCTCATGTTACGGAGCGTACGAAAGTAACTCGAGCTTAAGGGACGCCGCTAAACGAACAAACAGAAGATTAGCGCGAACTATCTACAGCTCGACACTTGAAGCACGCTAGTTTCCTTCGCTGCTTCGTCCGTCTTTGCAACAGGAGCACTGTTCAAACTGAGAGTATCCATTGGCGAGCCTCACTTTGTAAAGCATCAGTTTCTTGCCATCGCATTCATTGCTTCGCCCTTGCGGCGAACTGTGACTTTTTATAACACACAATCGGTGGTGCGTGGCCGAGTTGTTTAAAGTGGTGCGCTGACGAGCTGAGGGGTCGCAGGTTCGAATCTCGCTGGCGCACTTCGGAAATTTTTTCTTCTGAATATTTTTATTTTATTAGATGCCAAGTATCTTATGGCGGAGTTCAATCCGGTGGTGGTGGTGGTGGCGGTGGTGGTGTGCAGCGTGACCACCGTTACTGCGCCTGCGCATACGCTCCCCACTTCCCCTCCCCTCTCCCCCATCCCCCCTTCCCCCTCTCCACTTTTCCTTTCCCATCGCACTCTCCCCTCCTTTTTCTCCCTCTCCACTTCCCCCCTCCCCTCTCAATTTCCCCTCTCCCTCCCCCTTTCCACTCTTCCTCTGAAACGCGGGCTAGACGTGCCAAAATTCTCTCCTGCGCAACGCCGCGATGAGCACCAGCGCATGCCCGTCCCCTCCCCCTCTCTCTCCTCTCCTACGCTGCCCCCCTCTCGCATGCCTGCCGACTGCGTTCCGCGCTCGCCCTGTGAGAATTAACGGCCAGGCTAGAGGGAAGACAAGACGCGCGTAGCGTTCCTCTTTGCGTTCCACGACGCGAGGTCGGTAGCATGCCCAAAGAACGCCAACGGAACGCGATCGTGCAAGTGCTCCAGCTTCGCATCGCCTCATGGTCCCCTTTAGCGGGAAATGGTGTAATTTTTATTTATTTATTTATTTATTTATACATATATATACACATCCGGGGCATGACGGCGACGGAAAAATAAGCCGAGAGTGTCCATATAATTGCTATCGCAATAAGAGTAAAATAGCAACTAGTCATCACAAACAGCTAATCGCGCAAAGAGTGTGTGGTTTAATGCTTCCCACCCACTGCAAAGTGCTCAGCCATAAGTATTCATCGTCAGCAGCCACATGGAGTATCAACAAACTGCACATAATACATCACAGATGTGTAGCGTGTACCTCGCTTATCCGCAGAAAGACGATTAATGGCGTATTTTGTGCTGTCCTACTTCACAAAAGTTATGATTGATGGCGTAGTGGATACCTTCCATGTTTACTTCTGCTAGTTGCCCCAAGAGAGTTTAGAATGGGCTCTAGAAATGCCGGTCTTCTAGCTTGCCATGGGACTGTGCCACGACGAAAGAGAGTGAACGCGTAGCGCTCAAGCGCTGGCGGTTACTGTGGCAATATGTAACGAATGTTACATTGCTACGACTGCGGAAAGCTAAAAATTCAGACATAATTGGCCTTGACCAAACATGAATCTGCGCTCAGATTTCGCGTTAGGCAGTATCCTAATTGTCGGTGATTTTTTTTGCATTTGATTTACATGCTTATATGTGGCGTATAGGAAATTTCTAACTTGAGTGCCACGAGAGAAATTGGACCAAAGGAAACAGAAACGCGTTTGCTGCTTCAGTCATGTAGCACGTTTGCTGACGAAAGTGGTATGAACACTTGAAGGTAGCGGCGAATAACAATGTTCCTTTTTAGCACGTGCAAGATAGTTGGCTCTGCTAGCTTATATTTGAAAACATCTTTCTGTAACCTTCAAAGGGCTGTAGTGAAGGCCTAAAAAGTATTTCGCGAACGTCTGACTGAAGGCTCCATTATAATGAAGTGGACAACGCATGCAGGCCGGAACCCTTATTGATGAGAACTGCAATAGAGACATTTGATTAATATTGTAATGAATACTTAATTGATTGAGCCCAATGCCGAAAACGTGGACGCATACAGGCGCTTTGTTGATGGGAACAGGTGTGAATTTCCTGCTTTCAATTCATACGGTGTTAGCGCTATGCGCGTGCGCGCACTGTGGTATACGTCTTGTGACATCGCGTTCCTCTCCTGCTCACGCTTCGCCGTACATTTCCGTTTGTGTTATCGCAGCAGTGTATAATACCAAGATAAATGATTTGGCGAACCTGGCATGTACACACGACCTATAGCCTGACGTCGAAGTGCACTTCGCGGAGTTTTCGAGAATATACAGAGAGAATAATGTTTAATGTGTGTCTCACCACTTGCAGTCCGTTTTCTTGTGACACCATAACAGAGGAGAAGGAACGAACTTCGTGGTAAAGGTTTTCTTCTAACGATTCTCCGTCGAGCTTGAAAAAAGAAGAAATCAACATGTAACAGTAATGAGTAAACATCTAGTTTCTACAAACGCATTTCCTCGGTATGCTGCTGGAACAGAAACATTTAACGATAGAGCAGAACCATCAATGTGATTTGTTTCGTTACAGGCGTTTCTGTCACTTTCGTTGTAATTCGTGCGAGTCCAGTCGCGCAGGTATTTCACTGCACATTACGATCTCTGTTGATATTAAAATAAAATGATGACAAAATAACTGTCATGAAAAGTGTCCCTTCCAGTACTAAGCCTTTGGAAACTGAAATGTTTTAGTAGGTAGTATGAAAGTTTTGGTAGCCAGAAATGAAATACCATGTGATTATTAGTGCACGGGCCGATAGTGCATTAAGATAGATTTCGCAGCATCAACGTAAGAGTAATGTCTGGGGTTTTGCCACGATACGATTATGAGGCACGCCTTAGTGAAGGGCTCCAGAAATAACGGCGATCTGGTGTTCTTTCACGTGTACTGACATTGCATAGTACACGAGCCTCTAGCATTTTGCCTCCATCGAAATGCCTTCGCTGCGGCAGAGATCGAACCCACGAAATTCGGGCCAGCAGCCGAACACCATAACCACTGCACGACCGAGGCAGTCTAATAAACAAGGTAAAGTAAGGTCATGATCTTTTAGGGGCGAAGCTCCTAAAGCCGTGGGTCTGTCCTTCCTCTGTGACCGGTTTGTAACCACCTAGTTGGGGCCACCTCTAGCTTGTGAGAAGCGCGCGTTCTGGTATGCAGTAGAAGAATAAGACGACGTTGACGAGTGAGAATCTCGTGCATGTTCGCCTGTGCGGCATTCTTTCTTCTTTACTGCGCGCGTTCTGGTATGCAGTAGAAGAAGAAGACGACGTTTCAGAAGTAACGCGCCATGAGGCTCCCTCTTGGCACGCTTTCTTTTTAGCTCGGAGTCGCCAGATGGAATACAAGGCTGCGGAACGGAGGGCACGGAAGGCGGCGGCAGCGCGCGAAACCAGTACAAGAACCGCTCTCACTTCATTTCACGGACCATAAAGCCGTCATAATGAAGGGACCTCGCAACCTTTCCAACAATGAAGAAATGAAAGAACAAACGAACAAAATAAAAGAACAAAATAAAAGTTGATTTGTATATACGCACACAGTCTCACGGTGAACTTTCACGGGAGGGTTACGGTTTTACCGATGATATCCCCCTCTCGAGCTTCGCCCACTTATCATCATTCATTCCGTGGATATGGCGCGATTTTTTTTGTCAGAATACGCTCAAAAAAGAATTGAGCGTCGGCATCAACATGACAACACGTCAAGGCTCCTAGCAACACCCAAAATGTGAACTGCGATATATGATGAATGTTTCTGTATATGTATGGTGTTGAAACTTTAACATTACTCCACGTCTTTCCTAGGTGAGGTGTTGTTTTGCGATTTTGTTTGATCCAAATTCCTATTCATACATGGTTTTGAATATTGCAATCAACTGTATTTCTTGTAGGGGGAAGCCACCAGGCTAGACGATGGAACCAGAATCTTTTTTTTTCGACAGGCGTAGGCGAACCTCAGGCCCTAATAAGATGATCGGACATGATGATTACTATACACATGTCATCTGGTGGAGTGTTTTACTTCATCCTCAGTTAAACTAAATATACATTATAGCTTCGTATAGAGTCGTATTTTCCACTGATGTGTACGTTAGGAAAGGCATGAGTTTCCTGCACCCTCAACAATATAGCTAATGAGATGTACCGTGGCACAGTGTCTGCATCCACAATAACAAGTATAGTATTTACGTTGGCATACTTACGTAGGTATGCTTTTCTTATGCATCCGTCGTAAGTCCTCAGCAGGAATTCTTTGGCAAGCACAGTGCTCTTCTCCAAACTCAAGGTTAAGTCTTCGTTGATCTTTAGTACCAATCCTACATTGTCATCCCTGGCTCCTATAAGCTCAGGAAAAACTATTTTCTCTTGTTGAGAAGCTGAAAGAAGAATATTCGCAGTCTCTGCCTATAAGCACGCCAGTGTAGTTGCGCAACTCGGCATGATAATTTTCAAAAACGTAAACATTTGTGAAATTTAAAAAAAAATATTCGGGGAAGACACAGCTTTCTAAGAATGTTAAGGCGAAAGCCTACAAGAGTCGTCTGTTGATATGCTGTGGAAGTTTCAGGTGACCTCCTGAACTTTATGATCAAGGCTCTGCTGATATACTGCTGCAGTGAGACCTGATGTCCTGTAGAACACTTTGGTGGTATTTATATCAGAATTGATAATGATATTTGGTTAATTGGTAAGCCTGCCCGAAAACATTGTCAGGCTTCCAAAAACATTCCAATGAATGAACATGTACGTTCCGATGATATTCATGACTTGTTTTAATGGCGTGTCTACATCTTCACACTAATCATTCACCTGAGTGTTCGGCCACACTTACTTTCAAGTAATCATTACCAAGTAATAATTTACCTGGCAGTCGTGTACTCTCGGAGCACTTTCGGGTTATTAAGTTGGAAGGAAATCAGAGTGCGCGGACTTCACTATTTAAGCGCATCTGTCAAGGCCATTTCTCTTTATTGACATTTGCAGCCTATTTGAGCTAACTGCAGTACGAAAGCCTCCGCCAATGATCTCCAGTTCAACCTTTCTTGCCCGAGATAATTCAATATCAACCCATGAGCTTTCTCATTTCGTTCTTCATCTAAATGACTGCCTTCCTCAACCACGTTTCCCATCCCTCGTTATTAGGTTGCAGTAAAATCCGACCTGACCAACAGCACAGTTTAATTGCATCTTTCAATTACATTTTGTCAAATCCAACTCTCCCAGTACACATTTTAATCGCCACAACATATGTTTTACACATCCCCTTCCGACGACATATAATTAATTGTCCAATTGGCTCACAGCACAAGTGCACACACAATGCCCAGCCCCTCTGAAGCGGGCGCTCGGTGTCAGCACTCGCAAGCATTTTTATTATCAGCGAAATAGTAGGAGTCCTACTCTATGGTTTGTACACGTTTCTGGTTGCGAAAAGGCAAATTGATGCACGTGGCTGTATTAGAAGTTGCCGTGCATCAAAAGTTCAGCACATCAGCAGAAAGTTCAGCGGCTGGTCAAAAGAGCGTCCAAGCAGGCTCCTGCTCTCACATCCTTAAAAGTTCTAAGCATCCCCAAAATTTTCACATTTATATTACTCTTCAAGCCGGAGGATACGCGCAGGTCGCGCGATGAGTGCTTTTTAAATATTGTGTTGCTCAGGCGAACGCCTCAAGGGCGAAGTGAATGAAGTGCCTACCTTTCTTGCAAGCACATGCCCAGCTTGCGCGATCACTTCTCTTACTGCACCATTTCTTTTGGACCTCACAAAACCTTCAGACCTCGGCTTAAAAAGTCTATGTGACCTTAATGTTCTATTTAAGTGTATTTAAAGAAGCGCTTTTTTAGCGTCATCGAAAGTATCCCTTTACTTGGGTAGACTTGCATTTAACTTTTGATCGTCGACTTCCATGCCTTGGTCCGGCTTGTTCATTATCGTCTACTTCGATGACGATTCTCATAAGTGAAAGAAAGCTTTGCTGTTCTGGCAATGTGTGATCTCGATGACACAGTTTCGAAAAAAATGTTCGCCCGTTCAATGATGTAGTAGTATTAGTGCTTGCACCCCTGCTCCCAACCTTCGTATCTTTCCTCTCCCGTCCAACATGTCCCCCATTCTGCACGCCGGCCGTCGTCACGCGGCAGCGCAGCATCATTCCCCCTCCTTTTTCTACACAGGGAGTCGCCTATACGGATGCCTCGTTCGTGGCTCCTCGGGGTTCATGTGGCTACGCTATCTACCATCCACACCTTTCGACACCTGAAACCCACACCAGCGAGCCATACCTACACCCGCCCGATGTACTTTCGCTCGAGGTCCTTGCCATTGTCCATGCCTTACAATCATTCTCTTCCCTCCCTTCACTCCCCGAGTACACAATATACTCTGACTCTTACGCCGCCGTCCATAACATACAGAACCGCACATTACCCCCATCCCTCCAATAAGAGGTTGAGCGAGCTGTCTCTGCACTGCAACCTTCCCCTGTTTTCCTACGCTGGGTTCCTGGGGATTGATGGCACTCGGGGATTGATGGCAATGAGCTGGCAAACCGGCTCGCCCGTGATATATTGCACCGGGCACAGTTCCTTCCCTGGCCCACACCTTCGGAAGACAGGGGGCTCCGTCAAGAACGATGGGAAGATATTCCTGCACCATATTATCAAGGAGGTATACCTACAGCTTGGTGTTATTCAAATGTTTTCCGTGAATGAACTGATGAGTGTAAAAAGAGTGTTTTGTTGTAGGTACGTACTATATTCATGGCACATACCCACAAGAGAAGTCTGCTATTTCAACAAATTTTTTCAAGCAATTTTAACTCTTTTTTATCAGTAATTTGCACTCCCCAGGGAGTATGGGCGAGACGCAGCTGCACCTTTCACCGCCTACCCTCTTCCGCCCCTAAACGTCGGCCGGAACCAGTTGGCTTCCGGCGGTGGCCAGGGCTTGACCGATGAACTTTTTTTCGCCAGTACTACCTGTCTGCTATTTGACGGCTGCAAATAAAGTGCTTTCTCTGTTTCTTCGACTGTTAATTTGCCCTTTTCATAACACATCCGATGCTCTAATATCAGATGTGTCGTATAAAACTCTTCCCTTAAACCATTCCTTCTTTTATATGCGAAGCATGTCTTAGTGAACCTTTGGCACTTTGAGCATTTCTTTCTTTCTATCTATCTATCTATCTATCTATCTATCTATCTATCCATCTATCCATCTATCCATCTATCCATCTATCCATCTATCCATCTATCCATCTATCCATCTATCTATCTATCCATCTATCCATCTATCCATCTATCCATCTATCCATCTATCTATCTATCTATCTATCTATCTATCTATCTAGCCGTCTACGTCTAGGTGCTCTCATGATCGCCTCCTTAACGTGGTGTAGACCAAGACTTGCATGGGAGGGTAAGGTGATTTGACGAATAAGATTGTCGGCTCATTACTTGAATAACGTGAAAATACTGCCGCGTACGTCGTCAAACCCTTTCCTCCAGACACGTGTGGCACATACCCTTTTACCATGGGCCACGGTATAAGCAGGTACGAGGCACAGGTGATTGACAGTTTATATCCTACCAGGAACAGCGAGAACGGTCATTGGTAGTTCCAATGCGAGAGCGTTAAGAAAAACCGACATCGGCAGCGTTGACCCGATGAATGGAAAGAATAAACATTAGGATCCAAGCAAGAATCGAACCCAATCGATGAGCGTGGGAATAAGGTATTCTACCCCAGAGCCACTCCAGGTCTATACACTGGAAGCATTGCTCGAGCGCGTAGGAATACATTAAGGAATGTTACGTATGATATTCACATGATTGCACCTTAAATTGCACTTAGTTTCGATAATACTGCCGTATGTACTCTAACGTGAACGCTGACGTTACGTCGCACCATAAATTACCCTTTAAACGCCAGTGTTGCGGACGTGCCTGCTAAGCCCACGATGTGCACACAGCCACTGCGCTTACAAAAAACACGTCGGTGCACCTCGTAACGCTTGGCTAAAGCCATAAAATACAGCATAGAAGTACTCGCTCACTGCTTCGCATAAAACCGATTCCCAGAACACGTGGGATCTGCCGATTTCTTTTATTGCGATAGCAATTATATGGACACTCTTGGTTGATTTTTGCCGTCACCGTCTGTCGACGCCATCATGTCCCGGATATGTATATGTATGTATATATATAAAAAAGGCACAAAGAAAAATAAAGCAGAAGAAAAAAAATCCACAGCATATCCACGGGGTGAATGAAGAGTGGGGCGAAGCTCAGGAGGGAATCATCGGTAAACCGTGAATACTCCGTACGAAAGTGAAAGCGCGCCAACAGCGAGCGGATTTTATTACAACGGTCCCCCTAGCGTACGTCGCTGCACGAAATCGGATTGCCTTCCACCAATGACACACGCCATATGCGAATCTTCCGTGAATTCTGCCCAGTACATCATTCAACGACGTGAGATCGGGCGCGTTTATACCAGAGGGTCGATGAGAGTCATGGCGACTTGCAGCTCACTTTAATATTACATGTACGCTGTGAATTTTATTGATTAGTCACGCGCAAGAGAAATCTCGCACAGGCACTACCTTGGAGGTCAAAAATCACACCATCTCCCGCTAAAGGGGACCATGAGGCGATGCGAAGCAGCGTTTCGGCATGTAGAGCCCGCGCTTCAGAGGGGGAGGGGAGAGAGGCAAATGGGAGAGGCGAGAGGGTGAGGGGAAATGGGAAGCGGAGAAGGGAGAGGAGGTGTGTGGAGAGGGCTTGCGCATGCGCAGGAAGGGTGGTCACGCCGCACACCATCACCGGATTGAATTCCGCTATAAGATGCTTCACATCTAAAAACGCCATCTAGCGTGCATTCACCCAACCGCCATATTGCACACCTCTCTATGGGACAGCGCCATCTATTGAATGATACGGGAGACGCGACGGCGGGGGAACGCCGGACGGAGCGACGACCGACCAGGTGATGCTAGAGGAGCTTCGCCCCTAAAATTCTAAAGCACCCGACCGCGGATTTCGAACCAGCAACCCCTCGCTCCCCAGCGCGCTGCGTTAGACAACTCAGCCACACGCGATGTATGCGCCGGCAATATAACGGCGAGCTATTGATGTACCCCATGTAGCGCTTGTGGTAAGCAAATCTCGGAGGAGCATGAGCTTGTTTTCTATCACGCAACGCTTCTAACTTTCTTTCAATTTGAAAACTGCCCTTGAGTCACGCACGACAAAGTGGCCCTTTTCTGTAGCCACTCGGGATGTGGAAGGAAAAAAAAAAGAAAGGACACCGGGAACACCTTGCATCAGACGCCCCTGTGGTAGCAGACGCAGAGGGTCACTCCACGCGCCGCCGTTTAAAAGAAAAAGAAATATCTAAGAGCGTCTAAATCCTAATTTCCCCACTTATATTATTTATTTATTTATTTACCAATACTGTAGGCCTTTGTACAGGCCCATACAGGAAGTGGTTAGAACATGTACACTTGAGCATGGGAATAGTAAAACTGTTTGAACGAGAAAGTTGGATAACAAAGCAAAAACAAAACGAAGCTTAGCAAGTAACCATTCTAGCAATCAACATAAGAAACGTTGCTGCATTTGTGATACAATGTAAATAGAGTTCTAACATAATATAGTCCATAAATATCACTCTACAGAATATTGAGAAAAAATCATCACATCTCAAGAAGCATACAATTACACAAGTTCCTGAAACATTTATATTTCGAAGTAAATGCCAGTTTCGCGATAAATTCTTCCACAGATCGACACTCAACAATTTCATTTGGTAATGCTTTCCAAATTTCAATAGCCCATGGAAAAAATGAATATTTAAACGTGTCGCACTTGGTCTGATGCGGCCTGATGTGTTTCTGTGACATGTTCTGAAAGAATGGCGGTGCGGTGGCTGCACGTAATCTTCTTTGTTTATCTTTATGTGGTTGTGATAAAGCATAAAAAGAAACTTCATGGCAGCCACAACACGCCGACACGCAAGGGTAGGCAGTGCTGCTTGATTTCTAAGTGCTGTTACGCGCTGGTGTCGAGAGTATTCAGAATATATAAATCTTAATGCTTTATTTTGTATACTTTCTAGTTTCTGTACAAGTTCTTTTTTGTACGGGTTCCACACAATGCTACCGTACTCCAGAATCGGTCTCACTAATATTTTATATGCTGTTAATGTCACATGCGACGGAGCCGCAGATAATTTGTTTCGCAAGAAAGCTAGTGTTCAGAAGGCCTTTGTGCACGTGTTTTCTATGTGAGCATTTCATTTCATGGCTCTTGTAAAGGTCACGCCCAGATATTTAACCCAGTCTGTCTGTACTAAATCATTTCCCATTAGTCTATAATTGAAACTAAAAATCGTCTTTCTATGAGTTATTATCATGCATTTAGTTTTCTTAACATTAATTTTCATCCCCCACTTGTCACACAAATGAGCTATCTTGTTGAGTGTATTTTTTAATTTGAGCTGATCATCGATTCCTTGCACGCAAGTGTAAATAACCAAGTCATCGGCGAAGAGCCGTAATTTTACTCCCTCTTCTGCGCAATCAGCGATGTCATTACCGTAAATGAGAAATAACAATGGTCCCAGCACAGATCCCTGCGGCACTCCTGAATAAACTTCGAGTTCATCAGAGTCATAATTACTTATAGAAACATATTGTGTTCGGCTTGATAGATGTGCTGCTATCCATTCCACAATATTGTCTGCTGATCCAATGGACCTGATCTTTTCAATTAATTTATGGTGCGTTACACGATCAAAAGTCTTCGAAAAATCGACAAATATGGTATCAGCTTGAAAATTGCAGTTAATTATTGAGGCAAGGTCGTGTGCTATCTCTAATAATTGAGTAATCGTTGATAATCCTTTCCTGAAATCATGTTGCATAGAGTATAATAGGTTATTTTGTTCTAGATACGTCATGAGAGCTTTACTTACTATGTGTTCCATTAATTTACAGCAGCAACTTGTCAATGATATTGGTCTATATTTTTCCACATGTAACTTATTGCCTTCTTTATGAATCGGTATTACTTTAGCGCATAGCCAATCCTTGGAAAGAGAAGCTGTACTCATCGATTTTGAAAATATAATCTGCAAAAAGGCCATGAAACCGCCGGTTTCATGGCCAATCCCCCGTAGAGGGTAAGAGCCAAGAATTAAGGGTCAAGCAAGCAAGCAAGCGTCTGATTCTCCATTGTCGACACTTGTAGCGTGTTGCCCAAGCACATAGGCGTAACAACTGTGACAATTGTTAGCTGACGCTTGCCCTGAGCATGCCTGTGCGTTCATTTAAGACGTCCTTCCTTGTGCTTCAGCGGCACGCTGCAAGTATCGAGCTGCTTCTGGCTCTTCGTGTGACATTTCGATTTCTTGCTATCGCATTCACTGCTTCGCCCTTGCGGCGAAACTAGGATTTTTTCCATCTCAGTTCTTATCCTAACAGCGAATCTGTTCTTGGTCGAGCCTTTGATATGCGGGATCCGTGGTGGGCGCTTGTGGGCATCATAAACGGGTGCGCGCCACAGACTTTCGGTAAATCCCTCTACTCACCGCTGGTCTACTAAAAAATGAAGGTAACAGTTAACGCACTAAACGAGCATGTGCCAAAAAAATCTGCGTAGCCTATCAGAAAACTATCATCGTCATAAACGCGTATGTGCCACAGAAATTGGGTAAATCCCACTACACGTAACTTCCACTAAAAAGGAAGAAGGCAACAGTTAGCCCAACCAATGGCGTGCGCCTCACTATAGTCACACCACTGTCGCGTCACCTCAAAGCTTAACAAATAGCGTTTAGTAAAGAGCAGTGATTCAACATACCGGAGCATCTTAACCGAATACTTCTTTAAAAACCTGTGCATAATGGTGATATGGTTAAGATGCAATAAATCTATTCTACCACCTCAAAGCTGTTTTAAATAAATCTATACTACCACATCAAAACGAAGAGTGTTTAATAAAGAGCAGTGAAAAAATATATCTGAAGACTTGCAAAACATGAAATGCGTTAGCCTGACAAAGGGAACGACACTAGATTTGCTGTTTCATGGGCGTCCACCAGCGGACCTGGTGGAATTTTAAAGACGATAGTCTTTCTTGGGGAACTTAAACGCAGAAATTTTGGTCTGTCTTTCTGTCTTTCTGTTTGTCGGCACGTCACCCGATTCAGCCAACCGGCCAAAGTTGAACCACTTGCTTACCGCCCACCCATCTTGAACTGGTATGGCTGTTCATACTTGTGAACGTTGTTGATCAAAAAGTAAATATTACGCATATCTGAGGCGTAAAATCATTAGGTAAATATTAGATGAAGTGTTGCTTTAATAGAAAATACACAGATACGCAGTTTTAAAGACCTTGATGGTATGCGTTTAACGTTGGGACAGTAACGCGTTTTTTAAAAGATTGCCACAGCTGAAGCGATCAGCGGTCCAAGCCGAGCAAGCGCGAGCGCCAACAACAACCGTCTTCGTCTTCTTTTTTCGCAGGCGTTCTTGTCTGCGCCCTACCATGTTACAAATCACTCCCCCGCGGAAAAGGAGCCATCCTGGCGACCTAAGGAACAGGTACAACTGGTGGGTCATAATGCGGCTTCAGTCGATCGACGTGAACAGTCTCGCGGCCGCGACGACGGCGGTCCGTAGATGATTGAACAGGCTCAATCATATAATTAACTGGGGATGCTTGACGTAGGACGCGGTAGGGGCCTTCGTACTTAGGCAGTAGCTTTGTGGAAAGGCCAGGAGCGGAGGAGGGAACGGGAAGCCACACCAACGTTCCAGGCGAATACGACTGAGGAGGCAGGTTTTCGTCGTGATGGTCCTTCTGGCCCTACTCGCCCTACAATGTTACAACCCTAGTTTCCTAAGGTCCGCTGAAAATGCGACTGCGCTGAAACTTGTCTTCCTCCGTGCCCTCTGCACAAGCTCATGTTGTGTTTCGGTTTCGGTTCAGTATTGCATTGTACGAATGACAGGGGGCGCCGCTCTGGCATTCCTGTTTTACCCAGGCGACGTGTAAGTAAGAGAGTTTGTAGAGAGTACTCGTTGAGTGCGGACGTTTCTTCTCCTTCGGCGCATCGCGCCAAACAGCGTGTTCGGGCTGGCCGGCGTCCCCACCTGTCGCGTTGGTCACCGCCGGTCTTCGCCTGCCGCTGCGCCGGGACTACCAGCCCGCAACACAGCACTCATGTTTCCCGACGTATTGCCAGATGGCGTCCATATCTCACGCAGCGCCTCTTCTATCGTCTTTAGACGACATTTGCAGCGAAGCACGCAGATACGCGGCCAATTTTTTATTGGGGCTTTATAACACACGAGCCATTGCTTAAATTCCGGCTGTCTGGGGCGAATTGCGGTGTGGTCCTTGAGAAGCTTAATATCACCAGATGCTAACGCAAAAAGAATATATGACACTAATGTACTTATATCACTGAGAAAACTACGCTTACTTGATGAAAGTAACTGATTACGCTATATTCACTATTGATGTGTTAAAACAATCACCCCATTCAGAAAAAAAACCTTAGAAAATACGCTGACACTATTACGCTCTCATAATTACGTTCGTACGATTTTGCGAACAGTCTCGACAGTACGAAGTGCAACTGCTATGATCACTTGTTATTAAGACATTACTTAAGTATATTACTTAGAGATTATCACTTACGGGTGCGCGTCATTAGTGTGAAGTGTGACAAGCTCTTTGGAAGTCATTACCTGTGTGAGTTCGGTGGGTACATGGGTAGTCATGACAAGATACATCATTTTAATGCGATAGCGTTAAAGGGAATGATATATATTATCTTCTATGAATAAATCCCAGTTAGGCCCGCCTATTAAGGCTCACCGATTACAAAGCGCGTTGATGTACTTCACCATCAGCAGCAGAAAAAGCATCAACAAAGTGTGCAGCTGCGCAGGCGTGCGTGGCATCTTGGACGCGTAGTGGGTATATCGCGATTCGCAAAAGGAAGAATTATGTGGCAGGCGGCACTACGCAACTGTGCATGCAGTAGGCATTATAGAGTAGTTTAAACGGCCAATGTTACGCGCACAGACGTCCGTTTCCTCGCGACATGGTGAAGATGTCGGTCGAGAAGCGAAGCCAGGGTAGCAATACAAGAGACGACGCGCACGCGGCCTGATCACGGTATTGCGTTCTACGCTTGAGGCGAAGCTCAAGCGTTCTCCAAGATTTTTCCGAACGATGTGTGCCGGCTGTGATCGCTCATGATGCTGCTATGATATCCGTAGCCGAAAATGGATTCTCCATATGAAAGAGACGCACTCTGCAAAGCTGCTATTTTTTCTTTGTGCCGTGTCTTCCTTCGTTCTCGTCCGTTTTAGCGCTGTTTTTCCTTCCCAATGATGAACCGCCAACTAGCCCAAGTTTCTCTTCCAGTGTACTCTACTCGGTGACAATAGGACGTAAAAGAACCCCAGGTGGTCGACATTTCCGGAGCCCTCCACTACGGCGTCCCTCATAATCATATCGTGGTTTTGGGACGTTAAACCCCAGATATTGTTATTATTATTATTATTATTATTATTATTATTATTATTATTATTATTATTATTATTATTATTATTATTATTATTATTATCGGTGACAATAGGAAGACAAGTGTACAGCTTGTCAATATCAGTCTGGTCAGTGGTGCTTTTGCGTACAGAAAGCTACAGTTTGTAAAAGTTGACATAGGCAAATGGATTGCTGCCGTTATAACAAACACCGACAAAGCAAAGGCACCAATTAGTGTAATTCTTATCATCGATAACACTGGCCAACTGCTCAGCTTTCACAGTGATTCCTGATCACATTATATCCGATACCCTAAACATACTTGTTGAATACTGATGAAGACACCCTGTATTGAAGAAACAACTAATACGAATGTGACGTTCAAGAAACTGAAAAAAATGAAGCAATAACCCTGGACGCCCAATATATACGTTGCAGTAACATTTTCATATCGTGCAGTAAGAGAGATTATCTGGCGTTCGCAGTGCCCCACGTGCATTGCTCACGAAACAACATCCAGCAAGGGACAGGTTTAGCACTTGGTGCTGGAGACCGTTACATGCAGCGGCGGACCGCACTGGTAGACCGTTACATGCTACCGATGGGCACCATATCCGCCTATAAACATTAGTAATGTAAAATAGCTTGACTTGTTTGACTATTCCCATTTATAGCAAAGTTCAAGCCAGCCGCTTCAAGAGTACGTGCCATTCCTGACGGAGGGTTGAAGTTATGGCGAAAAGAGAAGACTCATAATAGTCATTATTGTGCTGACGTATAACATACGTTAATGCATTGAATCACATTAGTTCTGCATAAGTAAGCGCCCCTGAACTGACGTCATTCTATATTTAACAAGGACGTGCAACAACCATGACATGATGATAAAGCACACCGTAGTGGGGACTACGGGATAATTCGAACGCCCTGGGAATGTTTCGCGAGTGCTTCTATGTCAATGTACGTACACGGGTGCTCTTTCATTTAGCCCCCTCATTATCCAGTCGCGAATAGAATCTGCCTCCGCAAGCTTAGGTGCGTAACACGCAACATTTAAGCTGCTCCCGTGGGTTACGCCATTCTAGGAAGGCTTAAGCCGCAATCAAGTGGTCAGGATGCCGCAAAGATGTTACATAAGAAGCTTGTGTTTGCTCATAAGAAAAACATTTTCTATGCACTACGATATAGCATTTGGTTTGCGGTGAGTTCAAGTTACCTTCTATCTTAACTTCTTGGTTCTTATAATTCAGTTAGCAACAGCTGTATTAGTAAGGTAGCTTTGATATGTCCATCAGCTATGCTCTCCAGCAAGCTGAGTTTTTTTAACTCTAGAGCAAGTAATTATCTCCAGAAGAAAACATTGATTTCCTATGAGAGTGTGAGCGTACTTACTTGGTGCGCATTTTGAACTGTATAATAACTTAACAATAATGAACAATAATGATG
Source organism: Rhipicephalus sanguineus (assembly GCF_013339695.2). NCBI lineage: Eukaryota > Metazoa > Arthropoda > Arachnida > Ixodida > Ixodidae > Rhipicephalus > Rhipicephalus sanguineus. The sequence continues at coordinate 73,101,543 of NC_051183.1, read as the reverse complement.
ATTGATCAATCATTACGGCAACGAAAATGAATTTTTGGCATCCGAAATCAAGCGGCGCTTGTAAACTGCATCGAATTGAAATAAAATTTCAAGCTTGTAATACACTCTCGTCCTCTCTCCATCGCAAAGGCAAAAGTTCCACGACGTCAGCCATTTCGTAGCTGTATGCCATTCTATGATATTAGTATCACCTCTCTGTCTTAGCACCTGCTCAAACTTATCAGGACAGTCGCTCTCTAAGGATGACCATTCCTTGCTCCGATTTCAACATAGTGTGGCGCGACCTTTGTTCGATCACGTCAACCGAAGCCCCGAGCTTTAAAGCTTCGTCTAAATGACAGAGTAAGCACGTTTCCAGCGTAAAAGTCAAGTATATAACATGGCTGATGTGCCCAGTTTGAGTAGCAGCTGCCCTTTTGAAGTTGCTTTGGCAAGATAAAAAATAGAAACATTTAAACAGGGGCTGACACACTTTGTCCATACATATTTTGTGCCCACGCGAAACGGAGTCGTCACATCCCACGTGTATTGCTCATTAAAAAGTCACAAGGTCGCTCATGCAATTGCCTAAGACGGCTCAAAGACGAAAGTTATCTTCTGTTTCTTGTCATGAGATAGTATAGAACCCTCCCTCACCCCATTTCCGAAGGCTTTCTGCGCCTAACGTGCTTTGCACTGCCTTCGGGATCGGCCCACCTTTGACCACACAACGATGATATCCGCATGTGACGTTGCGTTGTATGACGTCTCGATGACCTCATTAGCTGACGCCACCGCATGATTTTTCGTCATCACATGACGTCATCACATGAAAAATATTGTCAACGCGAAGATTTTTTCCCATTGGTGTTGATGGTGACGGCGCCGACACCGACGGTGAATTATGCATTTGTTGAGGCATATAACCATTTCGCCATAATAAATACGCATATGGCGGTACTGCATGAATAGTGGAAATAGCAACGCCGGATTCAGAATTAATCGCATTTTTGTCTTATAGTTGATACAGCGCGACTAGCAGAATAAATATATTTGGTTGTTTTTGCACATTCAGACACGGGAGGTCGATAGAAAAACCACTGATAGATATTGAAAGCGATAGGGAAGGTTAGCCTTTGAACTTTGGTCGTGTAGGCAAACCTATACATAGATTCGCGAGGACAGTATTCCCCACCTGCTTAGCGTATTCAGTTAGGCAAATTCTCTCTACGATCTTCCAACGGATTACTCACGTGGTGTGTGTGACATGAGCGCCAGGTGATAAGCTGATGTGAATTGAGAATCTTAAGCACAAAATTTTTGTCAGCTTATCATCCTGCTGGATGACAAATTAGGAGCTACTTCGCAAGCTTTTTACTAGGGGTGTGCGAATATTCGACTTTCGAATTCGAATCGAATAGTACCTTATCGAATAATTCGATTCGACTTTCGATTAGCTAGTATTCGAAGTTTCGAATAATTCGACAGGACAGATACCTAAAGCACGACCAAGGCCAATAATGCAACTTGGTTAGGGTGGGGTGGCAAAAACTGACGCTAACGTCGTTACAGAAGGCCTTTCGTTAAAACTTTCACTGAAATCTTGGTTCAAAAGCGATCGCATGCTGATGATAAAGGAGATTATGTCATTTCCGCACGTAGAAAAACACATCAGAAAACTGTCAAGCCCTTTACAACTTCGCTCCCGAAAGGAAGGTACGGACTTCATGCGTATTTCGGTCACGTACGCCACAAGCGCCGTAAAACGTCCTGACTTTGGCCTGCGAAACTCTCGGTCATTGGCTTTGCATGTAAAAATTTGTTCACACTGGGCAGTCGCCACTGCCGCACCAAACCACTCATTCAGAAACTTCCATCGTTTCGGCACGCAGTTAAAACGCTTCTGTGAGCGTTTTAACTGCGTTCTGTGAGCGTTTTTGTGAGCGAAGGTTTTTGGGCCCGGAGCACACATGGCGATGAAGCACAACATTACCGTTGTCAGATGAGCCGTATTGCGTGACCATGGGGGAAAACCTAGCTGCCGTACCTTCCTCTGTAAGTCGTTAGGCGGTTAGGAATGGCGCTGCTGATAGGAATGGCGGCTCTTCTATCAACATGCTTGCGCGCCCATAAAAACTGAAACAAAAGCCACCCTCGAACAAGTGCGTAATAAAACTGTCAGCACGCCGTAGCGTCCCTGATTTTTCCTTTGGCTTGCCGTAAGTGGCGGTGCACATTTCGTGTAAATATACTATTCGATATTGGATTCGACATTCGATATTTTCGGCCACTATTCGGCAGTATACGATTCGAATTCGATTCGAGGTGAGATTTCACTATTCGCACAACCCTACTTTTTACGTAAGTGTTATTGTACGTTAGTTCAATCCAATGTCAGGACGGGAATGAATAGGTTCATATTGCTCGCAATCCACGCAGACAAGGAGCTAGGATGCAAAAGTAAATATCAATTACAGTCATCATTATAAAGGGGCCTGGTTAAGACAAAGCTGAGGCCACAAGCATTCATTTAAAGGGAAGCTGCAGTTTTAGACTTTGGTAAATCTTTGTTGTCAATAAGGACCAACATTATTGTCGACGATGGCGCATTTTTTCCGCTGTTGTGTCAGCAGGAGCTTTAAAATACGCAAAAGAAAAGCGTTTTGCTCCGACCACGCGATCCCCCCGCAAGTGTAGGCGTGGAAGCGAACTAACCGGAACTACGTCATCGTCGGGGAGCCGCGGAGCACTGTCGTATCTCCAGCCGCGGCATCCGTGACTAATTCCGGCTGCGTGCGTTGGTGAAACTAATCACGAAGGCCATGCTCTGATGTTGCCGATGATGCGCACCTCGAAGATGCCGTCACCACGTTCACTCCGCATATCAAGAAGCCCTGCGGCTGCAGCCGCAGTTTTTTGCCATGAAATTCTATTTGCGTTCACTTCCGTGAACTCTTACATTGGTTTTCAAATTCAGCAGAGATGAAACTATACTTACACACTCCGAAGTCATTTTTTAAAGTGCTTCAGCAGTAAAATCTTTTAATTATCTAGGTGTCACACTCACATCCGATCTTCGGAGGAACGACCACGTGTCTTACATAAAGAAGAAAGCAATAAGTAAACTAGGATACTTAAGACCAACTTTGCGACTAGCTCCTCAAGATATTAAGCTATTAGCTTATAAAACGTTTATCCGGCCAATCATCGAATACGCATCAGTAGTATGGGACCCGCACACGAAAACAAACATTGCCCACTTAGAAAGCGTCCAAAGAAAATCGGTACGCTTTGTTTTTAATATGTACAGCTGGCACACATCGGCAAGTATGCTAGTGGAAAGGGCTGAACTGGAACCCCTGGAATTCCGGCGTCACACAGAAGGACTCGTGTACCTATACAAGATTTTTCACAATAAAATAGGAATAGAAAAGGACCATTTTATTCATCCTGTAAATAAGCAAATCACACGTTCTCATCATTAAAAAACTACTGGACTATAACTTCCGAACAAAGGTATTTCAGAACACATTTTTCCCACCAGCGGTAAGGGAATGGAATCAGTTCCCAGCCGATGTCGTGGAACGCACGACCACAGAAGATTTCACTCCGACACTTAAGGCTCATTTGTCGACTGTTTAAACATTTGAATCTACTGATTTATTCTGTCAATGTCCGCTAGTGTATTTCTCTCTGTATATTTTTTTCTGTTTTTTTGACGATACATAAACTCAGTATCAGTTACCTTACATGCGACAAAATGCGCATATTCTTTCATGCCATGTGCACTATGCGTTAGTAGTATCTCGTATAGAATGGTTACAGTGCAGTTATGTAGTATTGTGATTAACGATGTAAGTGTAGATAGTATTGCTGTAAAAAGATACTCAGTGTGTAGTATGCCGCTATCGCTTTTTTGTTCTTTGCGTAGTATGTATGTATATTTTTGTTTGTATTTGTATGTATTCATGTCTGTATCCCCACTCATGCTTACAGCCTTTTTAGGCTAGCAATATTTTACAAATAAATAAATAACAAAAGTGTAACATCAAGCGAGTGTAACCCAGATAAAAGGTCATGGTTATACAGAAACAAGATACACAAAACTGCATGATCAATTTACATCATAGCTTGTCGCGCTGAAACGAAGGTTCTGCTTCCAAGAGCATGTATACTAGAGTCCTTTGCTAGAAGGCCTGAAATATCAGTTTGACAAAGTAGAACTAATATTTTTAAACATTTCTTAGCTTTGTAGATAAATCTTTGAAGTACTGATGTTTTGCTTCATATCGCATGGATCATAGCCGAACACGTGGTCCATACATCACCATGTACTTTGGATAATGTATGACATAATGCAATTTGCATGGGACTGCAGTACTTGGAAATAGCATTTTGAAATTGACACAAGAGCATGAAATCAACCTTCAAGATATGCACTTTGTTCAACAGTCACTCGCTTGGTGCAAGAGTTTAGGTCCTGCAAGAGTTTCGGGGCGGAAAATGATGAGGGCACCTTAGCTCTTAGTAAGAGCTAATTTTCTGATTCATCATTGTGCTTTTACTGAAATGCACCGTCTGACTGGACTCCCTCGTTTCTATTGAAGCGAAGTTATTCACCTCTATACCTAACCTTCCCAGGGGGGTGACTGCTGGGCATTTCGTGTCCGTATCCTCGAGAAATATAAATGAGAGATGGTGCCGCGCACTCATACGCTCACGGCGAAGTGAACAACATAAGGGAAAGAGTGCAGCGGCGGCGCTTACCTCCGCGTAGTGTGATGGTCTTGCTGCATTATCACGTATAGCACTGCAAGAAGCTGGGGATGGCGGGGACGGCGCTGTGTGGTCGCGCAGAAGGAACAAGTGGAGAGGCGTTGGCAGCAGCAGCGCGAATATAGAAAGCGAAAGCAGGATCATGCAAAAGAGGGAAATGCGTTCAAAGATCCACAGTATTTGCAGTAACTCACGCCGGAGAAATGTACGGAGCGACTGCTACCGAAAAAGATGCTGCAGCTATGCTGAATCAAAACGGCAAGTTGGGCGAGTTGGTAGTTTGCTGAGGGCATCGTTTGCTGAGGGCAGCGCGACCCGGACTGAGGACTGAGAGACACGTACACAAACAAGCGCTGACTGACAACTGATTTATTTCATCACACATGCAGTAAATAAGTACACACACAAAAAATGATCACGTGGCGCGTGTCTGTCGTGATAGGGATTCATTTGATTACATGTTTCAAAAACTGCACTTCTTTATCATGCAGAGCAACCGAAGTCTGGCTGACGCATGCGCTCTGATTTATATGTATGTGGTATGCTTCCACAATTTCGCGAAAGGTTTGGTTAAAATTTCTGTATATTACTCGTGTTTCATAAAACAATGGCTCACAATGGCACGTTCTACAATGTATTGCTAAGTTCGTGCTGGAGTGATTTTGGACGGCTGTGTGGTGCTCCCTGAGACGAACATTAATGCACCGTCCCGTCTGCCCAAAATACTTCCTTCCACATGACAGTGTGATTGCATAAACTACCCCCATCGTACATGGCACGAACTGCATTTTGTGCTTCATAGTGCATGTATCTTTGCCCGCCGATCTAGGTTTATTTACTAGATTACACATCTTATTCAACGAGTTGTTTGCGGAAAAGACCACCCGCACGCCGTATCGCCCTGCTGTCTTTGCTGCTGTCTTTGCTATGCTGATTATCTGTCTCTAAATGAATGTTGCTGCCCCACAAGCTTTTGTCACAGCAAGTCAGAATGGGAACATATTTCAATGATGTTTTCATGTCGGCACATGTAAAATTTTAATCACTAGGCTCAACAACACAGTGAAATTATTTGACATGGTGCAGGGCGATCAATTTTTATTGCATAGTAGCCTTGAAACATTAGTGTTATGATCAAAAAATAAAAACAATTCTTAGGTTCACAACTGATAATATTCATTTTATATGTGCTTCCGCTTGAAAATAATAAAATGTGCCAATCGAAAATCAAAACACAAGCTTTCGTAAAGCATGCAGCCCGAATCAATGAACAATGTGCTGCACTACACGATCGGATACCAGGAGAAGTAGACAGGCATTCAGGCAGAAACTACTTCAGCCTTTTTGTTTTTGGCAATTTCTCTGGTTTTACCGGGTACTTGTAATCGTCGTTCCTTGCTGTGCAATCACCATTGATGCATACCATCTGCAAAAGTATACCGATATATTTGTCAAAGCATAAGCCATGTAAGTATTTTCTTTTCAGAGAAAATCCGGCAAAGATATTGTCCGAAATAGCCACAGTTTCGCCAGGAAGGGGAAGAGCTTATGGTGATCAAGATGCATCTAACAAATTCATAAATATTCTTAGTATTACCGAACCTACAATTTACAGTTTACATTCGCGTACCAATTAGATTATGTGCGCAGCTCCTGCACACATCGGTGCCCATGAACACATCTCAATCGATGAACGCACTGTTCCTCCATTCCTGCGTGAGAGACAAAGGAAACAGACAAGAGGAAACATATTGAGTTCCTTCTCGCTTTGTCGAGCTAGGAAGCCCTGCAATATTTGGAGCGGACATTTGAACACGCCGGTGGAAACAGTCACACGAAGCCTCCAGATCTCGCAGCCCACCTAGCAACCTTAGCTTTTGAAAGTGCCACAGACTGTCTTCAAGAAGTGACACATGCGTGCTTTTCTGCGGCCTTTGCAGTGCGGAGAGCGCCGATTCCTGCGACTTTGATCTCTCTTTCGCATGCTTACCTGTTCCTGTCCTTCCTACCCCTGCGCAGCGACGACTCCCCCCCCCCCCCCCCCGAGCAAATGCGCGTAGTCTTCGCGCCATATTGCATGCTCTCAGTAGATTGACCAGCGTATCGCACGATGAGCCGGCAGCGGTTGAATCGCATCGCATTTGGATGTCAATCGACGCACTACGGTGACAATGGCGATAACGACGTAGACGGTGCATTTTCGCGTTGAATGTTTTTTATTGCGATAGCAATTATATGGACAGTCTCGGCTGGATTTTGCCGTCCCCGTCGCCGTCATGCACCGTATATGTATTTATAATTGTTGTTGCAAAAAAGTGGAACGCTCTGTCAGGTTTTTTTTATACATGTGTTTATAAGAGATTCGCATTGTCATAAGAAATGTATGGCAGCTCCGCTACAGCGAAACCCGTGGAAGTGTGTAGGTAGCATGGGGACCCAACGATTTCCGTTTGTTCGTTCCCACTGCGGCGTTTACCAAATCTTCGAAGACGGCAACGTTTGATATCGGCATGTAGGGCTTCTCCGGCAGGAGTATAATGTTGTTAGAGAGATTCGCAAGCTCGGTGTTCGACATATGCGCTATCTTTTGCTGCGCCTTATCGCCTTCCTTCCTGTTACGGCATTTGAGATACGCGTCGACTGTAGCGAGTTCCGTCAGGTTCTTGCCCGCATCAGATGTAGAGACGCAGCGCCGGCGAAATACAGGGTGTGGGGCAGTCGCTCGCGGCGGCGGCGGAGTCAACCTCATGTTGCCAAAATGTTTTAGCAATTATAATTTAAAATTGCAATTACTTTTAGTAATTTCTGCTAAAGACAATATTTAAGACCTTTTTCGTTCATTGAAATCCGGTGTTTAGCATTACTAACCTTATTATGGCCTGCATTGAGCGCTTTGTTCTGAACGTGGTCACGCCACATGAGATGCATGGATGGACGACAAGCTGGGCCCCTAAAGTGCTGCGCTCTTAAAAGCAGCTGCTTATGCAATATTGTTTACGTGTATTTGTGTGAGTTGCTCAAGCAACGTTTCAAGCTCGTTGAAACAGAAAGTTGAGAAGTCTTGCTCATGTTTCAAATTAGCAGCATCAGACATTGCTATATCACGGAAGGAAGTTTATATTGTCACGTGGTCGTGACGTCGACGAAGACAGCAGTCGGCGTTTGCAGAATGAAACTGTTTATTTGGCCGAACTTGTGGCCGGGAAAATCAGAACTAGAACTACAGCAATACACGCTGTACAATGATAGCGGCGAACAGGGCGTCGTCCGTCGATCAACCGACAAGCAGTCAAGCACGTCGGCTTTTATACAGGCGCTATCGAACTTTCCAGCGATATCGCTGGTGGCGGCGTTATCTCTCGACAAAGCTGGAACATTCTCGTGCGGCGCGCAATCTTAACGGATTGTTCCAAAACAATCGCGAAGCTTCCTACACATCACGGCGAGGCCTGCGCAGCGCGTTGCGCACAGTCTTTGTGGGTGAAGCTTACACTCATGAAATATAAGACTCGCGGCAATGCCCCCCTCTGTAAAAGCATCGTCCCGATGCTTAAAAACAGAACATGAATACATGCAATACTAAAGAAAACTAATAAAGAAAGCAAACATCAGAGTCCTCAGGTGCGCTAACGAGCATAGTACGGTTTAAGGCGCACCACATGCACGACCTCGGGTCGAGCTCGGCGCCTCTGGGAGGTCGTGATGCCGTCGGGGACAACCTCGTAGTCGAGTGCGCCGAGACGTCGAAGTACCCTGTACGGTCCGAAGTATCGTCGAAGAAGCTTCTCGCTCAGTCCGCATCGTCGTATTGGCGTCCAGACCCAGACACGGTCGCCGGGCTGGTACTCGACGAAGCGTCGTCGAAGATTGTAGCGACGGCTGTCGGTGTGCTGCTGGGTCTTGATGCGCAGGCGGGCCAGCTGTCGAGCTTCTTCGGCACGTTGTAAGTAAGCGGCGGCGTCGACATTTTCTTCGTCGGTGACGTTGGGTAACATGGCGTCGAGCGTCGTCGCCGGGCTCCTTCCGTAGACGAACTTGTACGGCGTCATCTGCGTCGTTTCTTGGACGGCCGTGTTGTAAGCGAAGGTCACGTACGGAAGGACGGCGTCCCACGTCTTGTGCTCAACGTCGACGTACATGGCGAGCATGTCGGCGATGGTCTTATTTAGACGCTCGGTGAGGCCATTGGTCTGCGGGTGGTAGGCGGTGGTGCGGCGGTGGCTCGTCTCGCTGTACATCAAGATCGCCTGAGTTAGGTCCGCAGTAAAGGTGGTACCTCTGTCTGTGATAAGGACCTCTGGGGCGCCATGACGCAAGACGATGTTCTCCACGAAGAACTTGGCTACCTCGGAGGCACTGCCTTTGGGCAAGGCCTTTGTCTCGGCGTAGCGGGTGAGGTAGTCAGTCGCTACGACAATCCACTTGTTGCCGGAAGTCGACGTCGGGAACGGCCCAAGTAGGTCCATCCCGATTTGCTGGAACGGCCGGTGCGGTGGTTCGATTGGCTGCAGAAGTCCCGCTGGCTTAGTCGGCGGTGTCTTCCGTCGCTGGCAATCTCGGCAAGTCTTGACGTAGTGGGCGACGTCGGCAGCAAGGCGTGGCCAGTAGTATTTTTCCTGTATTCTGGCGAGCGTGCGGGAAACACCGAGGTGTCCAGCCGTTGGGTCGTCGTGTAGGGCCTGGAGGACTTCTGGTCGCAATGATGAGGGCACGACGAGAAGGTAGTCGGTTCGCAGTGGCGAGAAGTTCTTTTTCAGGAGAACGCCGTTCCGTAAGAAAAACGACGGCAGTCCTCGCTTGAATATCCTCGGAACAACGGCGGTCTTGCACTCGAGGTACTCAATAAGGCCCCCCAGTTCCGCGTCGGTCCGTTGCCTTTCGGCGAAGTCATCGGCACTTATAGTTCCGAGGAAGCAGTCATCGTCGTCGTCTTGCGGCGGCGCGTCGACGGGGGCACGAGACAGGCAGTCGGCGTCAGAGTGTTTTCGTCCGGACTTGTACACGACGGTAATGTCGAATTCTTGAAGCCTCAGACTCCATCGTGCGAGACGACCTGAAGGGTCCTTCAAGTTAGCTAGCCAACATAAGGCGTGATGGTCACTGACAACTTTGAAGGGCCTGCCATAGAGGTAGGGGCGAAACTTTGATGTAGCCCAGAGGATGGCAAGGCATTCCTTTTCTGTTGTGGAATAGTTTGATTCTGCCTTGGATAGTGACCGGCTAGCATAACTGATAACCCTTTCAAGCCCGTCAGTCTTTTGTACAAGGACGGCACCGGGTCCTACGCTGCTTGCGTCCGTGTGTATTTCCGTATCGGCGCAATCGTCGAAATGCGCAAGTATGGGTGGCGTCTGCAGGCGTCGTTTAAGTTCTTGAAAGGCATGCACTTGCGCCGTTTCCCACCTGAATTCCACGTTATTCTTCGTGAGAAGCGTCAGTGGTTCGGCGATACGTGAAAAGTTTTTGACGAAGCGTCTGTAATAGGCGCATAACCCGAGAAATCAGCGCACGGCCTTCTTGTCGGTGGGTGGCGCGAAGTCGGCGATGGCAGCTGTTTTCCGCAGGGTCTGGGCGCACTCCAGATTTGCTGATCACATGACCCAGAAACAAGAGCTCGTCGTACGCGAATCGGCACTTTTCTGGCTTGAGGGTCAGTCCAGAGGCCTTGATTGCTTGAAGTACTGCCTCAAGCCGCCGGAGATGCTCGTCGAAGGTCGAGGAAAACACGACGACGTCGTCCAAATACACAAGGCACGTCTGCCACTTCAATCCGGCCAGTACTGTGTCCATGACACGCTGGAACGTCGCAGGTGCCGAGCAAAGACCGAAAGGCATGACCTTGAACTCAAAGAGTCCGTCGGGTGCTATAAAGGCAGTCTTTTCTCGGTCTCTCTCGCGACTTTGATTTGCCAGTAGCCGGTCTTGAGGTCCATCGACGAAAAGTACGTCCCGTTGTGAAGTCGATCCAGGGTGTCGTCTATTTGAGGGAGCGGGTACACGTCCTTCTTCGTGATTTTGTTCAGGCGCCGATAATCAACGCAGAAGCGCAGTGTCCCGTCCTTCTTCTTCACTAACACCACGGGTGACGCCCACGGACTCTTGGACGGCTGGATGATGTTGTCGCGTAGCATCTCGTCGACTTGTTTCTTTATCGCGTCGCGCTCTCGAGTCGAAACTCTGTAGGGGCTCTGATGGAGGGGCCTCGCACTTTCCTCCGTTATAATTCGGTGTTTCGCCACCGGACTTCGTCGAATTCGTGATGACGACGAGAAGCAGTCCTTGTATTGCAGGAGCAGGGTTTTCAGCTGGTCTTGCTTGACCTTCGGGAGGCTCCGGTTGACGTCGAAATCTGGTTCGGGACCTCGATTCGCTGAAGCAGGTTCGGCAGCATCGAAGAGGGCGAAAGCATTGCTGGCGGCCACACATTCGTCGATGTAGGAGACCGTCGTACCAATGTTGAGGTGCCTATATTCGTGGCTGAAATTTGTCAGCACTACCTTTGCTTTACCGTCACGCAGTTCGGCTATACCTCTTGCGACGCAAATTTGACGGTTCAAGAGTAGTTGCTGATCGCCCTCGATGACGCCTTCAATGTTCGCAGGTTTTTCGGTGCCAACGGAAATAATGACGCTGGAGCGCGGCGGGACGGTCACCTGCTCTTCTATCACGTTCAATGCATGGTTCCCTGGCATCGCGTGGGGCGGGAGCGCTTTGTCTGAGGTTAGCGTTATCGACTCAGACCTAAGGTCGATGACGGCGCCGTGGTCACTTAGGAAGTCCATTCCAAGTATCACATCCCTAGAGCAATTTTGTAGGATTACAAAGCTCGCAGGATAAGTCCGGTTATTGATGGTGACTCTCGCCGTGCAGACACCAATCGGCGTTATCAGGTGGCCTCCAGCTGTCCGGATTTCGGGTCCACTCCAAGCGGTCTTTACTTTCTTCAGCTTGGTGGCGAACGGTCCACTGAAGACAGAATAGTCGGCTCCGGTGTCGACGAGAGCTGTGATGCTGTGGCCGTCGATAAGAACGTCGAGGTCGCTAGTTCGTCGTCTCGCGTTGCAGTTAGGTCGTGGCGTGGGGTCACGGCTGCGTCGGTGTGTTCCGCTGCTTCCATTTTGCGTCGTCGGGTCTTCTTCACTCCGCGAGATTTCGTCGTCAGGGGTCTGTCCGGTTCGCGTCGTGTTCTGAAGGTGTCGTCGCGGCGTCGTCGTCGGCGGCGGAGGATCTTCGGTAGTTCGTCGTACAGCAACCGCACCTCCATCGGTTGCTGCCCTTAGTTTTCCGGATACGGGCTAGGCGACCGGCCCCGGTTTGGGCCAGTGTACGGCCGGCGGTGCGGTGACATGTAGCGGCCGGGCGACGGCGAGCGGGAAGGTCGTCGTTCTTGCCACTGTGTTCCGGTGAGGTAGTCGTTGATGTCGCGCGGCCGTTCGCCTGGCTAGGGGCGCGGCGCTTTGATAGCGAATCCGCGTAGTCCCATCTGTCGGTACTGGCAGCGGCGGTACGTGTGGCCGGCCTCTCCGCAGTGGTAGCAGAGCGGGCGGTTGTCGGGGGCACGCCAGACATCGGTCTTCCTCGGGGTGCTGCGCTGGCCGACAGGTGGTTGGTAGGGCGTCGGTGGCGGCGGCGGCGTCTGGCGACGCTACTGCGGCGGTGTGGCGTCTTGGCGGGGGCGTGGAGGAGGAGCATGACGGCGGGCTGCAGCAGCATAGCTAATAGCTTGCGGCTGCGGCTCTGCTAGCTGAGGCGCGCCGAGTGAATGCTGGATCTCCTGGCGCACGACGTCGGCGATGGACTCTACTTGAGGTTGCGACGGAGATAGAATTTTTCGCAACTCCTCTTGCACGATTGCTCGAATCGTCTCACGCTGGTCGGCGGGTCCTAGGGCTTGAACGTCGGCGTAGCTTGTAGCCGAGAAGCTGCGGTTGTATTGCCGCGTTCGCATCTCAAGCGTTTTCTCGCACGTGGAAGCCTCCGATGCAAATTCAGCGACCGTCTTCGGCGGGTTCCTTATCAATCCAGCGAAGAGTTTCTGTTTGACATCCCGCATGAGGAACCTCACTTTCTTCTCTTCGGGCATACTTGGGTCGGCGTGTCGAAACAGGCGATTCATCTCTTCCGTGTAGATGGCAATATTTTCGTTGGGCAGCTGCACACGGGTCTCCAGCATAGCCGCGGCTCGTTCCTTGCGGACCACGCTCGTGAACGTGCTTAGGAACGTCGTTCGAAAGAGATCCCATGTTTGTAAGGCGGATTCTCGGTTCTCGAACCACGTCCTCGCGGCGTCTTCTAGGTAGAAGTATAGGTGGCGCAGCTTGTCCTCGCAGTTCCAGTTATTAAATTTTGAGACCCTTTCGAAGGTCTCGAGCCAAGTCTCGGGGTCTTCACATGGCGAACCACGGAACGTCGGCGGCTCCCTGGGTGGCTGCATCACGATCGCCGTAGGGGGCACTGCGTCAGTCATCGTCTAGGCGGTCAATGTGACGGTCTTCGACTGCCTGGCGTTTTCAGGAAGGAGCCCGTACTCTGGTTGTAGTCCCTTCCGCCGGCAGCTGGTTCGAGGATCCGGTTTGTCTTTGGAGTCGTCTTCTTCGCGGCTTGGGCTTGGGTCAGCGCTCCGCGGTGGCGTCCGGATCATGAAGCAGCACCTCCACCAAATGTCACGTGGTCGTGACGTCGACGAAGACAGCAGTCGGCGTTTGCAGAATGAAACTGTTTATTTGGCCGAACTTGTGGCCGGGAAAATCAGAACTAGAACTACAGCAATACACGCTGTACAATGATAGCGGCGAACAGGGCGTCGTCCGTCGATCAAACGACAAGCAGTCAAGCGCGTCGGCTTTTATACAGGCGCTATCGAACTTTCCAGCGATATCGCTGGTGGCGGCGTTATCTCTCGACAAAGCTGGAACATTCTCGTGCGGCGCGCAATCTTAACGGATTGTTCCAAAACAATCGCGAAGCTTCCTACACATCACGGCGAGGCCTGCGCAGCGCGTTGCGCACAGTCTTTGTGGGTGAAGCTTACACTCATGAAATATAAGACTCGCGGCAATATGATCAACATGATGGTACTGCGGGGGAAACGCCTAGCATTATAATGACCAACTGCTGCAAACTGCGATCGGGTGGCATTGTGCAGCAGCAGAACCGATGAATTGGAAGATCGGGCACAGATGCTTCTGCACGTTGCTTGTTGGGTGCTATCCGTTTTGCCACTTTGTACATTTCGCGTTCAGTTAAGTAGACTAAACCCACGGAGCCCTTTAAGACACAGCACTTAGGACAAACATACTTGCACTACCAGTACACATACGTTCATTATTGGAAGTGTTACAGAAAGGAAAATGTCTCAACTCACTGGTTTTCCTTGGGCGTTCGTCTCGTTGCATCGAGAATGGTCTGGAAGAATTGTTTGAAGGGTTACATTCTTAGCTTCAGAATAGCAACGTGCCTTGCATCTGGCTATACCATTGTCCTGAAAAGAAGACATGCATAGCATCATGCACACAGTGCAGGCTTGGGTGACATCTTATAATTGCGAAGTAGAATAATGAGATGACAGTGTCCTGAATATTTACTGCGACACAGTTACTGATGTAAAGATTTATTCAACCTATATAAAACATATTAAGAAGATATACGGTTCTGTATTTTCAAATTAGCAGTAACATTCATGCTACGTAACTTGTAAGTATTCCCATATTGGTCTTTTTTAGTAAAGAAAACACGGCTGACAAAGTGTTTTATGTCGGCACGATAACAACATTAACTAAATAAGTACTGCGCAACAGAAAAATACCCAATCCCCAAGCATTGTGTAGCTACCAGCGATGTATCACCGTGAATATGTCGCATGATTCAGCATAGGTTAGCTTTTTGCAACACGTTACAAGGTACACACATATCAAGGCAGGTTGGCTTAAATTACGTTGCTGTGTCTTACGCGTAGGCTTGGCGGCGAGATCGAGCAGAGTCGGCACCTAGCGGCGAGCGGGCGAAACGCCGCGGTGTGGATGGCTCCTAGCGCGTCTGCTAGCCACACCGTGTTCGCATGTGCGCGTACGTCATGCACGTCTTCAGATTACAGCTTATTCCGTTGTGCTAGCACAGTATCAAATGCTTGTACGTATGCCTATACGATATAGATAAGCATTTCGCGTTACGAGACTTGTATGCACTCTAATAAGTGAGTACATGCCCGTGTCGGTATGGCGCTAGGTCTAACCATCGTACCGACCATTCGCCAAAATGATTTCAATGTGGGTACCGCTTTCTCGTTCAAGCACGTCACATAGTTAATTCGGCGTCGTCCTAAACGAAAAAAAAGGACTAAATGTCCAGGTGTGAATGTAGAACTTTAGCGACACCATCTCGTGATGTGTTGGCGATTTGGAAATCCTTGTGATACCGCAAAGCATGAACTAGTGCATGCAGAGGATGGTCAGCAGTAAAAGAGACCTGAAGCCACGCATTTCTACAGTAGTACGCGTATTCATGCAAACAGAAAAGCAGAGTGCAAAATGTTCTACTTCATATAATTACGCGGAAATACAGGGTCTTTCTTTGTAGCCGCTAGAGCAAGACGTAAGTACTTCATTGGCGCAGTCGTGCAACACAATTTATATTGTGGCATAGGCTAAACATAATTTAAACACGTGCAAATAAAGCAAGAAAAAACATCGAGCACAGTGCAAAACACGAATGTGACTGAAGGCCAGTCCCCATTGATTGGCAGATGGCACTTCTCTCACAATTAATACGCACGTTAGGACGGTTGCGTGAATTGATGTGGCAATGGAGGGCGCATACGTCACCATTAGGCTGAAGTCAACGCGCTTTACTCGCCAACAATCGACTCAAACAGCCTACGGCGAAGTGCCGTTGCGTACATTTATGCGCGCCGCCGACCGCCTATCCTCACAAACGCGGCAACGGTGCTGCCACCTATAGCCCGATCTCGCGGCGAATAGATGCGTTGGAAAACGAATTGGCAAGATGACAAGGTGTGAGGTATTTTCAAAGTGATGAGAATGTCACAAATTTGTGCAGGCCACAGGGAACCGCTACAATCTAGGAAACGATGAGAAAACCACATAAAAAGCCTATGACATAGTCTAGGTCTCTGAAATAGAGTAGGCCAAAAATGCTGCTCAGATATAATAAGGTGAGTGATTGCACTGGTGTGGTTTGCAATTTTGAGGTGACATCAGCCAGATCATCTTCGAATACACAAAAAAGGAGTACACAGAAACAATCAGCCCTGTCTGCAAGTCTGAAAACTGATTCATACTGACAAATATATTTTACAGCAACATAAGTGCCGTTTATTCAGAAGGAACGCGACATCTGTCCGTTAATGCGCTGTATACGTTTCCGTAGCTATTGACTCGAACTCAAGACGTAGGTATATAACAGCTGCATCTTACCGGTACTTTCTTACGGAGGCAAAGCCTGCAGGCTTTCAAAGAGGGTTCAACTTAACTTGAGAACGACGGCAGCGAACATCAGAAAGGGAAATGATAGGTATAACCTTAGCGGCCACGTCGGGAGCAGAGTGGATCAGGGAACCAACGGGTGTTGTGGACATCGTAGTCGAAATAAGAAAGAAAAAATGGGTATGGGCAGCGCATGTAGCGCGTAGGCAAGGTAACTGTTGGCCATTAGGAGATACAGACTGGATTCCAAGAGAAGGCAAACGCGCGAGGGGGGGGGGGGCACACAGAGTTAGTTGGGCAGATGAGGTCAAGAAGTTTGCGGGTATAACGTCGCCACAGCAAGCACAGGGCCGGGTTGATTGGCAGAACATAGGAGAGGCATTTGCCCTGCAATGGGCGCAGTCAGGGTGATGATGATAAGGAGGAGGATGATAATTATGGGCATTTCGGCATGGTCACCATTATGCAGTACTGTCGTGTATTGCTGAAATGTAGTCCCAGTGCCTGTCACTGTTTCCAGCACTTTATTCCTAATATGGCTTGCATATTTTGCTGGAGTCTTATTTCTCTCCTAGATCTCAACATCGGAGGTTCAGGTGGAATCGCTTGCTGCACTCTTTTTTTACAATATACAGCTTCGGCTACTGCTCGCAACAGGGCGACAGCAGTGGGCCTCCTCTCTGAAGTTACCCGCGCCTTGACAATAATGGCAATGAAAAGAATTTTAATGACAATATTTATTTCGGCCCCAATTTAAAAGGAATGAGAAGATGCCACCAGCCCTGTTTGATAAAACCAGGTATCATTTCACCTATTAGAGCCTTAAATATATTACAATGTGCCGTTCTGAAGATTTGCCTTTTTTTACGCTTCCAATTTTGAATCACTTCCTTAACTAGGCTCAATATGACTGCGGTTCAATACGATCGCGACACTATGTATCAGCAGATGTGGCCTCTGTTAACAACTAGAATAAGGCCGAAAAAAATGACCGAGGAAGTTACATAGTTTTAGCTTCACAGTAAAGTAGCACATCAATTGAAAGCGCTTCTCGGCCACTATAAAACCGGGAGCCACTTTCGAAATCTCTACTCTGAGCTTCGCAGTCGAAGTTAAAACGGGTCAAAATGGATCTAAATTGAGGCAGCTCTCATAAGTTGTATGGTAGTAATGCATGTGCCTTCAAATGGCCTGGGAAGGTAGGCGTTTGTGGCACGTTATTAGAATTACGCCTAAAATGTTCTAGTGGTTCTCTAATATCTGAAACCGATAGTAGTTTTAAATATCGTATTTCGTTCGCGAGATGTGTGTGTGTGTGTGTGTGTGTGTGTGTGTGTGTGTGTGTGTGTGTGTGTGTGTGTGTGTGTGTGTGTGTGTGTGTGTGTGTGTGTGGTGTGTGTGTGTGTGTGTGTGTGTGTGTGTGGTGTGTGTGTGTGTGTGTGTGTGTGTGTGTGTGTGTGTGTGTGTGGCGCCTGGCCACCGCCGAGAGATTGCGCGGCTTGTATATGTCCTGAAATCACAGAGGCGATTGGCTGTTGCACTTCGGTAATCTGCGCGGGGTGTCTCCGGTCTTCATTATGTAATATCGGACTATAGGCAGATATTTACGTTGTATGCGTCTAGTAATGCATGTGCCGCATAATGAAATACAAATAGGAAACTTACCGTGACAAAGCGGATGTCTGGAACTGTAGGGAATGCAAGCTTGCATACTTGATCATTGGTGCAATACGTCCCCAGGAAGAAGTTTAGTATCGAGATCCTTGTTTATTCGACGAGTTGCGTTTTTTGTTTCGAGACAATCTCCGAACGTTGACCTGACACACACCAAAAACTGCATTAGTTGTCGAAGGCTGCCAATAATTAAATGTTTTATTCATTTATCACCGCTCAGTGGAAAAAAAGAACAGAGCACTGTTAATTGGCAGTGCAACATGTATCACTCTAGAAAAAAAAAACTTGAGCATGCTTGAGCTTCGCTTTCATGAGTAGAATGTGATAGCGCAATCAGACCGTGTTGGCAACGCCTTGTCAATCGCTAGCCTGGATTCCCTTGTCGGTGGACACCTAAACTATGTCGCAAGGGAAGTAACGTCTGTGCGCCTGCAAACTGGCTATTATGAACTATTCTAGAATGCCTTCTTCAAGTGCAGTGGCGATGTGCCCACCGCGACATAATTCTTCCTTTTGAGAATTGACGTGGTTCCCAATACGGCTCCGCAAGGCTGCACACGCAGCTGCACACGATTTCGATGTTGTTTTTGGAAATAATAATTACTTACGCCTGTGTGCTTCGTAGTTGACGAGCCTTGAAACCAACCACTCGTTGCGCGATTCACATGTTTTAATGTCTGGTGTGGTTCTACGCTTCAGCCGCGCCATATTACATGCGTTAATGAGACTTCTCGCACTACATAACATTCATAGAGTGTTTTTAGCAGCGAAGCAGCAGTAGCTCACCATAGTTCTTGCGGTGTCATCATAAAACTCCTCAAGGGAGTACGCGCCACAGTAATTGGGCAAGCCCCACTATCGTGTACTGCAGGTGCGAGTGTCAAACGAAAACGAGCACGTGGGAAAGAGACAAAGATATAGATAGAAAATATATAAAAAGACATAAAGAGAGAGATAGCCAGAAAGTAAGCGACATAAAGAAAGAGGAAGGTAAAAATGGATGGAAATAAAGAGAATAAAGACATAAATATAAAGTGACAAAGAAAATATAGCAAAGGGAGAGTTAACCCTTATGAAAATGACTGTTGATTTTTCATTGCCGGAGTATGATCGAATTATTGACTTTATTGATTATCAATAATTCCGCAATACTCATTGACTTGCTTCAATACTTCGTCAACAACATTTCTGTTGAGCAGTTCGCAATAAAAATGTCATTGACTCACTTGTATCGAAATATCATTGAGGAAATATTTCCTCAATAATATTTCTGTTGAGCAATTTGCAATAAACATTTCATTGACTCATTTCAATCAAAATACCATTGGGGAATATTTCCTCAAAAATATTTCTGTTGAGCAATTTGCAATAAATATTTGATTGACTCATTTCAATCGAAATACCATTGAGGACAATTCGTAAACAACATTTCTGTTGAGCATGTTGCAATAAAAATTCCATTGACTCATTTCTTTCGAAATACCAATGCATGAGGACGTAATTCGTAAACGATATTTCTCTTGAGCACCTTACAATAAAAATTTCATTCACGCAATTACTTTTAAATACAATTGAGGAAATATTTTATCAGTATTTCTGTTGAGCAGTTTGCAATAAAAATATCATTGACGCAGTTCTGTCGAAGTATCATCGAGGCGTTATTCACTGCCGATGGAGCTGTCGTGCGACTTAAAGTACTTCATGCGCCACTAACCCCTGCTATTTAAGCCCCATTTATTTCACTTAGTGCAATCGATGCCTCATAAAGGTTAATACTCTAGGTCAGTCCAACACACACACACACACACACACACACACAAACGCGCGTGCGCGCTGGTCGAAGTCTTCACTCTGACGAAGGCTGCATGCGATGGCCAAAACGTTCACAAACCAGTATAATGCACGCAGTTTTCGTAAGTACGCCCTTTCATTTCTCCAACCATATGTGCAGCGGGCCTACAGAACTTCCTCGCACCCTTATATTTGAAACTCCACGTTTCTTTTGTGAACATTCGTCGCAGTTCGCTCTTCTCGACCGATCCTTTATTTTAAAACCACGGCCGGTCTGGAGGCGCGCGCTCCCCCCCCCCCCCCCCGGGCCTCCTCCCTGGTTTCGCCGGTCGTGTGCGTGGCGGTCGGTCTCATCGTTATTTACCACTAATGTCTTATTTACCCATCTGAGAACAGTTTTCGTGTATGCACGGGTTCTTTGACTCTAACCCTCCTGGGATCAATGATGCTATAAAAACGAATCGAAACTTGTAAATTATGTGTTGCATTTATAGATCGCATTTTTAACGAACACAGTCTCTCGCAAAAGAAACTAAAATAACTGCAAGGACTGTATGGCCTTTCCGCCTTCGTTTCTCCATTGCCAAGGACAACGTATTTCAAGGAATACAGCAAAGCGCAATGTCGAAGCGGGACAACGGTCACGCTGAACACAGAAAAACAGCCTTTTTCAAGACATAAATAGCAGAATTCTGTGCAGTATTGCTGTTTCTGTTACTATTCAGTATGCACAGTACGTTGGCTTTCTTTTAGAACATAAACGAACTTGCCCAGAAACGAAGTTTGTTAAACTACTATTTTGTCGATTAGCTGTCGCCTTTCAACAAATAAGTATTTTCACCTGCTTTTATTACGACAACGTGCAATGTACTTTTGAATAGTGTTTAAATGAGCAATTTCATATTGATAGTAACTTGCTTACATGCCCCACTTAGAATATATCAATGAAGGCTAACAAAGTGCATCAATAGAAAAAAGATGCAGCTGAATCACACTAAGGGCGAGGCATTGATGGTGTCATTGGTTGGTTGCTCAATACGAAGAGGCAGGCGCGTAGCCAGGATTTTTTTTCTCGAGGGGGGAGGGGCGTTGCCCATCCCCCCCTCGAAAAGGTTTCCATGGCAAAAAGAAGAAAAAAAGTTGCCCGGGAATATAGAAGGTTGGACGAATCTCGGGGGCGGGGGGGCTTCCCTACGTGCCTGCGAAGAGGTATTAAGTAATACAGTGAACACTTGCTGTCAAAAGGCCCCGGATTTCCACGTGCTTTTGTTTCGCACACGCACGGACGTGCACACTTAGGCAGCCGTAAGGACAGCAGCTGTTACTTTTAGTATTATTTAAAACGCACCACTCGTGTATAGATGCTGTATATTTTTAAACAGCGAAAGCGCAGTAGTAGTATTAAAGACCGATCAGACGCGGTTGACGGGTTGCGGACGCCCGACTGTACAGTACAGTACAGGAGCGCGTCCGAGAAAAAAGTGGTGAACAAGGCATGGCCTCCAAGATGGCTCGCCGGCGTATCGGAGGCCATGAACAGGGAGGTGCAGTAGACGGAAGGAAGAGAGTTGCCGGAACTCAGTTCAAGGATTCAAATCGCCCACTGAGCGAGAGAGCCAATCAGTTCATACCGGAAAACGCGCACGCGCAGAGACGTCAAAGAACACGTGATTCAGGCGGGGTCAGGCACGTTGAAAGGCCCTCTACGCTCGCAGCGAACAAAGAGCTGTTTCGCGCGTCTATTTGTACCGTGTTTATCAATATTACGTGCGGTTATCGTTGTTGAATGAACACGTACTACTTACATCGCGTGTCGGGATGTTCGGGTCATTGTTTGACATGGAATGGACGGCAGTGATGCGTCGTCGTGGCACCAACCAATGGACGCGCAGCTGTGAACAAGATCGCAAGCGCGGTGGTGGTGGTGGTGGAAAGGCCGTTTGACGATACAGTCGCCATGGTGGATACAACACCTCGGTGAGTTCAAGAATGTTGCCAAATCGCGTTACTGAGCTACTATAGTGGATGAAAACTTTTATGCAGGTAAGAGTGCTTGGGCGGGCGGCCAGTTACCAAAGCAGGAATGCTCCGCAAGTGAAAGGGCCTGCTAAAAAAGTATGCATTGTGCTAGTATCGCTGCTTTCTGTGCTCTTCGTTATTCTTTTCTACGGAAGCGGTTGCCCTGTGCGTTGATTACAGCTGAAAACAAGCTGAAGAATGCGCGTTTCATCACGGGATTCTGTGCTCCTGCCACGCACGCTTTGTGTTGTTGAGCCGTTATAACTTTGATGCACGAGATCGTCGCTTGGAGCGACTTGCACATTGCCTTGTCGCCGTAAAAGTGGGTCCGCTTTTAAACATACTGGTCGTTCCACGCCCTTTCTGTGGTGTAAATGCAATTGAAGTTATAGTTCCATAAGCATAGCAATGAATTCACTTGCAAAGGTAGATGGGGACGCAGGTAGGAAGAGACAATGCTGTCATGCACACGCTATACTGCTCAGAGCATATGTCTGTGCTTGCGTCGCCGTCTACCGTGCTGCGTCTTTTTTGCAAGTAATTAGCACAGTTGCCTTATGGATAGTATAATAATCTGGCTGCGCAAGGTCGCGGCAAGTAGCACCTGGATGTGTGCTGGATGCCCATTGGAAACAATGCATTTGTGTGAATGACGCTATGGATACTGGTAGTAACAGGCAGTACACACATCAAACTGCAAATTTGTTCAACGGGAAGTCGCGCAGCATGCATGTAGTGTGTGTTTTCTTTTTGGATATTACATATTTTTTATGAACGTTGTGTGACAGTCAGGCTCCTGTCATTTTCGCTCATGAACATGAAGTCGAGGCGGAAATACGTTGCCGCAAGCAAAATTACATTTATGCGGTTATTTAGAACTCGTTCATCCACTTTTTAATCATTGAGGGAAGTAGTTTATACGAAAAAGATATAGTGCGTGGCAAGTTGTGGCATGCCGGTTTTTTTTTTTAATCGTGAGAGTTGCACATTATCTGAGATATCCAACTTCAAATTTTAAGGTTGATATCGAAACTGGGCGCACTCGGCGCGGGACACGCAGCGTCTCTGAACTACACGTGACAAGGAAGGGACGACATCTCAATGAAAACTTGGTATGCGCTAAATTGTCATGCACCACAACTTTCTAATATAAGCAACTGCACTACAGTCAGCAATTAAAAAGTAGTTTATGAGGGCTTGATAATTAGTGTCAGTTAAATTAAGCCTATTAAGCAAGTACATGCTCTGCTTGTTGCTGTGTTTGTGTGATAAAAATTGGGTCAGATATCTGACATGCGATTTCATGTTTTCTTTGATGAACCATACATGTCCTAATACAAATTCTTGTAACAGGGAATAACACCACTGCAAAAGCTTCTTATCCCAAATGGTAAATGGTTTAAGGCTGTGCTGGTGCATTGAAACACTACCTGATTGTGTTGTACTGTATAGTTCTTGCTTTCCTTGGTGCTTTGCTAAAGAAAGAGGAAATTGAAAGGGGGTTCTTATTTGCGGGATGCACAACTAAGATCTAGCATTCAGTAAATCTGGTGACAATGCTATTTTAGTTTATGAAGTAATTAATTAGAGAACGGAATTTCTGATATCTGTGTACGTGTCTGCAGATCACAGTGAAGTTACTGGTTCTCAGGCGTGCTTACAGCACTGAGAAATTGAGCAATCTAACAAAATTGAATAGATTAAGGGGCTCAGTTTTTTTGTTCGACAAAACCTGATGAAGCCAAGGGAGGTATAGGGAGATTATTTGTAGTTTTTAAAAGTAGTGTAGTAATTATGACATAGAGAGGAATTAATGTAGACAAAAATACAAACATTCTGCTGCCAGGGCCTGAAACTACAACAAAGTTTTGCAACTGATACTCCACCAATCTAGCTACGACGTAGTCGTTCTCGCATCCACCCCACTGGGGACTTCTGTGTGTGAAATCCCTGCAGTGCCACACCAGCATTCGTGGTCATGCTGGGGTCGCATATCCCGTGAACTCTACGAGCTGGTAGCTGATCAATAAACTGTTATGTGCTACCTGAGGGCATCACGTTTTCTGACACGAGGTCCTCGCTATTAAAGAACAAGTGAACGGGAGTGGATCAAGGGCTCATTAAATTGAACAGGCACTTCTAGTGTACAGGACCAGGTCTGCACATGAATTGACTTTAGTACAGCAAGGATAGTTGTTTCAAAGGGAGGAAAATTGGTCATGTTGCTAAAGCATGCCCAACTATTAATGAAAGTAAGAACAGCAGAGAGACAGAAAAACTGACACAGTGCTCAATCTTTTCCGTCCCGTCTGGCATTCTTGCTCTTTTACTGAATCTTAAGTTTTTTTGAAATGTCCACATTCGTGATGTCATACAATAAATGGGCTCATTGTCATCCATTCTGCAAATTGACCACACGTATATTCATTTAATATTTTGATTGGAGTGCTCCCGGAGTTTTCTTGTGTTCAAATTACCTATATGGCAAGGTGTATATCTCACTCTTTTGTAATACAGAATTGTAGGAAAATTCGACACCTAATGCGAATTACAATTATTTGCAGCGACCCACAACTACTCTAATACTTGTTCTTAATTCATCCTGGGCCTATTTTCGAGGACAATTTTGGGGTATATAATGATATGCCTGTGTTAAGCCATCATGCGTAATACTACTACTTGTGCACTGTAAAGACTCTTTGTGCGCAAGTTGACAGAACTTTTTGTGGTATCTGTTGTGCATGCATCCAGCATCGACAGCTGCTCAAGAGACTGAAGTGGTGGACAGCTTGCTGTAGAAGATGGAAGCATTCTTCATGCAAGTCTGGACAAGGCCATATTAAATGGTATGTATTTGTTTCCATCACTACAAATCGACAGTTTAGACCTTTTCAGTTGAGATACTTATTGCTCCTACATTGTGAGCAACTCCAAGACTCCTAGGAAACAATATGTAATAGCAAGTGCATGTCATATACATGTTCCACTTGGCCATTCATGCAAGGCAGAATTAACAAATTAATTTTCAGAGTTTCATGATGAAGTAAAACTAGGTAAAACAAGTTGTAAGGTATGCATGCTTGTGTGTTAGAGTGCCTCTTAGGGATCGTAATTGCCCTAACCAAGTTGTGCCATTGAACTGGCAGCGGACTGTCATTCAAGTATTATTCTTTACCTTTATGTGCAAAACAGCACAAAAACATGGTTGATCCCTCCGTCATAGGAATCGGAATAACACGAAAGTAAAGCGTGCCCTTACAGAAGTAACTGAATGCTTACTGTACATTGACATAAGAGAGTTTGCATAGTGTACATTGATGTCTGGCAGCTAATGGCGCGGTTTAACGTGTATGCACCCACTTTGATGATTTGGTGGTACATCTCCATCCCGACGACTAACGTCCATGTTAAATGATTAAACAAACCCTTGTGGTAGCTGTAGTAGTTAATGGTGAAAGCGTAATCAGAGAACGAGGTGTGATAGCCAGAAGAGCGCCGCATATTGGACGTAGAACTTGGTCGCCATCCCGCGGCATGTTAAAACGGGATTGAACACCATGACCGGACTAGAGGTAAACGCAAAGCGCCTCGTGCCGCCCTGGTAGCCCGGCCGCGATTTTTCTCGGGGCGAGCGCGTGAGCATGGGCAACACCCTCTGTTGGCCTGGGACACGGTGTTACAGCCAGGTGAGGCAGGCGCGCGTCGCAGAGCTATTTTTGGTTTGTATTAGCGTGATGCTGAGCGAGGCCGACGCTTTTACGACGCTTGGGCAAAGGTCGCCACCTCGCGGTGTGTTAAGGCATTGACAAAATTCAACTTCTATTGCAAACGCACTGAATGGGACGGGTTGCAGGTGCTAGTCGCGGAGGCAAAAGCAATGACGAATTGCTTTACCTTACCACTCCCAGAGGTCAACACCACCCAGCCGACCGGGAGAGTGGTAGACATAAAAGGCGCAATCGTAAAGCCTTCAGAGTCTGTGATCGTGGCGCAGTGGATAGCGTGCCCGGCATCTGTTGTTGCGGACCGAGTGGTCGTGGGTTCGATGTCCGTTGACGGTACCTTTTTTTCTTTGCCATTTGATTGCGTATATTTTTAGACGTCATTTCCGTGACGGAAATACGTCACTGAAGTCTTGGTGGACCCCGGCATAAAACACTTTCGTGTTAAAAAACTTACGAAGAGCAAGACTGGTAGAGCACAGCCAGAGTAGTGACTACCAAGTGAAAGTTATTAGTAAAATCCAGCCATATATTGCAGTTTCAAAAAGTAATTTTCACAGAGGAAAGGAAAAAAGGGACACATCAGGTGTCTTATCATTGAGAGATGTTACTTCTGCTGCCATATCTGTTAATGGCGTGCTGATTATCTTACCACCAGATGAAGCAAATTTTTGCGTGCACGCTCCTTGTACTGTAAAGCTCAGTGACTTCCATATTCTTTTTTAGATTGTTTGGCCCCCGCCATGGTGGTCTAGTGGTTATGGCGCCCGACTGCTGGCCCAAAGTTCGCGGGTTTGAATCGCGGTCGCGGCGGCTGCATTTTCGATGGAGGCGAAAATGTTTGAGGCCTGTTTACTTAGATTTAGGTCCACATTAAAGACCCCCAGGTGTTCGAAATTTCCGGAGTCCTCCACTACGGCATCACTCATTACCATGTGGTGGTTTTGGGTCGTTAAACCCCAAATGTTATTACATTGTTTGCGCGTTCCACAGCTTGCTCGTTAACATTGTCCCATCTGGTGTTTAAAACTTCACTACAAGCTAATAGGATATTGTATTCCAGATGAGTTATTCGATGTCTTCTTGTGTGATTGGTGCTCCCCTTATATTTGCATGTGATGTCTGGTGCTTGTTTGCCAGTAAGCACCTAGCCCATTTATAACATGCCATCAATCAACTTCGCTGCTAAGTTAGGGAAAACGTGTTTAACTTTTTTCAACATGCTGACTAAATCAAACAGCTCTAAATAGGCGTTTGACATCTGCTATTTTTCGCTTCGTACAAATCGTGATATGTTCCTTAGAATCCCACTGTGAAACTGTTCAACTCTTTTGTGATTTCTTACTTCAAAAGGAGCATTTGGCTCTCGTAGACTGCTTGTCAGTAAGTGTGGGTTTATAGTTATGAAAAAATATTATTCTTACAAGGATATCCGACAGCGAATATGCCACATTTGAAACAGAATATTTCTTATAGATGTTGTGTTCTGCAGGCTTTAGTCTAACCAGCTCGCATAACTGCAGTAAAGCCAAGGTAAAATGGTGTTCTGAAGTTTGAAAACACACTTCACTGTCAGCCGTATTATTACGTTTGTTTGTAGAGAAGCCTATGAACA